>NW_021620725.1:2598016-2737854 GCF_004785775.1 Grammomys surdaster | reverse complement strand
GAGAGAGAGAGAGAGAGAGAGAGAGAGAGAGAGAGAGAGAGAGAGAGCCCACAAAATGATCAGGGTGTTACAGTTACATCTGGGAGCTGATAGGGAAGGAATGGACTGACATAATATGATGTTTGAGAGTCAGTCGGAGATAAGACCATGTAAGGCTAGTGGTAAAAACTGCAATTCCATACAAAACATATTGCATAGTCATTGGATGCTGTTCATAATTGGTAGGTATGGGTTGTTATGGCCTGATTTTTCTTTATTAAACAATGATTCTGATCTTTGGATGGAAAAGCTAGTTATAGATTATAGTGAGTTACAGAACTATATACCATGGCAAGAGAGATGACAGCACTGAATGGGGGTGGAATATACTCGGAAAAATATATTATGCTGATGAGTTTTTTTTAAAAAACAGTCTTATAAAAGAAAAATCAAGGCTGTCTTGAAAGAGTTCAGTTAAGAAAATTTTAGTCTTCAGCAGTACAATCTTACCTTTAAGTTCTGGGAGGCAACCAAGGCAATGGGGATAGCCTATATTATCTGAGGAGTCTTTTAAACTCATGTGACCAACAACTTGAAGGGTGATTTTCATGTCTGGCATTTTGGAGTTTGTTAAATAACCTATGGCTGTTGGAGTAACCATTATTACCTATGTATTATAAATCTATTTCAGTACTATATGTCTATCTATCTAACTTTTCATGTATGCCCATGCCTATATTTTTTGAGTAGGCTTATGAAATAATATGTTTCTCTAAGATTTTTTTAAAAAGATATCGATGGTGTTATTTCTCTCTTTTTTTCTTCCATCTTGTTTTGTATTATTGTCCCCTGCAATGATAACACTTATCTGGAAGCCTCATTACTGAGAACTAGGTCTCATGGTACTAGAAGGTATTGTGCAAACTGCCAGTGGAGAAAAGCAATCAATAGACCTATATAATGATATAGATCACAGGAGACCCACAAGAATGACCAGAACAGAAAGATGGTCCCCTATGGTGCAATAGTGGCACTTTTACCTTGGAGGTAACCAATAACTTCCTAATTGGACCTAAGTCCTGCTCAGTAAGTGGTAATTTATGCCTGATACTATAAACTTTGCTAACCACCCTTCTGCAGAGATGTCATAGACCCTAGAGGAGAGCTTAATCCTGCTAGTTTCCTTAAACAATATACTTTCTGTAGTCTAAATACTTATTTGTATACCCACAGTGGAGTGTAACTTTCACTATTCCTCAAAGAAGTTTCCTTTCATATCAGTTACAGAGTATTACAGATCCCATGATAGAGAGAATAAGCATGTGTTGCCCATAGTCAATAGCTACACATACACTTCAACTCTCTCACCGCAGGCTCCAAGAAAATAATTGGCAAAAGAGAGAAGCAAAGTGACCATAAGAGTCAAAAGTCCAGAGCATCTTATGTGAGGGAGTGTATTACAGATATGACAGTCAAGAAAGACCAAGACACTTACATTTGAAAAGAAAAAAATACTAATTCCTTTTTTATTTACCTTGAAACAAAACTACTCAAATTAGTCCCCAGTATTTTACTCTAATGGTGTTTTGGCTTCTTTAGACCATGTTCTGGCTCAGTTCAAAGTTTTGTTATCCCTACTTACAATTTTCAAAAACTTCTAAGAATCATGAACAATTTATAAGAGAGGAAAAAGATAGGAATGCCCTAACTGGACAGAGAGCTCATCTTGGATACCATGTGTTGGATTTTATCATTGGCTAGAAACAGGATCCGAATTCATTTAACAATGTTATTAAAGTAAAATCCAAATTCCATACAAAATTGTATATAAATGGACCCCTAAAGTAATTTTAGTTCTATTTTTTAAATTATATATTTAATTAATAGTTAGGTATTGTTTCCTGATTTTGAAAAAGGAAACCGTCTCACTGAATTTGAGTCAGGTATTCGGTCCAATACAGTGGTTCTCAACCTCCCTAACGCTGTGACCTTTTGATACAGTTCTTCATGTTGTGGTGACCCACAGCCATGAAATTGTTTCCATTACTAATTCATAACTGTGAGTTTGCTCCTGTTCTAAATTGTAATGTAAATATTTTTGGAGAAAGGTTTGCCAAAGGGCTCAGGACCCACAGGCTGAGAACCACTGGTCTAAATAGGTTGTATGAGTGACCCAATATTTGAATTCATCTTCCTCATTACTTGTAGCTGATCACACAAAGAAGGTTTTCAGATCTCTTTTCTAAATCTAGCAGAAAGTTTAGAAAATATGAAAGTATTTTGTTATGAAATTATGAAAATATCTAGGCCTCATTCAACCAGATAAGGTAGCTTCACTTCATCACCAGCTCTGGTTTAGTGATGGAACTAACTTCACTGCCAAGCCCTCATTCTGTCTTGCCAGACATTTCCTTACACTGCTTTTATAGAATCGAGAATGGGGTAGAACTTATGCTATGGACAAAGAGTAAATAGATAGATAAGAACAGCTCAAGTTTGCATAGATGACTATCCTGGGCTAATTTGAAGGGTGAACATCAGAAGATACATATCCTAAGGTGAACACAAACCATGAAGCTATTGACAAAATCATACAAAATCATCAATAGTTTGTTGAATTTGTTTTAGTATGTTTTGGTTAGCTCCATTTGATACAAGCTTGAGTCATCTGGGAAGAAGTGAATTTAATTAAGAATAATTGTTCATCATATTGGCCTGCAAGCAAGTCTTTTGTACATTTTCTTGATTATTGATTGATGTAGAAAGGTCCAGCCCAACACCTCTATTGGTAGTAGCACCTCTAGGCAGGTAGGTCTGGGTTTTATAAGAAAGAAGGCTAAGCAAGCTAAGAAGCAGAAGATGAAAGTAAACCTATTCCTCCCCAAGAGGTTTTTTTCAAAGCAATAGAAAATAGATGGGATATAATAAACCAGTTAAACAGAAGCGAAAGGTTCAATGGTTATAGGAAGTTTGAAATGAAAGATAAAACAAAGGGAAATAAAACAAAAGAGGGACATATGTAGAGAAATAAGTGCAAACTGAGTCCCATTTTCTCACCTCCTGAAAAACTTTTCACTCATAAGAAGTTGCTGAGACACATATTATGTCCTGGAAGATCATGTCTTTTATTTGTGTTGAGGTCTTGAGAGCCCTTCCTTCCTAAAGGAAAGATGAACTCCTGATGCTTAAAGGAGACCATCATTGTTCAACATGAAGGTAAAACAAGCTGCTACATTACTTTCTCTTCATCCCACGCCTTCTTGCCAAGCAGTGATGGCTGAGGCTTACAACAGGTGTGAGTGCCTGAGATAATGGGCCTGAGCTGCCTAGTTAAAACAGTTACCTTCAAAGACTTCAAGGAATATCAATTTGGAGCCAGTTACAATATTTTTTTATTCAATGGAAAATTAGGAAGTTTATTGGTTCATATTAGTGAAGGATACAGTAGACAGGCTATGTTCTATGGGAAGGTGATAACTTTTATCATGTTTACTGCTCTTTATTGACTCTCATTGCCAAGATATTCTTCATACACATATATTCCCAATATATCACCTAAGATTGTGAGATGGCTACTGTAGCATCAGGCCTTGCATAGCCTAGTACTGTAAGTCCTTTGAGGGAAGAAAAAATATCACTTTCTCAGAGGGCACAGAAATGTTCAAATCATACTGCATTTACTTCAGTGTTTCTGAGTGGGTTTCCTGTCTGTCTCTAAATACACACAGCATGCAATGCTTTGCTTAGTTCTGAAGCTAATCCTCACTGTCAAGATGGGATTATTATCAATCTGTAAAGGCTGAGAGTAAGAAGAGTGGAGCTGTTTAAATGGACAGTATCATTGCATACCAATGGGTCTGAGAGGCTGACTAGTAATGAGTAACACACATTCATCACAAGATTGGATTTTAAGAAGAAAAGAATAGAAGAATTTAAAGAGGTAGAAGATGAAAGAAGAGGAAAAGCAAGTACATATATGTATCTCATCTATATCCAAATAAGTATTTAGAACTTCATGTGATGTTTTACAGTTAATGTAGGAAGAGCCTCTAACTAGAAATAAAACCACTTTGTGTAATTTGTTAAATTTATATTAATAATATTCCTTAAAAGGACAGCAAGAGTAACATAAAAGACTACATTTAAGTAACTTTTGAGTCCCAACTTTATTGCCAAAGAGATGCCTCTATTCAAGTTACATTGTAACATACTGAAGAAAAATCACAGGTTGTCTCATTGTGTCTCTGAGGCATTATCTTTAAAATGACACCATTTTTGGTTTGTGTTTCAATTGAATGTTTCTTTATTCCATTTGTAAATCATTTATTAAGAAATTGAGTTCTGTTTAAATGGACAGCTAAGATGGTACAAGAAATGTTGCTATCAACAGCTGTACAGGTCCAGCTGAAATTTAATCAGCTTTTCATTAATGTCCTTACAAGCTTGGCACTGCGATTCTACATCCCTGTAGCCCATTACCAGTCTACTAAGACTCCTGATCAGTCATATGACCTCACAAATGATTCCAGAGAATACATAAGGGAGAAAAGCAATGATGGATAAGAGAAGGCAGTGGCAGATATATGAACAGAAAGGAGAGAGAAACGAAGCTAGGTAGAGCAGCCATGAAATGGGCTAGAAAGCAGTTTTCAGCACAATTACCCAGAGCATTTGTCTCCTTAAAATACTGTCCTTGAAACTACTGAACATGTCCCCTGTATGCTTGGAAAAGCCTGCGGTCTTTATGTTTGGACTCAGCTATAAAACAACATTAGGCTGCTGGTTCTGGAATTGGCATCTAGAATACAATGAATATTGAAGGTAGGATTGATAACACAGTCCCTCTAGTTATCCTCTGGAGGAACAAACCAAATGCATAGTCCTAAGACTTTAGTTTCTGCTAGCTGACATCCAGATATAGATGACATGTCCCAAAAGGGTTGAAACATCACAAGGTCATTAGGTAAGATAAGTAGCATTTCCATGGAAACGTTTTGTTAACACCTGTGTGCACAAACCCACCTGACATTCATCTTTCTGAAGAGCATGTAAAATGATGTAACTTGTGTAGAGATCGGAAGCATGCTACATTGCATCAACCCCACATCCTGCTAACAGGATTAAGGGGAAAAAGATGCTGGTGTCCTTTGGGGAAATTGCTTTTCTACTGAGTCCTTGCCAAAGGTCATGCTGACAATGCTTTGCAGTAATCTGGGCCAAACTCTTCACATACTGCTGTGTGTTTTGTGACCAGAGTTCCTTTTTGTAAATAAAATCTAATATAGCAAAGACCTACTTACTTACCTTGGGAGAGAAGGATGCTATTTACCCAAGGTAGGGAATTGGCAGTATATTATCAAAGGGTGTTTTCTGAGCAAATATTTAATCAGAACCCCTCATATTTGTCTTCTTCAACCCGAAGATGTTCTATGAAGTGCAGTACAGTACCACTCGTGTGCGTGATTTACAAAGAGCTTTAGCACAGGCTGTTGTTCATGCAAAAGAAAGTTCAGCGTGTCTAATTATATTGTGTGCAGAGTCTGTTATCTAACAGTCCTACAGCATATTGCCGGATATGTTTTCATCAACACTCCTCACCTCACTGCCGAATATTAAGATCCATGAATTCACATTCCCTTATGTTTTTAAAAATAGTATGGATCAACATAAGTATAGTAGCAAGGTCTTACAAGCTTTTGATATAGCATGCACATCAATGAACCTTGCAAATCCAGTCTACTTCTGATCATATTGTTTGGTAGCCTAAACATTTATATCTGACAAATGGCTGGGATGTTGTCATACCGATGAAAGTTTTTTAGTTAATTCGGATTCTGTATGAACAGCATTGAGTAGAAATATTGGTGATATATTTTCATGTTCTTTTACTTTGTAGAAGTCCTATGGAAGTGACACAAGTGAGAAGTAAAGTTCTCACTCCGTGCTGTTTTCTTCTCTTCCCTTTCTGTCTTAGATGAAAAGCATGGTGTCTGGTTCTTTTCTGTGTTTACATGTGAAGTAGTGAAAAATGTGTGTCCTATGATTTCAATGACAGAGAAGACAAAAATTGTGGTAATTAGAAAATTTTTAATAACTTAGTTTTGTTCATTATAACATATAATATCTACCACAATGTAAAAATGCTAATTCACGGCCATGAGAACTTTCTCTGATGCTGAATAATATGAACAAATAGAGTTAACCTTTAACCTGTTGAATGAGGTAGGGGACATCTATATTTACTTGATTTGTGGATTGAGGAGGGCTATGTCTATGTATACTTGACCTGTCAAATAGGAAGGAAATGAAATGTCTTCATGCACTAAGAGTAAAGAGAGAAACAGCTCTATAATTTCCAAGAACACTATTGAGAGAGGAAAATGGTTAATTGTTGGAGTCAGAAATATGAGTATTTAAATTCTATTGCTCCTATGTACTTACATGAAATGGGCAACATGCTCTAAACTCCTTCCTTGTTTTCTTACAAGAAATAAAATTGAGTTTAAGGAAGGATTGCACATCAGATCTATTCAGTCATTGACAGGTGTTTTACACTCTGTTATGATCTTGCAACTATTATTTCTTCACCTCAAAACATAGAAAATTATCCCAAAATGTTAGTGGAGTGAATGAGAGACTCAAACTGAAATGAGACTAATCCCAAATGGTAATGACCATGGTTAACCCAGCTGGAATGGTGGGGTAAAACTAAGACTTGGATAGCATAATAAACATGTAACAGTGAAGATGTCAAGTACTGCACTGAATGAAGCTGACTTTAAAAATGTTTTAAAGTTTTTATTGCTTAAAATGAAATCAATTTTCATAATGACCAAAAAGCAAAATTGGAGAAATGTTCCATTAAAAAATACATCATCATGTATGTGTGGCCCCCAGAGACTCATGTGTTTGAATTCTTGGCTCATAGGGAGTGGCAATATTAGAAGATGTGGCCATATTGGAGTAGGTGTGGGCTTGTTAGAGGAACTGCATCACTGTGAAGGCAGGCTTCGAGTTCTCAGATATACTCAAACCTAGCCAGCACCGCACAGTTTCTCCTTTCAGCCTGCTGATCAAGATGTAGAACTCTAGGCTTTATCTCCTGCTCCATGTTAGATATATGCTTCCATGCTTCCCACCATGATGATAACAGACTAAACCTCTGAAGCTACTCCCAATACACTTTCCTTTATAAGTGTTGCTGTGGTCTTGATGTTCTTTTACAGCAAGAAAACCCAACCTAAGACATAATGAGAATAAGAAATTAAAAGTTTGCACTAACCATTGCCTCATGAGCCAACCTCTCTGAAAGGAAATCTACAAATACTAAGAAAAGGAACAAGAAAGGAAGGAAGGAACGAAGGAAGGAAGGAAGGAAGGAAGGAAGGAGGGAGGGAGGGAGGGAGGGAGGGAGGGAGGGAGGGAGGGAGAAAGAAAGAAAGAAAGAAAGAAAGAAAGAAAGAAAGAAAGAAAGAAAGGAAGAAAGGGGAGGAATCATTTGCTGTCTCAGCACCTTATGTTTCTAGAGAATTATTTCCACTGAGAGAGAAGGTATAGTTTAAAAGAACTTTTTTCCTCAGCTTTTATTTTTAAATGTGAGTATTTTTGTACCTGTGAATTTGCATGTCTCTTGAAAATGATTAAAAACTTGTAAATGCAACCTGATCGTATTAATTTGGATGTGTGTTCTCTTCTTTCTGTGACCTTCCCTCCCACCTATTGGCCATTCCTTTTCTTGACGCAACATGCCTATATTCCATAAGGAAAAGGGTGGATCTGGAATCTTACTGTTTGACGAATATGACACCCATCAATGCAAAGTCCTAAGGGGAGAGGCAGGCAAATGCCATTGGATGAAGTTAGACACAGAAAATTTTCAAAACTGATAAGATGTGATGTAAATTAATATATAAACTGAATTTGTTTAGTGTCCAAATAAGAACTTCCTTGCAATAAACTAGACAATAAAGCTCTAAGCATTTTTGAAATGGATCCTATATTATTTGGGCTTTTACCAATAAGTAAATCATAGTTTATAAATCTAAACATCTGAAAAACTGAAAGAAATATATGATTAGGATCACAACCAGAATTCCCATTCTAACTAGATTCCTATTATTTTGCAAAATGCTTTCAATGTTCAAGTCAAACAGCAATCTAAAAAAAAAAAAAGACAAATATCCTGTACGTATAATATGCATATTTAACTCAATCCCCACCCCCCAGCAAGATTACTAAGCCCTTATAAGACAAAACTCCTATTCATATCTCTAAGTAGGAATTATGGATACCTGACTCTGGGTTGGTTGTTAATCAAAAGTAAACAAATAATCTAACCCACCATGCTATTTTCCATCACGTATTAGTTCAGGAACTAATCTTTCTTTCCAAAAAATATTTGGGATGTGACATATTGGAGCATATGCCACATTGATAGTATTTTAAAGAGGAATATGTATTAAGTACCCTCATATCTCTCTGCCCAGCTACCCTCTGGTTGGCCCAGTTGACCCTATATCACACGTAAGTAGCTGAGGTTGAGTTCTACACTGAAGATCAAGTCTAAATTTCAGATGTGTAAACCATGTGTTTAAAACCCACCATTTTTGTTTTGATGTTTCTTTTCCTTATAATAAAAAGTTTAGAACTTTGGATCAATATATTTGAAGGCTAAAATAAAATAAAATAAAATAAAATAGTAAAATAAAATAAAACAAAAGCTCTTGCCTCGTGGTTGAGAACTGTAAAACAATCCTGCTTGCAAAAGGCTATGAAATGCCAGAACATGAAAATAAAGACACAAAATTCAGATTACATTGCCCACTCCTTCTCTAGACCTATTTATCCCTTTCTATAAGAGTGTAGATTGTTTACCATGAAAAATAAATGAGCCCAGGTATAATCCTAGATCGTAATTCCTTGATCTTACTGTCATTTTTTACTTGGTAATTGTAAGCACTTCCTGGATTTTATTATTTTCCAAATACCATCAAATATAGCTAGCCAAGTCTTTTCTGTTCTCTGTTTATTGAACTGCCCTAGTTTAAAAAGTCCATTATGAGTAGTAGTTAAAAACTGAGGTGAGAAGAAAATTAGCAACTAATGTATAAAGTACTCTTTCATTGTTGCTGCTGTTGTTGTTGTTGTTTTCTTTCAGCTGAAGTAGGACAACAAGCAAAAGTGATCTGCAGAAAACTAAGTTGTGCTGAGCTTATAGCAGTTAGGTTGCATGACAACAATGATCAGGTTTGGAAGGATATTGAAAAAGGGAGAAAGGAGAAGAAGGGAAAAAGATCAGCCATAAAGGAGAGCTCTTATCCAGGAAGGATAGATCATAAGAAATGAATACATATCACCAAGGGGAAAAGAAGCCATAGAGAGAAAATGAATGGTCTGTTGAAATGCTATGAGAACTAGAAGGAAAGAAAGCAGATAAATATTCTCTAATATATCTGGTCTCTCCATTCTGACATTGGAAGAAAAGAAACTGTATTACTAGATGAGCCCTTATTTTCTTCTTGTTAAAACTTCCTTAAATGGTGATAGTCTAGAGCTTATGTTAGAGACAGGAATGAGTTCACAACTGTCTTACAACTTATAACAGTGGCTGGGGAGTCAAACACAATGGTGAACATCAAGCTGATTAATAGGCCACACTAGGAAGTGAAAGATAGCAGAAGTGAAGCCAGGAGGGACCTAATTCTCTCTCTACCAAATTCCAGGTTTTTGCATCCACCTAGACATTGCTATCTGATGTGTCAGTGCCAGAACAAAATCCAGTTGGTTCTCCGACAAGCAAGTTTAGTGGGCAGAATTTTCAAAGGGTATCAATAATCTCTGAATGTATAAAATGATTATATTTTTATCAGTCTACTTCTAACCCTATGTTTTTTTTCTTTGGATATGTGTGTATTACCGTATCCACGCCTACACAGGTCAGTGTAGCCATCTCAGTTTCATACATCCAATTAAATAAAATTGGATCTTATCCTCATGTTCTCTGCAATGTTGAAATATATTAAAGAATGTTTTCCCATACCTTTGCACTTTCATCTTGCTCTTTTAAACCTCTCATGGCTAGAAATGTTTACTCAACTGTAATTTACTTTTATAAATACGATGGGTGGTAAAAATCAGTCTGTATATCCAAAGTTACTTTATTTATTTTAATGAATGTAAAAATTCTTAAATGCTATGAAAACATATTTAGATTTAGTTTCCTCTCCCAAAAAGACTTAATGCAAGTAAGCTCTGCATGATGTGAAACAAAGGCCACACTTATCATAATTCCCCAAAGCCTGGATCACTGGAAACCTACCGTGATGATATAGCAAGTGTCTTGAACAAGTCTTTACAACACTCAGACATTTTCATGTATGAGAATCAACAGTTTTTATGCTGTAAAGATATGGGTATAGCAGATATTCAGTTCAAATTGAGAAAGATTCAACAGTAAAAATTTACAACTTTTGAAGATCTCTTTGTATTCAACTTAAACATGTATTTCACAAATTCATTCATAAATGGACAGTGCTAAAGAGTCCATTGCCTACTAAATGAGAAAATAGATTTATTTTACCTTATTTTTGAGATTATTAGTACATCATCCCTTTTCTCCCACTAAATCCTCCTTGCTGTCTTTCAAATCCTTCATTGTTATTGTGTTCATATATGTATTGACTTTAATCAGACATATGAAAAATATCCTTATATTTGTTAATCTTAAGCCTATAGGTCCAACTCATTAAATATTAAGGAATACTTTGCTTTAAAGTTTTATTCTCATACCATCTTATAAAATAAACTTTTTCCACCTGATTGTGGATCAGTGGTAGAGAAAGCATATGCCATGTGTCCCAAAATTGTATTCTTGTATTTCACTATAGGATTTGTTTCTTTAAACCTTACCTAACCTTATCTGCAACCCAGTGAACTAGGTTATTTGAACATGGAGAATACTGCTGCGCAATACTGAAGGCAAAGATTTTAGCCTCCATATCAAGAACTAGTTGCATAAACTCAATTTCTATCTACTCTGTTAACAAAGCTTTAAAGTAGATAATTGTTCAGTTTTTGTTGATTTTGTTGTTTGTTTGTTTGTTTGTTTGTTGGATTTTTCTTTGCTACCTGTCTTCTACTGAGAATTTTACATATACACACCTGCATTACTCTGCTATAGGCCAGCCAAACATTATGGGCTCTTGTGGTTGTTCTTGGTTACACTTCAGAACTTGCTGACTCTTTTACTAAAGACTGCACATACATGAATCATTGCACATGAAGACATCACACTGATATAAACCCATTTCTCATGCCTACCTAACAGTGCCAAAAGGTTTTATTCATGTTACTGGGAAAGAAAACTCTCAACAGTCCTACCCAGCTACAATAAGGAATGAACTGGCAAGATATGCCAATGTAGCAGTATCAGTGATTTGTTTCCCGCTAAAGTTTAACTACATCTGACTTAGTATAAATACAGAATTAAGAGAAAATTAGTTTGTTTAAAATAAAAATATAATCCAATGGCTTTAGAGTGCTTGCCTGTGTATCTACAAGGCCCTGGGTTTAATTTTTACCATTTTAATATGACTATAATCTAAAAAAATGGAGGAACAAATTAAAAAAGGATGTAAGTTCCTTCACGTCACTGTCATATATTCTAACCCCATGAAACTATAAGTCATATTAAATGCTTTCTCTTATAAGTTGCCTTGGTTATGGTGTTTTACAACAGCAATAGAAAAGTAACTGAGATAGAAGTTGGTACCAGAGAATGGTTATCCTGTGGCATGCTTCATCATGTAGGATTTTTTGAGTCATATAGAAAACTTTCAGACTTTGAACTAGGAAAGCAGTTGAATACTGAAAGTGGGAACACTCCTACTAGGAGATTGGAAAACAGTAGGGCTAAGAGCAATGTGAACTATGGAGGCTCAGTTCAAGAAGTTTCACAGGGTAAGAATATTAGCAAATTAAGACCATTCCTGTGGTATTTTGGCAAAATATGTGGCTGCTTTCTGCCCTCTTCTGAAGAATTTGCCTGTGACCAAATTGAAAGGTAATGGGTTAATTTCCTTGGCAGATAATATTACAAGACAACCTAATATTTACTCTGTTGGACGGTTATCAGCAGTCATGTTTATATAGGTCTACAAAAGAGCATTTAAGACAAAACAAAGAATATACAACACACAGTTTCAGATGAAAAGGAACACTGGGAAATTTAAACAGCCAAGGTTTTGCTGAATGTAATGACATGATAAAAGAAAGGGAAGTTCTGAAATAGAAATAGAGGGAGGGGTCCCCAAGGACAAGACCCCATCCAGCTAAACTTCCTACTTGTCAAAAGAAAAAGAAATCTATGGAATCTTCTGAGTCTAAAAGTCAACAACAGCAAAAGCAAACAAACCTACTATGAATGTAATTCAAGCTGCCAGGGCTTAACAAAAGTTGGTAAACAAAGTTAACAGTATCAATCGTGTGGTTCAAGTTTTTTGAGTTATAAAGGATACATGAGTGAAACAGTTGTAGAATCTACTCCTGTAGTTAAAGAAAGCCACTGAGCCCAGGTAGATGACAGACGAGTCCCTGCATGGAGGGTCTGAGAGGCCATTGTGTGACATCGGATAACGTTGGAGACTCTAAGGTGTTGGAAATGTCAGAGCCATGAGATATCTGACAAGGAAAGCTGAAGACATGGAATAGAACCAGCCCAAGAAAGAGAAACGTTGCAGGCAGCAAAGCCAGAAGGCTATAGACATCTAAGTAGTCTGACATTAGTGTTTGCCTGCTGGGCTGCTTTAAGCCATTATGTGTTGGAAGTATGTGACTTGCTTTATAATTAAGAGGGTTTATAACTAAAATATTGTCTTGAGTCTCAGAAGAGACTTTGAACTATGATTTCTTAAAACTGTTGAGACTGTGGAAGATGGGCATTTAAGTTGGATTCAATGCATTTCATGTTATAATATAGCCATGATTTTATGGATGGCGTGAAGTAGAATATGGTTGTTTGAATGAAAATATCCCCCATACAGTCATATATTTCAATACTTAGTCTTCAACTGATAAAAACTGTTTGGGAAAGATTAGAAGGTGTGACCTTGTAGGAGGAGATGTGTCACTGTTAGTAGGCTTTGAGGTTTAAACAGACCCATAGGATTCCCAGGGCTCATTCTCTTCCTTGGGCTTGTGGATTAAGATGAGAGCTCTTAGTTGTTCATTCTCTCTGCCATTGTGGACCCCAAACTTCTGAAACTTGGAGCCAAATTTAATGATTTATTTTATAAGCTGCCTGGTGTTTTAAATAACAGAAGAAAGATAACTGAGATGCTTTTGAATTAATGGCTTTTATTGCAGATCCAAAGGAGATTTAGGAATTAAACATGGATGACCTTCCTTCAAGGTTCATAATCAGCTAACAATTATTCTTCATCTTTAACTTTTTTTCAACATCTATTTTCCTGTGAGACATGCATTTGCCTAGTGGTGTGATGTCCAAACAGTTGAAAATCTCATTGCAATAAACATTGGTGTGATGTATCTATAATATATCTACTTGGTATCCTTTCAATAAATACTCAGGAGTAGTACAGGTTATATATTAGATCTATATTTTAGATGTCCTTAGAAACTTTCAAACTGATTTCTATATTGTATAGACTAGTTTACTTTTCTTTCAGCAGTGTCTAAGAGTTTATTTTATCTATATCTCCAACATTTATTGTACTGTTTTCTTAATAACAGGCATTCTCTCTATAGTAAGATGGAATCTCAAGGTAGTGACAGTTTAGTTTTCATACTAGTGAGGATGAGAATTCTCCGATGTTTGATAGTCACTTGTGTTGCATTCTTTAAGAATATTCTTTCCACTTCATTAAACCATGTAGTCACTGGCTTGTTTACTCTTTTAGAATTAAAAAAAAATACTTCTTTGTACAATCTAGATGTTAATTCTCTGTCAGATGTAGTCCTTGAAAATACTTTCACCTAATTTGTGTACTATCTCTTCCCCCAAACAACTGTTATAATCTCTGTACAAAGCTTGTGTAGGCATAGAGAGGACTGAGGAGACAGAAGAGGGATGTGAGGACGAGGAGTGTAGAGGAGTGTAAGGAGTACTTCAATGTACAATATATTTGGTAAAAACTTCAAATAAGTTTTAAGTTAAATAAATGTCATTCTCTTGTCATTATTTACGGCACATATTGTCAAATATGTTAGTTAAAATCAGAACATATACAAAGGAAAGTTGCACCTCTCAGGAGAAGAAATGACTCATCTGTGGCACATGACTGGAGGATGTCCAGGACAGGGTTGGCTTTAAACATCTAATTGAGGCACAGACCACTGGTATCCAAAGGAGAAGGCAGCTAATTCTACCCTGACTATAGACCTTTATAGGTGAGCAGAGAAGGGCAAGATGTCACACTTTATTACTGTTTTCCAATTATTAATATCTCTTTAGAATTATTTTTTGCTAATTTTTTTGTAACTTTTAAAAATAAATGACTACTTTGGCTTCTTGCAATTAGAAAGAATCTCAGAAAAAGCTTGTCTCTCTTCTGTGCATCTTCAGTATTTGACACCTCTATCTTTCATTCTTCTTCACTCATTTATGTTACAATCTCACAAATTCACTGGACAGAACCCTCTGATATCAATGAGCATTGCCTGCTTTTCTCCCGTGCCTATATCTCCTGGTCCAGAATTGTGCTTCACATGCACAGTTAAATACCAAAAGTACAAATCTATGCTTAAGGGCTAAGCACAGACAGAACTCCTGGGTCTCCTTTGGTTTCTTGTGCTTGGGGCTCACTGTTGTGAAAAGACAATTTTAAATGTATGTGGCATCGTAGAGATATTTGTTTATTTATCACATTCATTTACCACTTTTACTCAGTAAATATTGTGTTGCCCATATAAGGTTTTGTCCTGGGAATTGAAAAGCACGCTCAGAAGGACAGAGTCTATCAATAATGTCACTTGCCAGGAAGATGACTGGAAATTAAAATTACCATGAAATGTACTCACAAATGATAATTATGGTGATAAATATTGAGATGGGATAAGCACCATATGAGAACATAAAAAGAGTGACTCCGTGTCTATCTCAGACAGGGGGTCAGGAAAGACCTTCTTGATAAGGTGACATTTAAACTGTGATCAGGGAAAGAAAGGGAAGCAGCTGTGTAAAGATCAGAGAAGTGCTGAGAAAATAAATGCAAAGTACCTACTTGAACAGGGCTTGGTAATTACTGGGATCATTAACATTTGGATGTATATCCTTTATTTGTGTGTATGCGTATAATTCTGTGTATGTATGGATTTTATGGGTTTTACTAGAATGTATTTGGTTTTTTTTATTCAGCAATATATTTGGAATCTTTTACCAGCTCAATGAACTTATTTTTACAATCTGTGTTTCATTAATGGAACAGGATTCTGTTGAACGCAGTACTAATTTGTCCTCTGTCCCTGGTTGCTTCCACATTTGTCTTGTTTCTAATATTCTGATGACCTCCTTCTGTTTTCAGACTGTCTCTGGGAAGGAGCATAGCAGAACTCCTGAGTAGGCCACACTCTGGAGCTTGTCTGTTAACCTTTGCTTTAATGCTTGCTAGCTGTCATCTTAAATGAGTTGTTTAACCTGTGTGTGCAGCGATTTCGTCATCCTTATAATGGGCTTCACTACATTTAGTTGGGAATTATACTGCCAAAAGAATCTTGCCCGAGACATCCAACTAAATGTGAGCTGCAGATTTTAAGTTCTTCGGAGTTTTTAGTGGTGGATAAAACAAACAAACAAAAAAAAAACAACAACAAAAAACTTTGCCAAGCTTTTCTTCCAATCGTGGGAGAAATAATTATTTTTTTAAAAACTCCTCAAGAAAGTTTAGATAAGGCAAAATTACATTGACTAAATAACCTACTTACCCCCAGGAGGCAGCACAGGAATAAGCACATTTTCTTGACCTGAGAGGTTCGTGGTTGGATGTTAGCAGAGGCTCAGGAAAGCTACAACCTTCTTGCAAGTCCCAGTATCTATCGTATTGATCTGTGTTTGTTTTGTGTGCACTGAGACTTCAATGTTAAAGAATATTGCAGCATCTCAGATTTTGGCTTTAGGTCTTGTGGTAGGCAAGTATTATCAGGTTAAAGGGTCTGTGGAAATGCCACAGAGTTCAAGTAAATAATAAAACACGATTAGTGTAAAAAAAAAAACCAAAGATATCACAACTTCCTCAACTCTAGGCCAGTGTACTGCCCCAGATGATTGTTCTTACCCTGGGGTTCTGGAAATGGGGTTCATGAGGTCTGTCATACACCTGAAATGTAGGCATCCTATAATCACAAGGTCACTTGGGGAGCATAGAATTAGGAGTAAGCAAGAATATTTAAATGGTTCCCAGCCCTGATTTATGGTGATAATCTAATGCATCCATTAAACACACTGTGCTTGTTTCAGGCAGGTTTATGGAAACGTTTTAAAATTCTCTGATACTGATAAACTGCTAAAGACTTTACACATGTGTGCGTGTCAGAGCTGTTTCTGGGCAGAAGGTGAACAGTCTTAGTCACATTACCAAAGATATTTAGGAACCAAAGAATGTGCACTGGCCTCCAAAACCTGGACTAGACTCTGTGATTTTTGCTTTCCGGGCTGTTCTTACATCAGCACCTGAAGCTTGCTTCTCTACTGTGGTGGCTCTCAAACTGAGGGTCACGATCGTAGTGCAAGACCCTTTTACAAGGATTGCCTAAGATCATCGGAAAGCACGGATATTTACATTATAACTCTTACCAGTACCAAATTACAGTTATGAGGTAATAAAGAAAATAATTTTATGGTTGTGGGTCACTACAACATGAGGAGCTGTGTTAAAGGGTCACAGAATTAGAAGGGTTGAGAACATCTGCTCTAATTCCTACTGTAGAACAGAGCACCTGAATTCCAGTGCTGGTGCTAGGATTCATTTTCATCCCTTATTTTTATTATACCAGAGACTGGGCTCCACACAGCTGTGAGTACTTCCTAATTCTTCCTCCTTTCTCCTTTTCTCTTTTCTCTTTTCTCTTTTTTCCCTATTCTTTATCATCCATAGTACACAACACAATGAGACTGTGCGTTATTTCTGACAATACAGAATTCTTGGTCAGTCACAATTTTACTTCTCCCTTCAGAACGCAACCTGGGCTGTCCCCCTTCTGTCGCTGCCCCATTCCTTTGTGCCTGAATGACTTCTTCCTCATTTGGCTTCTTCAACATTCCTTATGCTACTGTTTTAATCCATCTTCTTAGTAATTCTTATAACAATGCATGTCTATCCCTTGGACTTTGAGCTCTCTGAGAAAATGTATGTCTTCATCTCCCCATCAGCAGCAGCTACATTTGTGGCTGAATAAATTTACATTATCTGAATTGCCTGATAAGACTATGACTGTAAGATTGTCCTTGAAAACATCATATGGAACGCTGTATGGCTTCCTTTTGTAAACTAAAGAAATTGTCTTTTTAGCCTTAGTGACTTATGTAAATGAGTATGCCTTCATCTTTTGTGCTGACTTTTCAGAGCTATATCTATAGAATCTTTGCCATTAGCTGCAGAAATCACACCATATATTTTGTATACTAATCTCAGTATTTGCTACATTTTATCTTATGATGATTTTTCCATTTTCTTGATTTCTTTGCATCTTTTAATAAATATTATTTGCATGCATAATTAAGTCATCTTAAATAAGTTTGGTGTAAGTAACAATATATAGATTATATAAGTGCATACATACATGCATATCATCGTGTACTACTTTTCTCAGCCAGCTATTTCTACACAGATATTTTTCCCTTTTATTAAAACTAGATTTTTTTCCTCACATAATATATACTGATTATAGTTTCTCCTCGCCCACTTCTTCCAGTTTCTTGCCACCTCCTCTCTCATCAGGATCTATTCCCTTGTGCTCTCAGACTCTCTCTCTCTTTCTTCCTCTCTCTCCTTCTCTCTCTCATTAGAAAACAAACAGGTTTCTAAAGAATTATAATGTATAATAAATATTGTATTATTTTACTAAAACTAATATAGAAGCTGGACCATACAAACTAACAGAAGAAAAAGAGTCCAAGAAGGCATAAGTATTAGAGACCTACTCATTTGCACATCAGCACACTCAGAAACCCCATAAAAACACTAAACTAGAAATCATGATATATATGCAAAGGACCTGCTGGAGCCCCATACAGGCCATGAGCATGCTGCCTCAGTCTTTGTCAATTCATAGGAGCTTTGATTATATTTGCAAAACAAATTAATAATTTTTGTTAGCCCATATAAAAAAATACATCATCCAGTAATTTATTTATAAGCCATAAGCCTAGACTGGGCAGGTTTGGAATTATTCTAACTTATTTCTTAGTCATATATCCCTTATTACTTGCTGTTTGTCCTGGCCACATGCTCATGATCTACCTCCTCTCATGACAGCCCTCTCCACTCTTCATGTCCTTTCTTCTTCCTCTTTCTACTTGCAACCCACATCCAAGTAACTGAAAACCCACCTACCTCTCTCTATTGCCCTATCATATAAGCTTTACCCTTTATTGACCAATTAACTTGGGGAACAAGGTTACATAGCACCAACTGTGTATGTGAAGATCTCCTTAATAGAGTGCAACCAGATCTTGGGGGCCAGTATTTAGCATTTGAATATATAGTAGTATCAGACCAACCCTACAATGTTGATTGAGAGGTTCTTGTTTTTGTGTGTTGTTATCTAGATCTTATATTCTTTCTACCTACTCTTCTTTGAGGTTACCTGAGCCCTGAGGGGAGAAGTTTGATGGAGACATCCCATTTAAAGCTGATACATAAATAATATAAATTAACAGAATATAGGTCAAGCTAGAAATATGAATTAAAATGGGATTAAGATTCCTGCTCATTCCAATAAGAATGGTTATTATCAAGGAAACAAACAAAGAAAGGAAAAATGAGATAGTACGCATGCTGGAAAAGGGGACCTTATATATTGCTTGGAATGTTAGTTAATTGGTGCAGTCACCATGGAAATTAGCAAGTTTGGAAGGAGGGAAGGAGGGAAGGAAAGAAAGAAGAAAGGAAGGAAGGAAGAAAGGGAGGGAGGGAGGGAGGGAGGGAGGGAGGGAGGGAGGGAGGGTAGGAGGAAGAAAAGAAAAAGGAAGAAAGGAAAGCCCTATTTGATTCAAGTATACCAAATCAGGGTGCTTACACAAAAGAATATGTCAGCATACATGTACCTACATACTAGTGAGTTTTGTAGCATTATTCACAGTAGCTAAGTCATGTAATGAGCCTAATTATTCTTCAGTGAATGAGAGGATAAAGAAATACAGCATGTATCCACAATGAGCTTATTTTTTTCAACTGCAAAGCTGAACAATGCAGAAAATGAATGGAACCAGAGGTGAGCATGTTATACAAAATAAAAGAGACTCAAACAATTATTACATGTTTATTTTATGATGTAGAATCTTGGAGTGAAAAGATCTGTAGGGAAGAAAAGGGGGCTTGGGGAAGAGATAGTAGAAATAAACGAAGGTAATTGGTATTGGGTAGGTATCATTAAAATATGCTATATGTACATATAAATTGTTACAATTATTATTTGGTACAATTAAAACATGACAGAAATTATTTAAATATAAATCATTTTGGCATTTTAGTAATTTGAAAAAACTTTTCATATCTTTCTACTTTAATATTAAATGCTATAATAGCAATAAAATAAAAGCATATATTTGAAATAATTAGTAATTACTCTATATTAAACCATCAAGATTAACTTCGTCATGATACAATTTTTTTCATTATTTTTGACACTTAAACTGACACTGTTTATATCTAAAAAAACTGGAAAATCTTGTTCCCACAACAGTTGTCTTAGTTGCTTTTCTGTTACTGTGAAGATGCGTCATGACCTAAGTAACTTACAAAAGGAAGCATTTACTTGGGGGCTTGTTGCAGTTTCAGCCGATGAGCCCATGACCGTCCTGGCAGGGGGAAGCATGTAGCAGGCAGACAGGCATAGCATTGGAGCAATACTTGAGAGCTTACATTATATATGAAAGTAAGAGAGAAACAGACAGACAGAGAGACAGAAACTGGGCCCAGAGTGTGCTTCTGAAACCCCAAACCCACTCCTAGTGACACACTGCCTCCAACAAAATCACACCTCCTTCAACAAGGCCTCTGAATTCTCCCCAAAACAGTTTCATGAAGGGACCAGGAATTCAAGTATATGAGCCTATGGAGGGCTCATTCTCCTTCAAATCAGCACAGTAGTTTTCACACATACACATATATGTGTATTTTTATAGCTGGTTGTACTTCATCTATATCTTTTACTTAACACACAGATTAACCTAAAGACCTACTACTTCCATTCTCTGGAACATTGTGAGTCTCTGAAATCCACACCTAATTTCGACATTTTTTTTTTTTATAGAAACGGTGCCTCAGAAACAGAAATACAACATGAAATGGCATTCTTTTTTAGTGCCAGAAAATATTGTTCTATAAATCTACAACTAAACAGTTTGGTATCTACAGCCTTAGTGTAAAACTTTGCCACCTGATCAACAATCTTGACCCCTCCCAGACTTACTGGATAAGAACCTCTATTTTAAGGTCTCCCAGCTATGTGAATGTACAGCACAAGTGTGAAAGGATGGGTGTTCATGATGCAATGGATGAGACATCCATCCTTAGTGGTAAAAATACAAAGTTTATAATTGATGAAGTGTGGAAGTTGACTGGAATGTTAGGAAAGGTTAAGTTGAATTTGCAGTTTTATTTCAGTTCTGACTGGGTTTTCTGGCTTTATTGATATGAAGCCTAAGGAGCACTCACCAGTTCCTCTTTATGGGTATGTCTTGGGTGGGTCAAGGTTGAGGAAGACTAAGTTTCTATTGTCCCAGTGATGACTGCAGCCCTGAGCAACAATCTGAAAAGGTGAAAGATCAAGCACACTTGGAGTTCCATTCACCACAAACCTTGCACAAACTTCAATAAAGATGTTTCCTCTAAAGTGAGCAAACCTGAGAGAAAACAGAAAGAAGGGCAGAGCGTAAAATGATTTTGAAAACAGGTAAATGAGTGAAACTCACTGGTCATAGGTAAAAATGTGAATGCTAAGATCAGTAATGGGGAAGCTAAGAAGCAATATGGTTACTCTCTCTCTTCACTATACTCTTCTGTAAAATGAGGGTGTCAGAGAAACTTGCCTTACATAAATTACTATGACTTTCAGCACTCATAGAAATGTGTTTTAGCAATGTTTGGAGTGGAAAGTACCCAATTCTATAAATACTGGGCTCTATATAGATAAATACATAAATCTTATGCATCCAGGCTGAAGATATTAGCTTATTCTAGGAAAGCCACCAAGGTCCCTAAATGCAAGACACATTTACTTTACAGTTCATCATTTTATGTCTGGCCTAGATTAAAAAATTTCATATAAAGTGTGTTCCAAATCCTACAAACCTTTCAAACAGTTACAAAGAGATGAATAATAAGCAAAACAGTTCCTTCCACTTCATAAAATACTATTGAGAAGCATCTACATTTGCAAGTTATCCTAGATACTGTGAGCTGAGACACTTGACTGTTAACCCAATGGCATAAAATAAAATGAAAACATAATAAAACGTAGGGGACTCTGCATCCTGCTGACTTAATAACTAAACTGAATAGACAAGGAATGCGAATCTCCCAACTTTATGACCCACACAGAGGAACGATCCACAGTGCAGGCAAGCCTATTACCATCTAAAATCCACCCAAGGGGTCCACTTTTGGGATTCTCATTCTGTGATTTATTTGGTGGGTATCACAAGATTATAAATGTTGAGAGAGTTATTTTCAGTGTTTTATAAAAGCAAAGTTACAATTTCTCTTAACTATGCGAGTGTAAAAAGTGGTAGTATTGCTTTCTTTAAGTGTCTGATTTTATTACATCTCAGGATTTTATTACACCCAAGGATCTCTGGTTTTCTAATAGCACTCCCTAAGGCACCAGAAAAAAAAACTGCTTTTCTGGAATGCATATATTTTATGAAATAAGAGATAATATAATGAACAAACCCTTGCTCAAAAGGACTGGATATTTTCTTCACTCTCTTTTCTCTTACAAAGTCGCTGCCCTGGACTGTTCTGGGCATTGCTCCCAGCTCCCAGTTCCCCTAAGTAACCTAGCATAGAGGCCTTTGTGATACATGGTGTTAAAAGACAAAGGGCACCAGACAGTTATACAAATGTTAATATCTAGGCCAGAGCAATAGGAAGAACATGCAGGAATGAGCAATGATTCAAGGGAAAGCAAGGAAGGGAGTCTATGAAATTGAGAGGCAAAGAAACTTGAAGTAAGGGTAGAAGTGGGTTTATTCACCTACTGAGGGAGGATACTTGGGTCTTATGATATGTTCTGTTACTGAAATTTGAACTTTTATATACAGTTACCTATTAAATTCAATTTATTCTGAATCCTTACACAGAGCATATCTTGGGATCGTAGCCCAACAGTAAAGATTATTTTTGAGCCAGTTATGAATCGAGAGAGTCAGGATAAGAGAGTCAGCTGAGGACTCTTCAGCTGAGGTTTGAATCTAAGTAGATATCGAAGTCCAGCCTGACCCGTTGCACACTGAGCAGGCATTACAACTGATTATTCTGAATTCTCATTTTAATGAGAATGCCTTTAAGAGGGAATGGCAAATAGCTAAGAGGGAATTTATATTATTCTATAATTATACTGTTACTTAAATATAGTCCTTTTACAAGTAAAGTTCAGATGCATATGAATTTAAATGCCACTATAATTCCAATAAAATTAGGTATGACTGCGAATATGGGTTTAAACAGGAATCACCAGAGATGAACATTATTAGTACTGTGACAGAGTTTGTTAATACTTTTCTCGACTTTTTAATGCAGAGCAAATGTTATTTTATAATTATAAAGCAAAAGGTGGCAAAATTCCTATACAGAGGGTGGAAGGGAGGCTTGGCTGAGGTGAAGCGAGAGAGCTTGATTTCTGAATGTGAACACTCCTATTCTTCTATTTTATAAACATTCTAGATCTATATTAGAAATCTTAGCATTTCATATCAGCTTTTAAAAAACATCAATTCTTTCTAATATTTGTTCTATAAATTTCTCTCTCACCCCTCTCTCTCTCTCCTTTTCTCTCTCTTCTCTTTTCCACTGAACTCTGTTCTTTCATCATACCTCCATCATATATGTGTGTTCATAAGGTTAGGCATAGCTGCATGTTATGACTGAAGGAGGAGTTGGCTGTGATCAGTAGTTGGTTATGTCTCTTCTCTAAGATCCATACTTCTAAGAGGAATCCCCATGCTAAGCTTGGCTGCTCTAATCAAAAGTGCTGTGTGTGTGTGTGTGTCTTTCTTTCTTTCTTTCTTTCTTTCTTTCTTTCTTTCTTTCTTTCTTTCTCTTCCTTTCTTTCTTCCTTTTTCTTCCTTTCTTCCTTTCCCTTCCTTCCTTCCTTCCTTCCTTCCTTCCTTCCTCTCTCTCTCTCTCTCTCTCTCTCTCTCTTTCTTTCTTTCTTTCTTTCTTTCTTTCTCTTCCTCTCTTGCCATAACTTTTCAGTAGTCTAGATTAGGATGTAACTTGCTTTAATATTCAGTTAAGTATTATCCCTGAAAGAAGACAGTCCTCATCAAGAGGCCATGGCTTATATCCAGGTAAATCCCACTGAGCAATTATTACTAACATCTTGGAGGAGGCACTGTCTTGTGCTATCTGAACCCTTGTGTGCATCTCTGTAACTCTGGCTCCGAAAATTCAGTCTGGGGAGCAGAGTTACAGATTTCTTGGGTTCCTAGAGTCCCCTTGATTTTGTGCCAATGTCCTTTAGAGCGACTGCTGTAACCCTGCTGGAAACCCTTTTTAAAACAGTTAACCATCATAGCTCTTTTCTTAGGAAACTCTTATCAGAAGAGTAGAGAAAAGGAAGTGAATGTCATTAGCTGAATTAATTGATAAATTAGCAAGATTAATGAAACAGAAAAGGAACAGCCTTCAAATGTATGTGATATAATGAACTAATTTTTTTTCCTTGACCTATGATCAAAATTGAATGTTAACAGGAAGAAGAAATGACCAGAAAAAGAGCTAGTAAAATTATAAAAGCTGCCACATTACAGAGGCTTGAGAGACCTTAAATGAGAATATTTTGAAATTAGTATTTATTAGGCGATTCTAAACAAACCTTTGAAACATTATAAAGGCATTGATGAAAATGAAGAATTAATTATTGTGTCAGTGGAAATCCAGAAACCTATAAGTATTAGGAAGTACTAGCTACCAGGCATCTGTCAGTGGGAATAAAACTTACTATTGATCAAAGAAAAGTAGTTCGTTACCTGTGCTCCCACTTCTAAATGACAGTGCCTGCATGGCTGCAGAGCAGTCTGGAGCCAGTGTTCTGTAGTTGACTACAAAACTGTTTCTATTGACAGTGATGGGGCCTGGCAGTGCACACACAGACTGCATGGGGGCTGGAAGCTGGGGAGGGGGGTGCTCTTTGTAGCAGTTATTCCTTTGCATCACACAGCACTGTGGCTGGAACCTTCTCAAAGGGTTGGCTGCTGATATTTTGTTCTTTTATCCTGGACTGCATATCACTAGTTACAGTCCGACTCTCCGCCTACCACCCACTGCCATGTCAGAGGTTTAAACAAAAAAAGCTACTTCCCACAAGCCCTCTAAATGTTTCCATCACACTAGCTGACTCACATGCCAGTCAAACTTAACAAAAGGTTTTTCTTACATAGATGGCTCTTCTGTGCTACCATGTGCTGTGGTGGTCAAGCACATTTCTGCCCTGCTCATGATGTTGGCCTCTGCTTGGAGCATCCCTGGCACACCCCTGGCAGCAGCTCCACTGGAAGGCCGTGATCCTGCTGTGGCTGGATGTAGATTTTAGGAGGATGGCTAGAGGAAAAGGATGCTGGATGCATTAGGGATGACACAGACATATTTTTTTTCTTTCCTTTTAATCTTACGTTGGCTGAGAATAGTATTGTTGAGGGAACTTTTAAAGAGATTTTGGTACAGACACATAGGAACACTACAGGCTTTGGAATAATGTAATAGAGTAAATTCCACCACCACCACCACCACTGCTCCCACCCAATTTTAGTGAAATGTCACCAATGGGTATATGAAAAGGGTCACACTATAATAAGCATACTATTTTCTATACAATATCTTTGTCCTGATCAGCTCCTTTGTGTTGTTTGAAGATTGGTGTTTAAGGGGAAAAATAATATGATAGAAGAAGTTAATATCTAATGAAAAGTTGTTAATCTCCTCTAAGCATCTTGGCATAATATTAGATTTTTCCCTTCATGGACAAAGACTGTGAGTGGCCGAGAAGAACATAAAATGAATGTCTGTTCTGCTTTTGTTATTGGAGGTTGTTTTTTTTTGTGGTTTTTTTTTTTTTTGCATCGCCTTAAGCAGATTTTCATCTAACAACATTAGCCTTGCAGAAACATCCTTTCCTATACAATAGAGACAGTTCTGCACTATTTGTTGCTTGGGGCTAACAGGCTGAGCTGTTTTGCATTGAATATGTTTCTTTGATCTTGCTTTATGTTGCTCTGACCATTTTGTTGCTAAGAGCTGATAATTAGGAGAAACCAGTAAGTGAAAACTGCCAAGAGATCTTTGATACTTTGAAACTAGACTTTCTGGCCAGTGATCCCACTGACTTTCCGGGATAAGGTGGGGGGCATGCGGGGAATAGTTCTATAGAACTCGGGAAGAAAATCACCTGGGGCTCCTGAGGAGAAACTATGTTTAATGAACAAATATAGTCTCTGAAGAATTGTGCCCTGGTTCTAGGTTCCTAGGGTAAACTTCTCAAGTTTGATTTTCTTACCTTCAGTAAGCTTCCAATGTTTGAATTATACAGAGGCAGATCCATGGGAAATAGTAGTTCTGAAACTACCTTTATTTTTAGACACTATTCTATTGAATACTTGCAGAGTTTTCAACTCTGTGTACATAGAGGTGTGTGTGTGTGTGTGTGTGTGTGTGTGTGTGTGTGTGTGTTGTGTGTGTGTGCTTAAGAGAGAGAGGGGGTATGGACATGTCTACTCTGTAGAGCATTTGTAGAGGTCAGAGGACAACTTGGATTGGATGTGCTTCTCTACTTCATCTGTGCATAAGTTCAATTGAACAGACTCAGGTTGCCAGGCTTGGCTTGCAAAGTAATACCTTTATCCATTACATTGTCTTTCTGTCCTAATCGCAGGAGTTTTGCACACCCAGGTCACTCCTACATGGAAACACGAGAAGAAGGAGATGAGAATCACTGGCTTCACTGTAGAGTATCACAGAGATTTAATTTTAATAGGAAACCTATGACATGGTTTTCGAGGGAGGAAAATCTTCATAAAGATGAAGGGGCATAATGCATAAACACAGAGAGGGAAATTCATAAGACAATATTTTCTGATCCTGATTATGCCCTGAAAACAAAGAACTGAACAAAAAATAAATCTAGTGACACAGAAAAATATTACAAAAAATAAATGGTAAGAGGCTGGATATATGTCTCAGCAGTTAAGAGTGCTTGCTTCTCTTAAAGAGGACTCAGGTTCAGTTCCTAACACCTACAATTAGTAGCTCACAACTTCTATAACTCTGCCTCCAGAAGAGCTGATGCCCCTGGCTTGCATATGAAGTTATCCACAAATTCATATGCATACATGCACATTCATACACATATAATTAAAGCAAATCAAATCTTTTAAAACATTTATGTGATATATAAACTATTAGGTTACTATATCTTAGTTTTAAGACAGAATAAATGTAAATAATACAAATAAGAAATTAGATACTCTAATTTTGACTAGAACTTTGTACATTAATATTCCTAAGATATAAATATTAGGTAATTTCTTTCTTTTTTCTTTCTTCCTTGTTTTTTTTTTAAAGCAGAGCCTCAATATGTAGCTCTGTCTAGCTTAGAACTTATACTGAAGGCCAGGCTAGTTTTAAACTCATAGAGATCTGCCTGCATGTGCCACCTGCGTATTGATATTAAAAGCGATCAGGCACTATGCCCATTCAAACCAAGAGTTCCTAATATTGGGACATACCTTGATGAACAGTAGTCATTACTTCCTTTAATAGGAAGAATATAGGAGTCACCATGGCATAGCTTCCAGAGATATTCCTCAACGATACACTGGAATTTCATAGTGATGCAGCTGCTTTGGAGTTGGCCATGTTTCTATAAGTAACATTTCATGCAAGATCCGCAAGTAATTCTCTTAGTTTGCTAACGTGGAGCTTGGTTATGGAATTATCCGTTTGTTCTGTTGCTGATAAGGATGTGAAACAACCAAAGATGAGTTTGATGAGAACAATTAGATGTAGCTTGTCTTATGTAACAAGGCACACAACCGTAGTTTAATCATCTGTTAGTGGGTGAAATCCACAGGGGCATTCCATCATGACCAACTGTCATATGTGGCAATATATACCTTGTGCTATGGTGCTGGCTATATAGGTTTTCCTATGTGTGACAAAACATGCAACCAAGGGTGAGTGATCTGCAGATAGAGTGTCCATCTTGGGAATCTTGGGGCAGCTGTCTTCTACTGTGTGAGAAGCAAATTACTTGATAGGTAATCTCCCTGGCTTGAGTACTAGACTCCCTGAAAGTGCTTGAAGGCCTGGACGAGACAGGATCATTGTCCAGTCATTGAAATGACTGCACAGCTACTGCTATGTTTAATAATGTATAAAACTAAGGCCACAAAACTGCCAAAAGGGAACCTGCTTTTTGTATAGGAGGAATGACAGTAAGAAAGGCACCTGTGAGGATGTCTTCCATTTTAGCTTCTGCATTAGGCTGAAAATACAACAACAGCAAGAGTACACACAGGAAATATTTTGCAAGTATCTTCACTCCTGCAAACACATGCTGCCATGACACAGAGCCAGATGGCTACAGCTGCAAGAAGTCTCACCATTTATAGCCAGCAAACTGGAACTTCAGCAAACCTACTCTGAAGGCCTGAAGACCAAAAGAAGTCAAAGTGTAAGTGATGGCCAAAGTCCAAGTTGAAAGGCAAAAATCAATCCCTTGTTAGACCTGAAGAACAGCTAGGGAATTTTTTGTTTTTCAGCCTTCAGTTCCACTGATACTGTAGACAAATTGGACAAGGCCCATCACTGTTGTAGAGGACAATCAACCTTAGTCAATTTACAAACTCACTTGTTCATCTCACCTACAAACACGCTCACAGACATACCCAGGAATATGTTTCAAACAAGTATCTGGGACTGGTTAGCCTGGTAAGGCTGACACAAAAAATGAATCTCACTCTAGGCTTCAAGAAGTATTGGTCAATCCTGGTTGCAGATGATTCAGACACTGACATCCCAGACATAAAAGGATCAGTAACGAAACTCCTACATTATGCACCTTTTATAACCCTTTCTGGGTTTTTTCTAGACTGTTTTATTATCTTGAAGAAAAAAAATAATTGCTAATTTCACAGTGAAATGAAGTGGAGGAAGAAGAATCTTCTTTGTAGGAGACCAAATTAACCTATTTCACTCAAGATGAGTGGGGGTAAAATTGATTAGAACCCAGTCTTAAAGCCCTTATAAACTCAAAATGCAGGTTATGTTGTAAAAGGTGTTTAGTTCTCAAACATGTGACTTTTAAGCATGAACATGTTCACTTGATTCCTTAAGCAGAGCCATTATGATAAGAGATACTAAAATTGAAATCATTGAGGTTCCAGGAAAGTCTACCTAGCTCAAGGTTGGTGTGTTTGAAAATATCTTCTGTTTACATTCTATGGTATACTTTTTCAGCAACTCTTTGGATCCAAAAGTTCTCAGTGAGCACTTTTTAATCTTCAAAAATTTACTTGTAGACGCAAGGCAGGGTACTATACACCAATAATCCCATTAGCTGAAGGATGGAAGCAGGTGAATCATGAGTTTGAAGCCAGTGTAAGATACACAGTGAAATCTAGTCTCAAAAATAAACCCACTTATTTTAAGGAAACTATTATTGTATGTCATTTATTCATCATAGAAAAAGTACCATCAGGTTTTCATTCTTGAAGAAAACATTAGTAAAAAAAAATTGCTAAGAGCATATAAAAGAAAATGAGATATGAATTTAGATTTTTAAAATGTCTCAGGACTGTATACCCAATCACCTTTCAAATCACTTGGAACTGTATGTTTTTTCCACTTTCAAGATTGTATCAGGAAATAAGCAGCTCTAAGAAGATGAGGTGAGAGGTGAAAGATTCTTAGTATATCTATTCATTGGTTGAGTAGTTGTCCAGTCACTTTTTGTGCAGACATTTTGTCAGATAATACAACACAAAAGGATGAGGAGACAAGGTCTTAATGTACTAAAAATCACAGCACAAGACAATCAAACAAAAAGGTCCAAAGAACGGAAATGCTTGTATGAGCTGGAAATAGTTAAAGGAGGCTGGTTGCTTCACCAGGGAGAGAATTTCTGAAATGAATTTTGTATAGCAAGCAGGACATGTGAAAGAATGTAACAAGTTCTTCACAGAAAATTAACCACCATAGCTAGGAACTGGAGCCTGGATAAAGGAAGAAGGTCTAATCCTAAGGGCTGGCCATAAATACGTGGAAATAAAGACAATACTTTTTGGACACAGTTGTGTGTGTGTGTGTGTGTGTGTGTGTGTGTGTGTGTGTACAAAAATAAATGTTGACGTAGAGTTAGAGGTTATAAATTTAAGAGAGAATATCTAGAGGTATCACATGAGAAGTTGAGGAGAAGAGATGGAGAAGAAGCAAGGACACAAATACAGTACTCATGTATGTGATCCTCAGTATAAATAATAAGAGAGTAAAGTTCAATGCAAAAGTGCAGCGCCAAGGTCTCCTGCTAATAGGACAGTCAACTTCATGTTAGGCTGAGTTAGTTTAACTTTAATAGATTAATAAGGTGAAATACTGAAACAAGAGGATTATATGGACAACCTTATGAATATACTTTTCTTACAAAACATGGATACAGTAATTATGAGCCAAGAATGCTGTGCTATAGACTACACTACCATCGGAAGAAGCTCTGCAGTGATGTTAGATAGAATGGGAAGGGCTTCATCAGTATTAAAGAGAGTGACGGAAAGTAGAGGTGACTGTTAGGAGCAAAAATGTTTAATATTATTTGTTGTTGTAAGTGGCAGAATAGAGAACAAGAAAGCAAGAATAACTATGAAATCAGGATCAGAGATGAATTATGGCTCAATTAACTGAAAGCCCCCAATTTAGGTGTGGGAAGCAGAACACAAGGTTCAGCTCAGATGGAATATTGAGGATTTTTCAGACATCAGCTTGAAGCAGCTAGGAGCAATGTTTTAGAGTCCATTCATATTAAATGATGTGAAATCCTTCATACTAACAAAGACAAAAGTATTAAACATATTATTATACTCCATGAAGCCTACAATGAAGAAAGGTACAATCCAGAAACAGAAGCATCATGCAAGTGGATAGAGAAAAAAAAAAGAGACTACAATGGGAATTGAGAAATGTGAGAATGGTCAGGAGGAGAAATGAGAATATTAAGGATACATGGTGAAAGCTTTGGAGACACAGGATAGGATAGATAATTCAGTCAGTCTGTTGGATTACTGACATCCTTCTGTGGCTGATCCTCATGGAGGCAAAGAAGAATGACTTGCTCACAAGGAAAGATGGGCATTATTGATTGGTCAAACATAACTGAGAAAGCTGAGCACATACTAAATTTCTAACGAGTTCTTAGTGTCAGATGAAGGAAGTGTTCTCTATAGTGGTACTAATCCAGAAGAAGGAGGGGAAAGTTTTCAAACAATGCTGCGCCGATATCCACTTGCTTCTATCTTCTCATTTAACAGCCTCATTAGGGAGTCACTAGGAGAGAAGATGCCATTCTGCCAGCATGGAACAGGGACGGAGTCAGCTGTGGGAATACAGATGCCCTCAGGCTTAAATGATAGTTCTTTTGAATCATCGAGCTTCTTTGTGGACCATCACCTTGAACACCCACAGCTCTCTCTCTTGAACTTAGACTGTGCTGATATTTCAGAGTTGGATTAGTTGGCGGATGTTATACAAGAGGCAGTGGCCTCTGACTTCCTTTCTATCAAATCCAGATAGCAGGAGTCTCTCTTCACCTCCATCACCCTACCAGGGTCAGCGCTTTATGCTCTTGAACATTGGAGTTGCTTCTATTATTCTGCTGCTTAAGCAGGCTGAGTTCATTACAAGAGTTCTTTCCAATGGGCTTTTATTCAGACTCACCGATCCTTGCTTTCATCCAAACTCTTTCAGTAACATCTAAAGCTCCTTTTGATCACCTGGCTCCAACTCCCGTTCACGACCTGCTTGTTGATCTGTTCAGGAGTGACAAGCTTACAGCAAAAGGTTTAGATGAGTGTGGGGAAGCACGTTGGGGAGCGGAAACAGGATGAAAGATGAAACACACACACAAACACACACAAGTAGATTGTTGCTTGAGAGTGAAGACCTTTTCACATCACCGTCCTTTGCAAAACAATTCTGAGGGGAAAAAAGTAATCTGGAGACAAGAAATGCAGAAGTTGAGGTGGAGTGGAAAGTAGGTGATAGAAAATCAACTCAGAAGTCAGACAAATCCTTACGATTACTATGCTCCATGTGTGAGGTGTCCTTGTGATTTATATGCATCCATCAGTGATCTATCAGCTTCCTGACAGGTGGGGGAAGGGAGCACTACATTTCCTTCACCTATGATGGATCTGTTTGATAATATCTCCACCAGTTCGCAGCAGCCAGCATTACCTATTTCACACTTGTATCCGCAAAAAATATATATTTTACAAGTAAAGACTTCTTTGGCTCTTTAAATTTCCTGCCTTTACTTTTTTTTATCTCTTTTACCTCTACCTCTACCAGGGAAGGCAAATGAGAGAGAAGAGCTCTTTCCTAACGGTAGCCTTGATAGGCCGTCTCACTCCTAAGCCATTTATTTGCATACTTATTTTCTATGTGCTAACTCTGGAATGGCATGCATGCTGTATCTATTAATTGTCATGTCTTGGCACAATTTGATCTGAATTATATCTAAATGCATGTAATGCAATGATGACTCATATTCTAATGTGGTTCTGCTCCAATGGCAACATTTGCATAATGCTGGATATGATAAGACTGTAAAGTAAGGAGCTGGGTTTTCAAGTGAGACTTATGAAGAACAGTCTTCTGACTACAGCCATGCCTTATACATCAGAATGCTCATCCAAAGTGCCTCATAATTTACTGTAAGCACTTTTCTCTCTCCTTACTGCTAGAATGAGATAAAGAGTAAAGCCTACATGGTATAGACCTCATTATTTTTCCTTTTAGAACTTAGCATATTTTTGATATTTATTTTGTAATGACTCACAAGGTAACAGAATCTTCCCCCAAATAGCCGTGGGATTGTTTTTAATTGCATAGCCCGTGAAGATTTTAAATGCACATCAGAAGCAGATCCCAAGACAATTTTAGTCTTTCAAAGATATAACCTAGGAAAGTTTGATTTTTCTCATTCTTGGTGAAGGGACTTTTTTTTTTATTAAAGGAAAACAGAGATGTGCAGAGAGAACCAGAACAAAGGCAAGATTGGAAATGTTCTTTTGTATCCTCTAAACTGTATAGTGCTGAATAGAGAATCTGTAGTTCAAACCTGAAGAAAGGATTGGAGACTCTTGCTACTTTGATGATACTATAGCTAAAACTTACTTTCTGGGAAGGTATGGGCCTTATTCATTCAACATGGGACTTCTCAAGACATACAACACATGGGGTAAGCCTCATATAATCTATAATGTGCCCCAGCTGTGCCTGCAAATCTCTACAGAACATAAACCACAGCACTAACCAATGGCTGTCTTCTATTCTAACTTTTCTGAAGGACAGCTGTATTTTGAGTTTGCCATTTATAGAACACATTGGACTGCATGGAGACTGGGGAAACATCTAATGCCTGAGGTATCCAGTCACAAAAGTATTTCATAAGGATACTTTTTACACTGTAGTAGTTTGAATGGGATGTCCCCCATAGTCACTAGTATTTGGATGTTTGGCCCCAAGTTGGTGGTCCTGTATGGAGAAGCTTAGGAGGTGTGGCCTAACTGGAGAAATTTGGGGTTTCAGACATGAGCTCTCAGCTGTTCCTGCTGCCATGTTTGGTGTTTGGTGCAAGACTTCCCAGCCATAATTGTAATGGACTCTTATAATAAACCACAAATGAACCCTTACTTATAAAAATTGTCTTGGTCATTGTGCTTTATCACAGGAACAGAAAAGTAACTAAGACACACAGTATTATATAGATAACATTACAGCCTCAGTTTAAGCACTTAAGGTACAGCCTTGCTATATCATTCTTTTGTTTTTCAACTTAAATTGTATTGTTGTTAAGGGTACTATTGCTAACCAGAGGTGAAATAGAAGAAAACCAGAAGAGAATTAGTCCCTAGAAAATTTTTGTGAACTTGTCTATCAGTGAACAAAGACTAGACAAATCACCATATTCCAAGTTGTTCAGTAATTCAACAATTGAGTTACTACAAAGAGAAGAGTTAAGGTTCAAGTTACAGAAGGATATGAAAATAAGAATCATTAGGCTACTTCAAAGCACACTTAATACTCTAAATATATTGGTCCTTTACCAATAAAAAGCATCCAAGAAGAAAGCTATAACCCTTGAAATGCAGAAAAATAGCACTGGGGCTCTTTGATGATATGGAATGCCTTTGCCAAGTGCTGTGATTTTTAAAACTGTTCAATACTGTGTTCTTAATTGTGTGTACATTTCTGTGTCTCTGTGTTTGTGTGCTAGAGAAAGTCAGAGCAGACATACCATGCTTGAACTGGAGTTATAGGCAGTTATGAGTCTGCTAATGTGGGTGCCAGGAATCAAACTTTGGACCTGAACAAGAACAGTGGGCTTACATTAAACATAGGAGCTATCTCTCCAGCCCAATATGCTCCTATGGTTAGTGTCGGCCTACAGATTAGACAATCACCTAACTCATCAAGCCCCTGTTTTTATAACTATCATAGAAAAAATCATACTTAATTTTTTTCAGTCATCTAATATCACAATATAGTAATTTAAAATTTTCTTGATATTAAAATAATATAAAAACATTAGATGTTATCAGATGTGTAACTCAGAGATTTGGGAGTTCCAGTCAAACCCACTGCAATAAAGCATGTACTACTAAAATTATAATAACCTGGATCTCATGGCTATTTTTTATTTCCCAGTACATAAGTATGCTTATGCTTGGGAAAGTATATTTGCTTGATATTATTATCCATTAAGTATGTGGCAGCATTGTACACAAAAAGCAATAAATGTATATAGCTTAAATAAGAACTACAGTATTGTTAAACTCCAGGTCCACCCCCCCAACACCATCATCAAGCAATTCTGGAAGCAAGCAAGCTGGCAAGCTGAATGTTCCTGTGGTAAAGGTCAATAAAGGCTGCTAAAGGTCAACAATCAAGCCCAGAATTCCTTTTCTAATTCCTGAATCTAATTTTTATGGAATGGTAATAAAGCAAACTATGCAAAACTAAAAAAAAAAACTAATAATTATAAATTTCTTGAATTCAGTACTTAACTAACTGGGTATTTTTAAAATGTGTTTGCATAGATCTTAGAATTCATTATTCTTAAAATAATGTTGTAAAACTAGACTAAGGACTTCTGTATCCAAATAGTCTGGGATATTTTCATGATAGTCTTTTTCATCCTCTGCTAGAAATCTTCCTGATTCTACATTTCTAATGTTGGTAATATATAGCATCACTTCCCACACCAATTATCTCTCTTTCTAGAGTGTAATGAGTCTACGATAGTATTGCTGACTCATTAAGGGTTTTATTTGTAGGATTAAAGTTACAAGATGAACAGCATCAAAAGAAAGGGTCAACACATTCTTAAAGAGTTCTTTCCTACTAACATCTTGCATCTTTGCACAACATAATATATAAACATATATTATGTGTATATGTGTGTGTGTGTGTGTGTGTGTGTGTGTAAATGTATGCATCATCTTAATGAGTAATAAAATCAATTGCTGGTGAAGAACAAAAGAATTTTTAAACACTGCCATTAACAATGTAAATTAGCTTGCCTATTAAGGAAATAAGATGGATATGGAGGGCCCTAACAAGCTAAAATGATATCTCCTATAGCACCAAGTCAGGCATTTACATTAAGGGCTTTAAGTCAGCATATCACATACATATATGGCCATGCATGTTTATTGTAGTAGAATCTCAATTGCAAGTTACAGAATCAGTGTAGATATCTGTATATAGATGAATGATGTATATATATATATATATATATATATATATATATATATATATATGGAGTTTAATTCAGCCACAGAAAGTAATGCAATTATGGTTTTGAGAGCAAAATGTATGCAAGTGGAGATTTGCATATTAAATGATGTAAACTATATTCAGAAAGACAATATTTTTTCCCACTGGTGCATTCTAGATTTTATACAGACTCATAAAATCCAGCATGTGTATACGCCATGAAGGAAGTAAATTATGTAAAAAAAATAAAAGGGTGCTGCAGAAGGAAAAGAATGGGAAAACATGCAAGTACTAGGGGAAAATGTGATTACGTATATAATGTATAAACATATCTTTTTGAAACCAATTACTGTATTACAATAAATATGTATGCCAATAAAAATTTAAAAGGCATTTTTCTATTAAAAATAAGAAATAGTCTTCTCCAAATCAAAATTTCTCAGTGAGCAGCCTTTCTTTACGTATTCTGGTTCTTATTGATCCAGTTTTCCTCAAGAGTCAAAAACTAAGGAGAAATAGTTTCTCAAAAAATAAGCTAGACATCAAACAACTTAGACCATTTCTTTTACTACCAACACTGCAATGTACAAGATTACATCATTATATAGCTATGAATAAAGCCTCTCAAGTGTGTGCCCCATTCTTATTTTAATACATTTTACCTACAACTGACACTTAGTAATGGCACATATTTGTAGAATATAGGCAAAGAATAAGTGTATACAGTATACAGTGCATAATGCAGGTAAGGTTAAATGTCATACCTGTTGCCATAGAGGTATTGAAAACTCTTTTTTTCATTTTTTTAAAGAAAATGTAATGAATTTAACTATTAACTTATAATCAAAGCATCACTCTGTCTCATTGCACTGCCTTTGTAATAAACTTCACATATTATTCAGACAGTAATAAACTTCACATATTATTCAGACAGTTTTCTGATAGTAAGTACTTGAGATGAAAATATGGTTTTGAAAAATTCCACTGCACTGGGGATATCTACCGTGTAGTTCTAGATACTACAATCAAAGATATAGACCTAATTCAGGGTCTTCATCCTTGACACTGTCAACATTCTGTGTAGAACGCAACTTTTTGTGTTGTTATTGCCCTTTGTATTGAAATACGTATAGCAACACACCTGATAATCTCCCCTTAAGATAACAGCAGTAAAGACTCCATTCTCGGTTGTGACAAAAACTGTCTCCACATATTACCAGTAGCATCTGTGGATAGAAATTGTATCTGTTTATAAACCACTCACCTACCATTTCTTAAGAAAAATTATCTTCTCCTACCCATCCAGTAACACGGCCAACCAATGTTGAAATATATAAGCATTCATTTATATAGGCCACAGACTAAATGATATATAATCCTTGCCTTAAATAAAAAGTTCCAGGTTCCACTCTTCCAATAAGGAAGAGAAAACAAATAAAATGGTGCTTAGATAAATATAAATGCTGAAATGTAAAAGTTTTAGCCAACAATAGTTTTTAAAAATGCAATGATGAGCTTAGCAATTAAACTTTTAGTCTAGTTAAAATGTATCATTTGCCTGATAGAAATTTCATCACCAAATTTGTCGATATACTAATGCAAACTGGTTTGCATATTTCCATTTTCATTTTTTAGAAGTATAATTACTAACTTTCCACAACATAAATGGTATTGTCAGTGTACCCATTCACATCTGTCATAAAATGCTTACAGAAACTCAGGGTTCTAGAGTTTTATGAATGCATTGATTTCATATGATACTTTATGGATTCAGATATACTGAATATTTTAGATAAAACCTGCTATTTAAGAATAGACAGTAACCTACTCAACATTTATTTGGTAATTTTGCCTGTTTTTTAAGTTGCTTGTGTGCAATACAAATTACGTTTTCTGTAAGTGATATTTCGCTCTACTTGTCGGGCTTTGAATGGACAATATCCTCCATAGGCTCATTCATGAACACTTGGTTCTCCAGTTGTTTGAGAAAATTATGGTATGCTTAGGAGGTCAAGCCTTATAGGCAGAAGTGAGTCACAAGGGCTGCACTTTGAGAATGTGTAGCTTCCCCCAACTCCAAATCATTCTCTGTTGTGTATGGTTGAAATAGAGTCTCTCAGTTTCCTGTACTGGTAACTTGTTGCCATATCTCCAGTGGCATCATGAACTCTCTCTATGGACTCTTAACCAAAAATAAGCTTTCTTCCACAAGTCACTTTTGGTCATGGTGCTTTATTACAGCAACAAAAATAACTAATATAGAAGAATAAATAAGAAGTATAATACATTAAAATAATTTAATTTTAGTGAGTGTATGTGTCTTTTTGCAATGTAGTGTGTATGAATACTACTGTATGTATGTGGAAGTTTAGGGATGACTTTTGTGGAATGTGTTCTCTATTTCTTCTTGTATCTAGTTGAGGACTGACCTCAGGCCATCAGGCTTGAACCACTACTGCCTTGAAGCCAGGTGTATCAGGGACCTTCCTTCAAATTCAGTTAACAATATATTCAACAGCTTTTAAAAAAAAATGTTACCTTGCATAATTTTAATTATTTCATACTAAATACTAGTTAATGATTTATTCTTTGTGTACTATATAACTAAGAAAGATTTGATTGCAGGGCTAATAGGAGGGTAAGTAGTAAATTAAAATCAGAGTATTTATTCTATAGTACTAAAAGAATCTACCGAGTAGATGGTGTTCGTAATGCTAAATCTCTTAAGTCTCTTCAGTGAATTATAAGGCCACAGTCTTTAGTAAACATGAGTTCAAATAACTGGAATACAATGTGTTAGTATGAGAATGTTATAAGTAGGATTCAAGGAAAAGGAGTGAATGCTGAAAAGCTTTCCTAAAGAAGAAGCATTCTACTACTCCCTCATGGCTTCAGCTTCCAGGAACAGATGCTACCTAACTTGTAAAGAAGGCAATCTCTAGCCCTATCTCTATTCTTGATCTGATTGTTCTTTTTATTTAAATACAGTCCTTGATGATCCCAAGGAATTTACAATATTATTAAATTTACAATAATATTTACATGAGCTCATTGAGAAAGTATTCAATTAAGTTGAGAAATAAATAACAGGGGATAGATTTTATAGTTTCTATACTTTTATCTGGGACCAATTTTGGAGTTAAAGTCATTGTGTGTATATTCTGAACTACAACACTGTCCTGTATGCAAAGAGCATTTAAAGGGCACTAATTAATAGTAATCGCAGTATGATGGTACAGCTCCAAGGTCCTAATTCACTCTTCATCCCTGGCTAAACATAGCTAAGCCAACTTTGTTCCTAGATGCAAACCCATGTCAAGTAAGTGAATGATGGATATTCATTTGTAGCAGCATCCTCATTTCTGCATAGCCAGGTGGCATGTGATTACTCAGTGGCTGGTTCCTTTAATAGACATAGAATTATGCAAATTAAGATTAACTTGGGCTTTTAGCATCTTTTGATTATGTGTATAGTTTATAATTTAAATTAGTTATCACCTTAGATCAAGTTTTTATTTTTCCTTTTTAAATTAAAAAAATGAATTAATTCTGGAACAGCATTTGCCCAGTTTTCATTAGAAAAATTATCATCATGTTGTGGAGGGATTATTTTCTAGTGTATAGAGAATGTATTTATGAAGTCTTTTGACTTCATAAAATGAAGCTTTAAAGAGTTGTCCAATTAATTTTGTTGAAAATTTCAAAAGGCACTATTTTGCTCTCTGCTGTTTGATGTTCAAATGATCACGTGAGACAGTGATATGTGAGAACATTTTAACACATATTTCACTTGTTTGCAAGTAAGAGTTAACTTTGAAATGTAAAGAAGGATGAAGTCCCAAGTTAGAGTAACATGGTATGTATAATGTCATCCAAAGCATCATATAATGCATAATTGCAGTTGGTGCATTTGTGTGAGTCTGGCAGCACTGCTGAAGAAGTCAGTTGCTTCTTTAGGTAAGATAGATCAGAACACTTTCCAAAGATAATTTGGAATAATGATATGTGTGATTTTTAACTTTCCATGGGGGAAAAATGCTAAAGTCCCAAAGAATCCTAAAAACCTGACGTAACATTTCTACCTTATGCTTATAAGAAAACTGGCCTAACTTATTTGCAGATTTTGTAGGGCTTAGGATGGGGTTATGGGATATAGTGGCCATATGACCTTTCTCTGCGCTTGTGAACCTGCTAGTTGATGTGGAAAGTATTTTCAAAATGCCTATTTTATTCTAGATTTGCTTTGGGAAATATCCAAATGAATCATGCTAAAAATTTATTTAGTAAATTGATAAACAATACACATGAATAAGATGAACAGGCTTGGGGTCCATTTCTTTTTTACTAAAAATTTTAAGATGAAACATAACTACATCATTTACTACCTTTCTTTTTATCCCTCTAGCCCCTCCCACATCCCCTATGTCAACCTCTTCCTAACCACCCAACTCCATTGCAAATAGAAAGTTTTCTTTTGTTTGATTATTGTTGTTCTTTTAGCGTAGCCTGCATGTATAAGAAACTCAGTACTGGACACTTTTTACTGGATAATGAGTTAGAGGCTCATCTCTGGGAGAAGCTAATATGCCCTGTCTCGGTTGTCATTGCCTGCCTGTAGCTCTTTGTCTTGGTGTTGGACACAGCAACATTCCTACCTTCTGGGTTAACATGTCTACCAATATTGTCATTGTTAAGATTCTATTTAGGAAGTAGTATTATTAAGGTATTATGGTTAGGCTGCCACATTGTTGAACTATCATGGGGATGGCTTCCCTGTCATTTGTAGTGGACACAATTTCAAGGCAGACTTCATGAGCTTTTACAATCTTTCTGTCATCTCTTCAACAATATTCTCTGAGCATTAGGTGCAAAAGATTTTTGGACATGTGCACATTGTGGCTGAGCTCACATTCCATTTATCTATGCATTATGATAAACATATAACAGCCATTTTCTGAACTATAGGACATTTAGAGAAATTCTCTACGATATAGTAAGCTTGATATTTGCTGTTTTGTGCTATGAATATGAAAAAAGTACAAGGAACATGTGTTTGGAGATTTAAAATAAACTTATACAGGTTCAGGTTCATCCTTTCCAAAAGAAAGGAACAAAAAGATCAATGTCTACATTCTATGGCTCTATTAGTGCTGCAGATGATAGACAATATACTATCGCTTAATTCGAAGTGACCCAAAATAGAAAAAAATTTTTGATGGTACTCAGATCAGAGAAGTGATGCCAAAGAACTGGGAACAACGGTCTGGAAGGAAAGAGCGATCGTGGACAGGTATTGCTGGGGTATTATGGTTAGGCTACCATATTGTTGAAATATCATGGGGATAGCTTACTTGCCCATGAAGGAAGTGCCATGTTCCTTGTAGAGTAGGCATACATTACCAAAAATTTTAGTTTTCCCTAAAAGCATCTGTGAGTCAGGGAAGATACATCCTGGAAAAATGGAAGTAACACCTAGCCTTTGAAATGAGCTTTGTTTGTGGAAAGAAGAAATATAAGACCTGTACATCTTTGCATCCAATGTGTCAAAAGTTTCACTCTTAAAAAAAGTACCATTTACCTGCACATAGTAAGGTAAGAAGGTCTTTGCATGGTATATAAGGTATATTAAAGACTGTACATCTCTTCTTGTTATGAGAGATGGAGTTTGGCCTCTAGAGCCAAGTGTGGACAACTCAGAATTCCTCATGCTTCCTCCCTATGCACAGGTATAGGCATTGTGTTTCCTCTCTGGAAGAATTTATATTTGATTTGACTTAGAAAATAAAAGAGAATGTGTTGTTTTAATCGTCCTCTTGTCCTAGAAAATTTTGCCCTTGTTTTTTGCTCCAAAGTGTTGAGCAGCTGGCTCTGCATCTGTTAACAGGGCTTGGGTCCTTTTTACTGCTGTAGGGTAGGCATACATCTTGCCATAGGGATGTATAGAGAAAGTAGGTTTTTGTTTTCGTAGTCCAACTTTGATAACATAAAATTCAAGGAAATCAATGCATTTTTCTATAACTTACATATCTCTCTCCCTCCCTCCCTCCCTCCCTCCCTTCCTCTCTCTCTCTCTCTCTCTCTCTCACACACACACACACACACACACACACACACACACCTTGTCTTTTACACTATTATTTAGTATTTATCTTCTTTAGAATATGAGTATCAGTCTGTTTTCTGCATCTCATCCAGAAGATGGCTTTATTTAATATGATCAGAAATGTTGGTATCAAACTAACTCATCATCAAGAAGCCTGTTACTCTCAGCAGATGGAATAGAACATAAACCAGATAATGTTTGCTTTGATTTTCATGATACAGCATCAGACTGCTCACCCCTGAACAACAACAACAAAAAATACACAATGCTCATCCCAGGGCATGAGCACTTTAAGTGTGTCAGGGTCACAAGTGAACTCTGAAATCTAGTCTAATTCTTATAAATACAGATTATAAGTCACAGGTCATGCCCATGGATGAATAAGCTCAGTCTGAGATGCCGTGAATGTGCTACAGTATCAATTGTATGGTTCGCAAAAATACTTAAGCAGATGGAGTTTTATGGGATGACCTTTTCATAAACATGAAGAAGATAATCTGGTGGGGAGTCAATAATCAAACTGTACTGGGTTTTGTAACTCACATTCAAGTTGTTTATTGCTGATTCAAATCTAGTAAAATAGCATTTACACACTGGGTGGTGACTGGCTCTTAAAGGAAATGGTGAAAATACTTAGTCTTCTCAGAAATTTCATGACAATGATTTATTATGCCTGTAATTATTTGTCTCGATTGGTCTTGTTGAGCCCTTTCATGCAGACAATGAAACCAAACGGAAACGGTGAGGCACTAATAGGATTACTCTGCTCTATTAGGTGTGTGGTAGAAGACAAGAACTCGAAAGTGGCCTGGTTGAATCGCTCTGGCATCATTTTCGCTGGACACGACAAGTGGTCTCTGGACCCTCGGGTTGAGCTGGAGAAACGCCATGCTCTGGAATACAGCCTCCGGATCCAGAAGGTGGATGTCTATGATGAAGGATCCTACACATGCTCAGTTCAGACACAGCATGAGCCCAAGACCTCCCAAGTTTACTTGATCGTACAAGGTAAGGAGGAAGTGAATTAAGAGAGCAAGCCATGGGGAGTGGCTGCATTGAGCAAAGCATGGGCAGAGTTCTTTCTGGAAAAAAAGATCATTCTATAGTATATATTTTTCTTCTAGAAGATGGTTTTGAAAAGAAAGAACTAGGAAAATCTGTACTAATTTTCTGGTGATGTGGTGATGTGTCTTCAGTTGTTGTTCTATCTTTGATTAAGAAAACATAAAACAAAGCTACAGCTGTCTTAACATAAGTGTACACAATATTTAAATTCTTAAGAAGCTCTTTTATTTCCTTTAGATTCTTTGCGGAGTTTAAGAAAGTGTTTTTTTTTTTCCAATGTAACTTTTCCCTAAAGATCAGTATTAATTTTTTGTTTATGTGGTAGTAAAGGACTTTTAGAAAAATAAAAATTGCTAGGGGCTTTGACCCCTTCTCACCTGGTTGCCTTTCTTTGTGGCTTGTATCTTTATTTAATAATTTATTGTAAGCCAGTCTAAAGTTTGGGCTTTGTAAAGTCATAGGGGAAATATTTGTTTCTAGATTGGGGTTTCCTGGGACATGCCTCAGTCATGGTTTTTCAGGATTAAAAATTTTAAAGCATACACATAAGCCCATACACTGTGACTTTTCTTGGGCTCCCTTTCCCTTGAAAACAAATCTGATTGCTTACACAATTTTATTTCAGGCAAAGTCACACCTTCAACAGATTCCATCCATCTATTGAGAAAGATCTAAGCATTGATAAATATTAGGGCTGTGTTCCTGTGTTTTTTATTTAAAATTTTATGCAAATTTAATGCAAAGTAAACATGGCTTTAGGGTTCTTGTCAGTATTCCAAATGCAGTCAGTGATGTGGCAAAGTTGGACTATAGCTACTATTAATGTGTTAGGGAACAAGTTATCACAGCTTTTAAAGTATTGCTTTCCCAGATCTTCTCACTAATAAACTAAAACCAAGATAAAACATATCAAAGTCTACATGTTACAAGGGTGCTTTGGTCATGTGACTTCATTGTAGTCCATTTACAAATGACTGACAGCTTCATTTTATTTCTTGGGTAAGGCATTTTTATGGTGTATGAAATTCCAAATATGGCCATATTTCTTTGAAGATTAGTTGCAAGTGCTTGAACCAGAGAACAAGACACACTATGGTTGGGATATTAGGGAACACATTTAATGGTTGAATATATCTAGTGATGTGTGATTATGTCAAAAGGTTACGTTGCTCACTTTTATAAAGTACAAACAAGCATTCACAGATAGAAAGACATACACACACACACACACACAGGCACACACACAAACACACCTATCTCAAAATATAGAATTTCTACTTGATTTGTGTTACATAAATTAATCTATTTATATTAAAGAATCTTTAGAACAGATGCTACCTAATGGCCAGTCATTGCTTTTTTTACATAATTCTGTATCATAGGTCATTCTTCAAAAAGTAGTCACTTGATTGTGAAATTATTACACAATTTTACTACCTCTCAACCTTCATTATTATTAAAAGGTACCTATAGACCAAAGGATGTGTTGAGTATAGTCCTCAACAAAATCTGGTTGACAATTTGAGTATTAAAAGGTTTTGTTTGAAAATGAGGAAACCTGATACCAGTTACCTGCTCAAGGTTGTCACAGAGGCTGTGAAGTAGCTGAGTTACAATCAGATTTAACAATATTTCCACTGTGTTTAAATAGTTTTGCCATGACCATAATAATAACTGTTTTCAAGATTTATATTTAGGCCTAAGTTCTTACCACAAAATCCTCAAAGTCCCTTCCTTTGCCTGTATTTGTCCTTGTTTGCTTAAATTAAAACCATGATAAGGAACTTTTAGAACCAGATTTCAGCGCAAATTAAATTAACTTTAATATTAAAAAACAGAAAAGAGCCTGTTGATAGGCAAGTGGTATTTATTCACCATCCTGTGTAATTTGATTATTAGTAAGTAGACATGGATAACTTTATTATGAACAAAAGCTTAAATTGAATGTCATCAACAAAACTGTCCAAGGTATCATCTCACCTTATAACAGGGTTTGAAGAACATTTATGTTTGCTACAAATATTATATTTCCATCTTAGTCACATTGCCTTGAACGAGGAGAGAAAAAAATCCTGCCTGTACTTAAACAGAAAGGGAAGAGGGATTTTCTCCTCCTTGAGTCTGGATCACAAAGAGGAATGCCTGGGTATACTAACATGTTAGCGTTGATCTCTTCCTTCCCAAGGGTTTTATCACTTCATACATTTCCTGTATTGTACCACAGCAGAACATTACGAAGCGTTGCACCACATCAAAGTTTTTACTTCTAGGAGCTGGAGTGAAGACTCTGGATTTGAACCCCAGCACTGCAAAGACAAACCAATATTCTACTTCAAGCTGTAGTAGCATTCGTTCCTCTTTAATTGGTCCCTGGCTTCAAAAATCTGAAGAGTTTGTCAATATTTCATATTCCACATCCATCACCCTTCAGAGTCTCTGCCAACCCACCTTAGGTACTCATTCAGTAGTTTTTATTTTTTTTCTTGACTAAAAGTGAGGTCACTGTTATCTCTAAGATGCTGTAAGGTAACACGGGGAACAGTCATTAAAGGATGGGTTTTACAGTCACCCATTCCCAGAGCTAAATCACAGGTTTCTTCATCCTACTCGAATTAACCTCAGAGAAAGCCACTTTATCTCAGTAAGGCTCAATTTTGACATACGAAAAGTAGAGATGAAATTTAGAGGGTTCTGATCTAAGTTTGTTTTGAGGATTAAATAATGTTTTCTTATCCTACTTGATGTCTAGTGATCATCTATTCTCCACAATAGGGAATGATGATGAGGTGATGGTGTTGATGATGAAGAAAGTTCAGAGGGTCACGCTGTGGCTTCTTCTCCACTGTTTCTATGCAGCTCACTCCTCTACCTCCCAGAATGTAGCAACTGCTTTGACGCTCTGCTTGTTAATATTGGGCAAATGTTAATTTACAGAGGTGTCTCTCCTTCTGAAAAGAATACCTACTTTTACATTGTTTCCTACAGTTACAGAGATGGTTGACTAAAAACAAAAACCAAATGCAGTTTGTATTATATCACTTAGATGATTTATTAGATTGGTTTAAAAAAAACTCCCCAGAATCTCCGATTTGGCAAATAAGAGTAATGTCTGGAGAGATGAGTTTATAAATTTCTAAGCGATGCTCAGGCTTCCAATGTAGGCCAGAAAAATAGAGAGTCAGTGTCCTAAGATGATTATAAGAATCTGTAGAATCAGGAAGTGGTGCTGCCTGGTTAAACTGATTTCTGATGATTGTGTGTGTAAATATTCCAAAGACTTAGAATGTGAGATGCACAAATCAATGCTGAGTTTCTTAGATGTCATAGCCTTGAAGGCCAGCTCCATAGAACACCCTAGAGAGACAGTCTCCATACATGAGCATTTTCAGGTTTCAAAGCAAAGACTGTTTTACACTGTTATACTCTTCAGAACTTTCACTTTTATATGTGTGCTAGTGTTTATTTGTTCCTTTTCTCCTTATACATTACTTTCCTAGAAGCCATTTATTTATTTGTTTAACTTTCAAACATTCTAAATATACTAGTGGCTTTTCCTTTTCGATATCTTTCACATTGCTGATTATTTCTCACAGAAAATATGTTTCTTAGTTTATAAAGATCATTACATATAAAATATCCTGTACTAAAAAAGTATGCTATGGGATTCAATAAACTCTCTTTGTCTATGTGGCAGCTACACATAGCTTCCTTACATGTCACACATGATAAAGTCTGGCCTCAGCAAAAGCATAAGTCAGTATTGACCAGTAGGGTCACTTGTGATTATTTGGTAATTTATATTCTCCCTGAAAAAGACAAGGTTACCCACCAAGGTTACCTAAATCTAAACATGCATTCTACTTAACAAATACGGGGACCCCTATATAAACCCTAATATTTGGTGTCTATGCCTGCTAGTTTATCGAGTCCAGGATCAAAGAGTAAGAACACACCAGTTTTAATATCAATAAAATAAGGAAGTAAATAAATATTAAAGAAATCCTTTCTGCTACCAATGTACACGCCATTTTTTCTGAAGGTTACTCTGATATGGCTTCTTGGTCTTTTGAACATACTACCAGCGGAAGCACATGTGCTAAGGCAACATAATTCATCTCTAGTTATGATCATTGCACAATTTGAGATTAAACCCAACCCTTCAGTTTAGTCAAAGTGCTGGTGCCTGAGAATCATATTCAGAACCATGAAATCAGACTTGAGGGGTGGGTCAACACCTTCAAGTTCATTATCATTGCCAGCCATTCAGATGCACACAAATCAAGGACTAGTATTCTGTGGATCTAAGAATGGGAGAGGCTTCCTGCCTTCTACCAGTTCATCTTCCTGTGTGACACTACAAATTATGTCTAAGAGTATTCAGAATAAGTATTAGAGTATTATAATAGTAAAAACTAACATAAACCTGAATACATTGATGAATTGAAGTGTTTTAACTATGACAACAATAGCCTCAAAGTGGATATTTGTTTAGAAATTTCATGTATATTTGGATATAAGCACAATAATATTTTTAAAAACTGAACATTATTTTAAATACCCATTCACCATAAATTATAACTACCATTTGGTTTACAACTTACAAACCTAAAATGCATGATTCATAGGTTTATAGCAATGTTAGAGTAACTATTCCCATGCTCAGTCTTTTATTCTTTTTATGCTATTCTATTTTAGTTAACATTTAAAAATAAATAAATAACTTGATCTGAAAACACTAAAATAAGATATTATTAATAAAACAGTTTTAAGTCTGAACTGTTTTTCAAATAGATTAATAAATTTCACTACAATATAGAGTATGAAATTTTTCCTACCACAATGACTTAAATCACACCCAAGTGTACATGTATACATCCTTGGCAGGAAATTTGTTGCATAATCACCTCAATTAAAGCAATATGATTGTGAAAAATATTGAGAGTGAAACAGATTGCAAGACGAAAATGTTAGATTTTCTACCCCTGCTGATAAAAAGCCACATTTCCTTTATCTCATTAATTCTAGAGTGCTCCTATAAGACTTACAAAAGAAACCTTAAAAATTACTGCTTTTATTAATGAACAATAGTCTGAGACTCATTTCTAGTATTTGACTTTTAAGAAGTCTCTCTTACAGTTAGTTCTTCTCATCCTTACTGCCGATCAATACATTACAGAGCTTTGAGAAAACATTGCTTTCTTCTCAGTCTCTTTCTTCTGTCTTTCTTTGTACTTCTTCCTCCCTGTCCCGCATTCTTCTTCCCTTCCTTAGTAAACACTATGCTGCATTGATAATCTTTTTGACATATGATCATGGCTTACTCCACTTCAAATAAATTACACCTGTGCATGGGAACTGAATTTAGCCTGTAGCTCTTCTGGTTTTGACAGAATTTTAATAAAACAAGGTTTGGATATCTTGTTTGGTTTGATTGACCTTCATGGTGGGTTCTATGTTTTGTTGGGATTTTTAATCAATAGATGTGATCATCATTTGTATCCTGTATGTTAAGATTGACCAACTTTCCTATTCTTTAGTTTAATTTTTTGTTGTTCTTCTTTTCTTTTTTTAAGAATGGGTTTCTCAGTGTAGTAGCCCTGGCTGTCCTGGAAATCACTCTAGACTGGGCTGGGCTGGAATTCTGAAATCTGCCTGTCTTTCTGATTAAAGTCATATACCAGCACTACCTAAGACAACAGGATCATAATTGTCTGTTAATAGATTGTTATCTAACTCAACAGCCAGACATATGATGTAAAAGAGAAAAGTTAAAATAAAGGAGAAGGAAAAAATCGGGACTATTATTTCATGTCATTTTATTTCAATATTTCCCTTGTAGTAAGGACTTTAAGTTTTATCCAGATCAATCCCATTTGCTTATATTTCCTTACATTTTATATATTGCTTATATTTATTTATATTTATGGAGTATCTTCAAGCTTCCTGTATTTATCTTCACCTCCTCTTCTCCTCATTTCATTAAATATATATTTTACACCTACACACTAACCCAAACTGTATAAGAGAAAGTAAGTCCATGGTAGTGACAGAAGAACAGGCTCTGCAGGGACTCTTAGCATTCACCCGAAGAAAGAAGTCTCCTTGAGAAATGAAAATACAATCTGTTCTCTTAAGAATGTTGAAGCATTGAAGACAACATTTTGAATTCACATACTCACATCTAAAGACTAATAATGTCAATGTGCATGTGAGCTCAATAAATACAGGTAACTGCATTGAGCCAGTTTGCATCCAAAGGACTGTATTTTTCTTTTAATGATCTTTTAAATGATAGAGTGAGATTCTAACCTTGATCTGCTAGATTTGCTTAAATAACAAATTGAGTACACAAAAGTCAGTAAGGTTCTTTTCTCTCTTTTTAGTACAAAAAAAAATCTATTAAGTATAGTCAGGAAGCAACTTGAGACTAGGTCATGGCTCATGTGAGGAGAGTCCCAAGTAGGGCAGCATCTCTGATGGGTTCAGCATCCCTATAAGAAACTATACTAGAATATCCAGTGTATTTAGTCAGTAACTCAGGAGTAAGTCAGTGAGTAAACTGACAGAGAAGTATAATGATGCCCAGTTTCCAATTGTGGGAATAGAGTGATGTAACATGGAGAACAGTGAGGTGAAAAAATGAAATGGAATAGTTAGTGGTTACTTGTGAATTTAATGCAGATATAAGGATAGAGATAAAGATAGAGAAAGAGATGGAAGGAAGGCCATGGAGAAGTAACACCGCACTACAATGACTATTACCTACTATGTAGCATACAGATGTTTCTACGAAAGTATCATTTTTGCCACAAGAGACATGGGTTGCTTACAGAAAACAATGATCAGGATGGGTTAGAGAAGTAGAAGATGAGCTTCAAAACATCTTTTGAACAAAAAAGTAAGAAAGTATTAAAAGAATAATGATATTTGCAAGAACACAGAAAGCAGCTTGATTGGCTTTCATCAGCCATATCTAAGAAGATGTGCCTATCAAAATAAATTATTTCATATATTACAATACAGATGATAGTTCATACATAAAATTGTAAATTATAGTCTTAGAATGCTGAGTAACAATAAATGTAGAAATAATGTTGGAATGTGGTGAATATTATTTGGAAATCCTTACAGAAATAATTGATTCAGGCAAAAATGTATCAAGCATTCTAAAACTAGAAGGAAAATTTTTAAAAAAAAGTCAAAAATGTATACAGTGTCAAAATAGCTACCTATAAAATATTACCTGCAAAGGGATCAAAGAATAAAACTGAAAACCTGTGGACACCAAATTATTAATCAGTGATCAAAGGGAACACTACGAGAAATGATATATAGACTGGTGTCATGTGCTAGAGGACAGGAGGCAGTGAGCAGACCACAGCTTCACTTTGTGATGATGCCTACAACGTGCAAGTCTAAACAAAGCTAGTAACCACAGCGAAGCATATCCTATAGCAAGAATTGAAAGACGGTAGAGATGTGACACATATGGAAGATGTGATAGACATTCTGTGAAAAAAAAAACAAGAACAGGAAACCTATAAAACATGATTAGAGTTGGGGGTATGTGGGAGTTCATTACATTCTATGCCTTATATATTTTCCATAAAATTGAATTGTAGCAAAATTAAAAAAATTAGTTAAGGTAAGGATTTAAAAACTGCTGCATAAAATAAAAATTCAGAATAACTATAAACATAGTACATTAAAGCAATTTTTCAAGCATAACCACTATAAATAAATTTATGACTACAATCTATCCCGTTAACCATCAAAAGAGAAAATGAGACAACATGAATAAGTAACAAAATACATGTGATATAACTGAACTTACTAATTTTGTTTGTTCTCAAAAATTTAGAGAGCTAAGGGTAGAGAACATAGACTTTCAGTTTGTAAAAGAATACACAGAAATGACAAAAATGAATGACATTCAAATGTCACAAATAAAGAAATGCAAAGGAAAACATAAAACCGGTTTTCTAAGCCAGTACCACTAGGAAGGAGTTAAGAAAATGAGCATAGGCAGAAATGGCCAGAGAGCGGAGAGAGTGACACATTTATATCTCCCCATTGAGAGTGTAAATTAGTGGAAACTTTCCTAGGGTAATGCAGACACATCTATCAAAGTTTTAAAATACATTTCTATCACTTGACCCAGTAATTCTACTTCTAAGAATGTGTAAAAAGAAAACCATCTGAAATGCAAATCAGGATTTTTGTACACAGTAGTCATTATTGATACGGTCATCAAAAATATTAACGGAAATTATGGATAATGCTCTAAATATTCAGAGTGGCAAATTAAGGAATGCCATTGGGGTTATTATTTTATGAAAAATATTATTAATATGGACATTATGAAGTCTATCTATCATCAAGACCTCTTCTTTGTGTTTGGAAATGACCCTGTTGGTCATTATTGTAGGAATACACAGAAATTCTCATACAAGTAAAATCTGAAATAAAAAATACTGTCCTCAAAACTTGGGCAGATTTGAGATCTAGAACCTAAGATTTCAGAATTAATCAATGGATTGACAGAGGAAACTTCCCTACACAGAGAATGAACATAAACAAATGGTGGCCCTAGCTGTTGAGTTTCTATGGGGATGGTCTCATCACAGAGGCTCTGCTGCTGCTTGCATCCAAAGCCAGGTTGGTGTGTTGAGAGCTATGACATCTCAATTTCAAATGCAGCATGGCCCATAACCTTCTGTGATATATGATCATACCATGTGGCCTTCTCAGTGATGTGAACTGAGATGAATTCCTGTCTGCACAAACATCATTGGGCCAGTGAGGTTTTATTTTTCTTCCAAGTAAAAGCTCTGCGTTACACAGCTCAACACTCATTAGTGATCACACTTTTGGAAACATGCTAATAAATGTTTAAAATACCTTTCCATATATAGAAAGTATCAGTTTCTTTAAAAAGTACCTTTGTAAACTCAGTTTTGCAAACTCAGATCACAACATACTCACATCTGATACACGCATATTATCCAGAATAGAAAAGCAAAGAGAGAATAAGTATTCTCAGGTGATGTTTGTACAATGGCTTTTGGAATTCTATCTTTGTTAAGTAAAACTTTGTATTATCCAGATTCTAATCAGTTTATAGTATAACTCAAAAATGCTCAATTGAAGCTGTGAAAATATTGAATGCATGACTTTTAAAGGGGAACCATTTAGAAAAAAACTCAAAGGTCAATTTTCTTTTGGGTTCTTTTCTCATTCACTCACACTTTGTTTTCCTTTTGTAGTTATCCATCTTTCTCTCACTGAAGCATTTATAGTCTTCTGACTTTTTCCTTGAAGGAAACAAATGCAAAATCATCTTTTCTAAAATGATTATGTTAGTAATTAAGATCCAAAGTTATTAAGGCATGCTTTATTTCAAAGAAGAGATAGTAAGATACAACTATACACACGCATACATACACATGCTCTGTGTAAAGCCTTGGGGAAGGGGAATGAAGACAGAGGTTCTACCTTGCTAGGACTGTGTTCATCTGAGTACAAACAAAATTGCAGAATAAGAAATGATTGTATAAATTTTCTGAATTTACTAAATACAAAATTTTAAATCTGGGTGTTAAGGATGCTCTGTTAATCATGTACTGGCTATATCAGACTGTCTACAGACCACAGCCAGTACTTCCTGATAACTAAGGTCAAGTTTATCTGTTCTTCTGGTTTTCTTCTTTAGCTATTTTCTGTGAGCGAGTCTTACAATACTCGTTTCTTTTCTAATCCAAAAAACAAGACCTCACACTACATCACTGAATATTCTAGTCAAGGCAGTCTTGGTTAAAAAAGTTCTGGGTTTCTGTAAATCTCTACTTTAGTTCCTTGAGGAGATCCAGTGGTCTAACAACTTATCTTACTCTTTCTCACATTCTTTACTTTCTGTTTTTCATATTCCTTATTTGCGCTCTCTCTCTCTCTCTCTCTCTCTCTCTCTCTCTCTCTCTCTCTCTCTGTTTTAATGAGCCGCTGCCTTCTAGATTGTTCTTTGACTCCTTTGAGCACAGTTAAAAAATTCTCCTTTTCTTGCAACACCTCTCCCCTTGCTTCCTGAAATCATTCCCTAATTCTAATACTGCTTTTCCTCTCCTACTATGTCAGCTGGCTCTCCTTTAGGTATATGATCTTCAGTATCTATATTTCCTTTCAATATGTTGCTCACTGGTGACATCCTCACTAGCTGTAACACCAATGGCATTTGATTGTCATTTTCCAGTGCCAGGCAGCCTTGTCCCTGGTTTTCGGTCTTTCAGCCTACACTACCTTATAAGCATGCTTCATCCATACTCCACTTCAGTATTATTGGGCTCAAGTCAAAAGTCACTTTTGCTTTTATGCATCTCTTTTCTTTATCTCTTATATTCTTATTTCTAATAATGCTTTGGAACCCTCCTAAAAAGAGGGTTACTTCGAAGTTTCCCATTTTATCTCTCCATCTTGTAATCAGTGAACATATTTTTGTGACCTTTGCTTCTTCACATTCTTTGGTTGTCTCCGTAGCTCCTTCCCCAATTTTTTTTAAATATCCTTTGCTTATGCTTCTTTTTCTCTTACTCCATTTTTAAAGCAAAGGTCATGCCCACATGTCTTCTATGGAACTAAGGGTAACCTTAAACCCCTCCTTCCCCTACCTTCTGAATGCTAGGATTTATAAACATCAGCACATGATCAGTTTATTTTGTTATGCACTCTAGGCAAGTAAAGCACGTTCCTGACCTACTCATGCCTTCCTTGTATTCTGAACGATCCTGAACCCAGTTTCTAGGTATTTGTAAAATATAGCTCTGGTCATCAGGATTCTTTGTCTTCAATCTTTCGAATGCTCACATAGTGATCGAGTAGTGCGACTCTCAGTTATTCCCCACCCCAAGGTATTATTTCAACTTTCCTTCCTATATATGCATGTACACCAGATACCAAATAAAGAAATGCTCCCCCAGAGAGTGTGAAACTGGAGCTAGCCAGCCATGGGGTGTGAAAAAGTAGAGCCTGGCAGAACTTGAATGTGTGGAAAGGACCTGGCACTGATCAGGCACATGGGTACAGGACAGATGAGAACAAGAGGCGATGCCAAGCTATGCAGATCTTAGCTGCATGCTAAGGGGTTCTTTCCACATTTTTTTTTTTTCTGAAAGTGTGTGGGGATTCAAACTGTGATAAAAATTGACTAAAGACTTTACATAGGGAATAACATGTGTTCTTATTGGACTTTAATATGAATAGTTTTGATTATAATTAACATGCATTAATGGTACATTCTAAATGAGTTCAGTATATTTCAGCACATGCATGAAGCATGCAGTGATACAACTCCACCTCGTTTGGCCAATCTCCCTTCCTCCGTACCCTCCCTAACCTTCAGCAATCATCTACATTCAGGCTAACTTATTTTAGCTTCCACAAATGAGAGACCATGTGGAGGAAAAAGCAACTCTTCTACATACACTGTTGGTGGGGGTGTAAATTAGAGCAGCCGTTATGGAGAACAGTATGGTGGTCCTTCAAAATACTAAAGATAGAACTGCCATATGATACAGCAATTTCTCTTGGAGGTATACATGCAAAAGAAATGAGGTCAGTATGACAGAGAGACACCAGCATGTCCATGTTTATTACAGAACTACTCACAACAGCTGGATTGTGTAATGAGCCTAGGTGTTGATCGGTTAATAGGTAGGAACAGGAACCATGGCCTTTCAGAGAAATGAAATATTACATATAGAAGAATGAAAGGATTCATTTGAAGCAAACTGGACAGTACCAGAGAATATGATCTTATAGAAAATCAGACAAAGAAAAACAGGATTCATTGGCATTTTAGTCATCACTAAAAATGCTTTGTGTAAAGTGTCATTGCATCCATGGGTCACTTAAACCCACATCCTTCAGTACATTAAAGGGACATTTATCTCTTTTAAAAGATGTTACTGGCGATTGTGGGAAGGATTCTCAATTTTCTTCAGGAATGCAGACTCTAAGATACTACACATGTCAGCGGATCTTGACCCAGGAGTTGCATAGCAGGTATTTACACTGCGATTCAGAACAGTAGCAAAATTACACTCATGAAGTAGCAATGGAATAATTTCATGGTTGGGGGTCACCACAACATATAAAACTGTATTAAAGGGTTGCAGCCTTAGGATCATTGAGAACCACTGCAGTAGATGATCCTACACCCACAGACATAAAAGAAACCCTGAGTAGACATAGTGGATTTTTAAGATAACCACATGCAGAGAGGAGGAAGGGGTAGGGGAGGGGTATAAAAGAAGGGAATGAGAATTACATTCAAAACATATTATACAGGTATGTGAAAATTCTCAAACAATATATAACATTTTTTTAAAGATGTTACAGTGGCTAAGGAGACAGCTTAGTGAATATAATGCTTCACACATAAGCATGAGTACCTGAGTTTTGTTCCCTAATATTCCTAGCATGTAAAATTTCACACAATTATTAGCACCTGAAACCTCAACACTGGGGTGGGAGAGGCAGAGGCACACAGATTCTACGGGCTTGCTCACCAACCAGTAATATTAAAGCCATGAGTTCCAGGTTCAGTAATAGACTTTACTTCAAATAATAAGATAGAGAATGGCTAAAGAAAATACCAGGCTGGGCAGTGGAGATGCATGTCTTTAATCCCAGCACTCCAGAAACAGAATGAGGAAAATCTCTGTGAGTTCAAGGCCTCAAGGCCAGGCAGTTCTACAGAGCTAGTTTCATGACAGTGAGGGCTACAAAGAGACACCTTGTTTCAAACAAACAAACAAACAAACAGATGAGGAGGGGGAGCCTAGCTGACTTCTGCCCCACATATGAACACACAGGCAAATACACCTGCACAGATACACAAACACACAGGCACACACGCTTGTATGCCCACACTCAAGCACACATGGAAAATCACAATCAATAAGTAAAATGAAGAATCAGAAAATATTGGGTAAGACATGAAGTTTGATACTCTCCGAGATATTAGCTATGCTCACAAGCCAGGCAGGACTCCAGCTATGCCTTAGAGATGGTTGATGCCCAGCTTAGTCTTCATGCATCATGAGTCTTCTAAGCCTCTGCCATTGCAAGCATGGAGCACATGTCTGTAATTATCACACACATTCACTCTGTTTTGAAACAGTAGCATTCTCAACTCATTCCAAGAATGCAATGAGCACCATCAAACTAATAATCACTGAGTACTTTTAAATTTCTAAAGACAATCCGAGTGGTCTCTGCTAGAGTTTTCTATATTAAATCTGAAAAAAAACTTATTCTTTTCTACCACATAGCCAGTGAGAAGAGCTGAAGTGGGAGGACCTAGGAATGAGAAAAAAATGAATACACTGCAAATTGTTCCAAGGAAGAGGGAAGGATTCGGAAAGGGAAGGGGAGGAAGAACTTCACTGAGTGCTGATTCGTTGCTGAGCTGATAATGATTTATGGCTCATTTTAAATTACTCTTCTGGATAAAATGGTTTATGGACGGGGAGAAATGGGACTGTTCTTTAATATCCTGAAGCATCTGAAAACCTATGCAACTTCCATTGATTTGCTCTCTGCTGGATAACACTGCTATTTAAAATCACTGACATATTTACTTCTCTCAGAATCCCTTCATGCCTGTAAACCATTCCTTTGTTGACTGTTGAGAAGCGAAATTCGTATTCATTCTCCTGATAAACTAGAGTTGGAGTAGACATTGGGTTACCCTATCTTTCTCCTTTTCCCTATCCCATTTCTGTTTCATACTCATGCATGATAGCTTAAGGATCGATGGTCTTCAACAGTCTTTAAAAAGTAAATTAGCAAACTATTGCGTTTCGCACATTGCTTGTCACCTATTTCTCAGCAGAATCTTTCCCTTCAGCAGAATCTAGCTCTTTAGTGAAGACAGACAAAACATTAGCTTGATGCTTTTGTTTTATTTGGGAGTAGTGTAATTTCTTTCAAATAATAGAAAGATGCAGAGGTTTTTATATCTAGATATGATCAATAACTCCCTATATCAGATACTTGGATCAAATTTTATAGTACTTTATTTCATTGCCTGAGAGAAAGTTCTTTCCCTGAGCTAAAAGGAAGAGTACGCCTGTTCAAGACTGCTGCCCTGCCAAATGGCCCATGATTGATGGGGCAGCAATAACTAGGGGGTATTTGCCAATTCACCAGTGCCAAGTCCTCGGAGTGATTTTGCTGCCTGTGACAGCTGGTGTTCCCAATTGGAAGGCTGTTTCTGTATACATCTCTGATTTGCATATTTATATACCTCTGCTGCCGTATGAGGTCTACATTCACAGCAGTGTGTATAAGCTTGCTGCTTGAGTGCCTCTGGGCATGGGATGGTAGAACTGATTTGGGTAAAATGAAAATTGTAGATTTTTTTTCATGATTTGCAAGTTAGCCAGTAACGCCACATTTTGTCTCCATTTCCATCAGCTTCCTTAATGTTTTTGAAAAGTCTGTAGACATGGCCTTGCATTGGAGGCAGACACATTGTATTCTCTCTAGGAGGGAACAGGAGCCTGTATTTTGGCATCACAAAATGATAGAGAGACATTAAAGAAACAGGGTTAGTCTATTTGAAGCCTTGAAATGAGAACTGTTTGGTTAGCACATCGAAGGGAACCACTGATATTTGAGCAAAAGAAGTCAGAGTCACTCTACTAAACCAGATATATAATATTCTCAGCCACGGTGATTCATTCTAAACAGCAGTATCTCAAAGATCCTGGGACAGGTAAGATTCCATAATTTTTGAAAGAGTAATTACGGGATGATTATTGAATAGGGGATAAAAAGAGGCTTGATTTAAAAAGTATGTCTTGAAGGATTATAAATTTGATAAACAATGAATATGTTGAAATGAAGTAAGTTTCAGGAAAACGGAGAGAGGCAGTTGATTAGGGAGAGCTGTATTAGGCAAGTGTGTACATTATATAAGGACTTTCGAGGTCATTGAAAGCCTAGGTAACCATTCCCTGTGAAGTTAAAAATAACAGAGACTTAAAAATGTTACCTTTGAAAATGATGGTTGGGCTGATAGGTGAAAAAGATATTGAGTAGTGGGCTTACTTTTCTTTTCAAAGATTTATTTATTTTATGTGTATGAGTATTTGATTGCACGTATATATGAGCATTCTTTCCATACTCTGTGCCTACAGACTTCAGAAGAGGGCATCAGATCTGCTGGAACTAGAGTTATAAATGGCTGTGGGACATCATGTGGGTCAGTGAAACCTGACCAGGTCCTCTGAAAGAGCAAACTGCGCTCTTTTTGTTTGGTTGGTTGGGTTTTTGTTTTTGTTTTTTGAGACAGGGTTTCTCTGTGTAGCCCTGGCTGTCCTGGAACTCACTCTGTAGACCAGGCTGGCCTCGAACTCAGAAACCATCCTGCCTCTGCCTCCCAAGTGCTGGCATTAAAGATGTGTGCCACCACTGCCTGGCTACAAAATATGCTCCTAATAGGTGAATTGTCTCTCTACTTTCCTAAAGCAGAAAGTTTTCAGAAGAAATTTTATGAAAGAGTGCTATCATTAAAAGGCTAATCAGACTAGAATTCTAATGAGAGAAGAGACTATGGCAGTTTTTCAGCAGGCTAAACTTTTCTGTCTGAAGAATGGTGAAGAGTTTTAAAAGGGACTTTATTTTTCTGTACCACTTCCAGCATGGTCCTATGAAAACTGTCTTGTTATGGAAAATCTTATAAACTGAATGGTTGAGTCACTCTAAATTTGTATCCCCAATGCCTTAGCCTGTAGAGATAGGTTTCTTGGAAGATAGTCAGACTGGGTCCTCAAGAATGAAATTAGAGCCATCATAAAGGAGGTTCAAAAAGTTCCTTATTCCATCCACCACACAAGGACACAGTGAAAATTCCTGTTGTGGGCCAGGAAGCTGTTTTCAACAGATACCAAATGTGGCAGAACTGTGGTTTTAGACATGTCAGCCCACAGATCTGGGAGTCAGACATAAGTTTCTGTTTTTTATAAACTAACAGTTTATTGTATTAATTTAAACTGAGCAGAATAAGGCATTCTTATGTATAACAGACATTCAGTATGTTCATTATGTTAAAGCTTTGCACAAAATCTTTAGGATGAATATTATCATCTGTTTCATAGAGGAAACAATGGAGACAGATTAAATAGCTCACCCATATTTGCACCCATATTTACCAGCCAATACATGATAGCAACTCAAGTAAACTTCATTCCACAATTTTTTTGTTTGCTTACTTGGTCAATAGCATGCTACTTCCCTGGATACAGAGGATTATAAATAAAGAATAACAAGCAGTTCCATGGGGTATATTTAATTTGAGTTGTCAGGGAAATAGCCATCTGGATATGCTGTTTTGACAAAATACTTCCCAGGTTTGTGTTTTGAATACCTGTGAGACAAGTGGTGTTAGATACTATGGTCTCTATGGTATAATTTAAAAGCTTTAGAAATAGATGGATAGATGACTTGACAATAACAAATCTAGTATGTACATAGAGTCCTGGATGTGTGTAACGGCCATGGCTAGACTGCAATTATCCAACCAGAACCCCATGAATAAGTGTACAGTTTCAATGACCTACACAGTACAGTTCATTACAAATTTTTGTCTAGACACTTACAGCAAATAATAGCCATTGTTACTGAGAGGCATGAAAAATTAGTGATATGCCTTTGAATTCTCAACTGAATTGAATTATTCTCAAGTATTTATAGTCATCACAAACAATCTATCAATCTCATTATTAGAAAGCTATAATTCTCTATTTCTTAATTTAGTTGGCAATATTTTGGTTTAGAGCTGGTGTTTACCTATACTGTTCATTTAGTCTGAATGATCAGCTATCCTTAATGTTGAATGATCAACAGAACCTTAAGCTGCTTTGTTTATATAAAAACCGCTGAATGCTATGCATGGGTCTGTAAAAGATATCTTTTCATAATTTACACATTTATATTACTGCATAAGATTTTAAAATATAATTGTTATTTGATACTACATAGGACTTAGCACTTCACAATAACAAAACTGGTATTACTGCATATAAAATCACGGTTTGAGGACCTTACATCAGACTATGTAAATTATACTCAAAGCTGACTCACATGCTAACTCTGTGCTTCAGTCTCTATTATGTCACATGTTGTAATTAAGTTTTATTTTCCATAAACAACATAGAAAAGCAACATTCTTACAGTCTTGTGTGTTTACAATAGAGAATAGAGAAATTGTAACCTGGAGTCCATACTGTGTAGCCTGAAATACATTTAGTATTAATTATTACTATTTTCAGTTGGTTTCTTTCTTGTTTTGGTTCTTAAAACCATGCCAATGATACCTAAACTTTGGACTACTTGTTTTTTTTTTCACACACAAAACAATACATTTTATAATTCATCATTCTAACTCTTCATAGGGGAAAATGTAGGAAATTGTTTGCTGTGCTTTAAGATTTTCACAGTTACTTTTATAGGAAACCATTTTTGCTTACGGCATGAAAGAAGATGACATCATGTCTTTAGAATTTATTAATGGAGTCTGCTTTAATATATCACTGATTTCCATTAGAACTCTCTTCTTCTGAGACTAAAGTCCAGAGGACACAACAACAACCACAACAACAACGATAACAACTACCACCACCTCAGCAACCAAAACAACCACTACCACCACTACAGTAACTACAACAACAACAATTATAATGAAAGGTTGATCTACTGTCTGTTCTCCTCATGACTCATTATATCTAACTAGAATTTAGCCAAAGACAGAGAAAAAAAGAAAAGGAAATTATACTAGATTAAAGTTGTTTCCAAATGTATCTAGAGCAAAACAGTTTATTGCAAAAAAGATTATAAATAGGAGTTTGATGGAACATCAAGATTTTTGAAAATGGTTATTTTTTTATTTTTTATTTTTTGCAACAAACATGTCTTGAAGGAAGGTCTACATTTAAGCAAATGCTTGCTTTTTTCTTCATAAATTGACAGTAGTGTTTTGATATTTCATTTCCTAATTAGTATTTATTTGACAGCAATTCTTAAGTCATTATATTTTTATCATGATTAAATAGTTGACAACTTTACATATGTAAATGTCTTAGTTATTTTTCTATTGCTGTGATAAAATACCATGTCCAAGGCATCCTACTAAAGAAAGCATTTAATGTGCCTTATACGTTAAGGGGATTAGAACCCGTGATAGCTGTGTGAAGGAAAAGCTGAGAGATGACATCTTCATCTACAACCACAATGCAAGAAGTACTGAGAATCACAGGAGTCCTTGAATCTCAAACACAACCTCAAATGACTCACCTCCTCCAACACGGACCCTCCTTCAACAAAATTTCACCTCCAAATAATCTCCAAACACTTCTACCAACTGTGGACCAAACACTCAAAGCTTATGGAGGTCATGCTCAAATCAAACCACCACAAATAGTAATGCATGAGAACAGGGTTTTGTTTTTTCATTAATTAATTTATTTATTTATTCACTTTACATCCTGATTGCAGGCCACCAGTCTCCCTCTTCTGACACTCCTCATCTTCACGTTCTCCCCTCTTTATACAGCCCATCCCTCATCTTCTTCTCCTCTCAGGAGGATCAACACACACTGGCACATCAAGTCATTGCAGTACTAGGTGCATTCTCTCTCAAGGAGGCTAGACAAGGCAGCCTGGTTAGGGGACCTGGATCCTCAAGCAGGCAACAGAAGCTAAGACAACTCCCATTCGAGTTGTTCACCGAAGGCATGAAGATCAAGCTGCACATTTGCTACATACATGTGCACAGGAATGTGGGATGTATCTTGGAGTGTAGACCTAGTCCATGCTTGCTCTTTGGTTGGTGGTTCATTCCTATCAGAACAGTTATTAATTTTTGTAATTCCGTTGATAAACATCTTTCACAATTAAACATTGATTTTTGTTGTCGTTGTTTTAAGTTCATGTTTTCCTCTAACTTATTTGTTTTGTTTTCATGATTTCTAGCTTTTTCAAACATGGATGTATAACTGTTAATTTATCTGCAGGATGAATGGGCCAATCCTTTTAAAACATATAAATCAAGTTGCATCTGACAATGGATAAAAATACTTCTCATCTTACAATCTGATTAAAAAAAAGTTAGACTATATTTTATGTGTTTTACTTCTGTAGAGTGTTTCAGCAGCTTAATTACTAAAGTATATCAAGAATTTCACTGAATTCCTGAATCAAGAATTCAGGAGGAATACTAGAAACTGGAGCAATTTTAGTTATAAATGCTTAATGAGGTTTGTGAAATCTAAAGACTGACACACCATAAACAGTTATCTAGATTTAGAGTTTGATTACATTACTCAGAAAAGCTCACTCTCTGAATTCAAGTACCTATGTGTAGACACAAATGTGGATGTGAAAACTCAAGCCCACTTGTGTGTGCACACACTGGTACACACACACCCATACACTCACACACATATATACACATAATGTTTAATGATACAACTGATGACAAATAAAAAATGAGTTCACAAACAGTCTAGAAATTGATTGTGGATTCAAATTAAGCTCCATCCTTCAGAATAGTTGATACTAGTTTACTAGAATGCTCTACTTCTAATATTATGATCACCTCACTCTATAGAGAACTACTAATTTACTGATAAGGTTATGAATATCAAGAAAATAATTCTTAGTCTTCTGTGAATGTTTGTTTTGTTTCTTTACAGAGCAATGTGTTACCCAGCCTAATAACACATTTAAATTATTAATATCTTAAAAAGGCATTGTGAATAAATATTTCATTGGTACCAAGGTACCAGTTCCAACTCTAAAATAAGTTTTAGAAATAGTTTAGACAATAAGTTACATTGGTGAAATAGGGATATGCTTTTTCTGAACTGAATTTTCTGAAATACATAAATTACATTTATATAAAGAGGCTATGTCTAAAGAAGAAAAAAGAGAGGGGAGACAGGGACTGCCTTTGTTTTGAGTTGGACACTGAGTATAAATTAGTGGCCATATACATAATGAAAGAATGAGATGAACTGAGGCCCACCTTCCTATGCCAAGGAAGCTGAGTTTCATTGTAGATACAGGTAGAGATTTAGAATTGAGGCAGCCTTCTTAACTTCTAGATCCTTCACTGAAATCAGGGCAGTATCTATCTATTACTGGGAAATCTATACTGAATGGTATGCAGCAGGAACCAAAGCAGCCTTAATTGTAATGCAGCATGCCAGAATTAAGATTGGCTTTTTTCTTGGTACAAACGCATTATTTCAGTTTCTGTTATTCTGTCAGGCATAAATTTTTAGTATGCAAATAATATCATATTAGTATAAGATTGCTTATCCAGCAAGAAAATGAATGTTTGAAGAGATACCATAGTCCGATGAAAATGAAGTAGAAATGGCACAAGTAAGAGAGTTTTAAGAACAAATGGAGATATACCATAAATATGTGAAAGAACTTAGTGGAAAAAGCCAGCCACATGTAGAGATAAGAAATTCTTTTAAAAGGGGGTGTGGAGGACAGAAACTAAATGAGAGCCAAGGAGACATAGAATGTAATATCATGACAAAAGCTGAAGATGATGACTTTATCAACAGGCTAGCCATAAACAGAAGTGACTCAATGAACAAGAATACTTATTCGCAGAGATGGACATACCCAGAAAATGAAGAGTTGAATAACATGGAATGACTTAGCCTAGCCCTCTGTGAGATGATAGAATGGTATGAACCCAAAAGGTAAAAAGAAAATAAGGCAGAATAAATATGTGGGACAGTCATCTAAAGTCCTGCAAAATCACTGAAATGCACAAATCTCAGAAACAAGAAATTTAGAATGATTTCAAAGCTCAGATTTTTTACACACAAACACAAGCACTCACTTGCACACATACTATATGATTCACATAACATCTATATAATATATGTACTTAAGATAAAACATAACTGAATTTAGTGATTTACATTCTATTTTAATGTATTTTTAATGTAGCCCTATTGCTATATTGCTCTTTTGTTATTATTGATTTAAATAATCACCTATTCATTAAGTATCTATCATATACAAAGCATATTGGAAGGTTCTATGCAAATTTCATCAGGAAAAACGAGAGCAACAACCAAAATATGAAGCTATTCATCTTTGCACTTAGTTTTAATTATATAAATACCTTGTGAATGTAGTACTATTATTTTTAAATGCAGGTAAACTTGAATCCACTGTGCAATAACCTCCAGTCCAGTTTTGGCATCATGTTGATTCACTATAGACCATTTCACATGGCTACATTACTTCACGTGAACAAATAAAATTGGTAGTGGATATAGTGGATATTGTAGCACGGTATTCTCAGACTCTTCCAACGTGTACCCAGCTGCCTAAAATGTAGTATAGATTAAGACAATCATTGATTTATCATCTTCCATAAGCCATATGGAAACAGCTTAAACACAAAACAAACTTGTCCCCTCAAGAAACTTAGACTGGGTGTCAATCAATAAGATAAACATGAAAAAATAAAGATAAACACACATACACAGTATATCTGATGCTAATGATATATGGAGGAAAAGGACTAGAGGTAGTGGTGTGTCTAAAGCCATGGCAGAAGACTCCTCTCTGTGATGGTGTCATTGTAGCAAAGGCTTAAGAAAGATGAAGATGGTTAAAGGTGTGCTTATCACTTCACACAACCTGACTCTGGTCACATCAGATGAAGCCATATCATAAAAGGTGTGGAGGGTCACTAAGGCCCAGCATGACAGCCTGTGCTTGCAACTCCTCAAGAAAACAAACTGATGTAGCTTCTCGTAGTGAACTACATAACTTTTGTTTTACAGCTTATTCCATTGAATGACCTGAACACAGTTGTCCCTTGCAACATTTCTGAAAGAAAGTGAGAGTTTAAATCTACTCTCACTCTACGAAACACAAACTCCATGCAATAGGGCGAGCTTCTCTTTGCTTGCTTGCAAAATAGAAATATCAATATTCAAAAAGTTACCATCAGGCATGAAATACTGCTATGTGACTTTATGCTCAGGATACATGGGACCAGATAAGAGGATTATGGACATGGCCACACAAGACAGGACCCGGAGAAATAGTTCAACAGCTTAAGAATACTGGGTGCACTTACAAAGGTTCAGGGTTCAGTTCGCAGCACTCACTTGCTACCATCTGTAACTCCAGTTCTAGGGGGTCCCACACTGACCTTTGTCTTTTGCAGCCAACAAAACACACTAGAGCCTACATGCAGACAAAACACCTTTACATAATTCAGGCCAGCCTGGGCTACATAGTGAGACCCAGCCTCCAAAGCAACTGTTATGAAAATATAAATGCTATCAAGTGAAGTAAGATGTGAGGTTAAGTACCAGGCCTCTCCTGGTCCCTGACTCTGTTTCTTTATATGTTTATGTTTCCCTGGAAGCTTAAAGCTGAACAGCTGCACATCTAAGGCAAGTTCTGTCTACTGAAAAGCAGATTTCTTATTTGGTTTTCTCTCATACACCCTGTTCTGTACTTTGTCAGTTTATAAAAAATTTAAAAGGAAATTGTTGGTGGTGATTTTATTTCCATTTTTAAGAAATCCCTCCCTTTTCAGAGAGCTCATTGTTTAGATTTTAAAACGATTAGCACTTAATCAGAAAAGTCACTATCAGTTCTTATTTTTAAATTTTGTTTCCATTTCCTTTTTGAGATCATATTATAATTATAATATTCTCTCTTCTATTTCTTCCTTCCAAACTCTTCTATAGATTCTTTTTTTAAAAATTCTATACTTTAATCTTTCAGAGAAACAAGGAAAAAAAAATCCATGATCTGGTTTTTCTATTGTTACAGGTGCCTTTAGAAACCAGACACACTACTGTGTTCTTGGAGGTGGAGGAGGGGAGTGGGAAAGGTCAAAAACACAAAAGGGTGTTAAGCATTGTATAAGGAAGGAAGGGAAAAAAAGGAACGAGAGCGAAAGGAAAACCCAAATAGGCCATTTGTCTTTTCCCACAGTCCTCTACAGCAAGCTGCATTTTCTGCTTGTAAACATGGCTGGACAGCACTAGTCGCGCACTGGCTGTACTTAGTAACTAACTGGCGGACTCTGCAAGAACTCCAAGCCAGCTGGTGTTCCTATAGCAGGGCTGTATGCTGAGCTAGATCAGGGGGTGTGCCATCACCATTCTGGGTAAGCCACATAAGCACCCACATGCTAGGGTCAGGGGTTATTTCATTAGCGAGGGCTGGGGTGATTTTTCATAGCTAAAGTTGAGATTTAGCCAAGTCAGCTGATGGAAATCCAGACGCCTCATTCAAAGACCTCATTTACATCTGTTCAGCTAATTGCTTGTACAAGACCTTGAAGTTGTCTAAGCAGGTTCAGTAAAAACTGCGATTCTCATAGACAGCAGCTCTGCCTGATGAGAGACCCAGCTCATGACCTCTCTGGGGGACAGTGCTGCAACTTTCCCCAGGTGCTGCACTGTTTGATGTGGGAAATACCAGAGGACAAAGAGATAGCTCGGAAAAATAGAACAAAGGTGATAATTATGTCATCTTCAGAATTCTCAAGAGCGAGAGATATCTTTTCTCACAGCCCTTCAAATTAGATAAGCACACCGCCAAGAGGGTTACAAATGAAGCAGAGTTAAAAGAACACATCTTTTCCTAATTGTATTTTTCTTACTTTAATTCATTCAAAATTATGAATGGCTAGAGAGTTGGGTAAGTCAAAGGCTCTGACGGCTTATCTCTGCAGTGTGCTTAAAAGGCCCTGATAAAATGTAATTTAACTCTCTTATTCACCAAGAAGTAAAATTAGATTTTAGGGGAAAACTTAAATCATTGGAAATGTCAGCTAACGAGTTCCTGAATAACTTAGTCATTGCTCTGTTTTGGACTCACACCATTATTAGCTTGCTGCCGCCGTAGTGTTTAAATGGGTGTCTGTTAACTAGGTAGGAGACATGTCACGATGCTTTTAATGTCACAAGTACCTACCACACTGTCTTGGATAACATAGGAATAGAAACATTGCAGGGAATTATGGCAAGAACACAACCACACCCAAAAAAGCATTTTGTTGGACTGTGAAGAACATTAACCTATGTTAATTGTTCTTCTAGTATCCTCATGTCCTGAATTAACATGCTCTGTCACAGTGAGAGAAGTTGCTATGTATTGCTAAGTATTCTACTAAATCCATATATTTCTATCTGTGTGAGTTAAGATATGGTGTGGATGTACTCACACACATATACACACTCACTGTTTGTCACTAAACTTTAAGATAGAGGGAATTCCAACCACAAGTCAACATCTTGTATCTTTAAGAATAATAGGTCAGTCAGTGGTAAAATGTTGAGTTCATAATAATTTAAATAGAAAGGGGAAACATAACTTTTGTAATTGAAGAACGCGGCAGCCATTTAGTTTAATTTTAATCCTGGTACTTGACTTTCAAATGATATCATGAGGATTGCACTTCTTCTGCTGTTGTCCATGCTTTTGCCTGTTAGCCTCATTCTCTATCAGAGAAGACAACGGTGAACACAGCCCTGGACACTCCACATGGTATGCATTTGTAATCTCAGAAGGAGTCATTTTTTCCCTCAGTCTGTAGGTCTGTATCTTTTTCTCTTTTTCACCAGCAATTTCAGTCTACTGTAAACAAAGATTGTTTTAGTCACAGGCTGGCTTATTAACCAAGTCCTCTTCTCTAAGGAGATCAATACTCTGATGGCTTACTCTGTATTACATGACCAGATGAGGGTAAATTTCATAACGTACAGCCCAATCTGGAGAGTATAATTATTTTAAAATGGCAACCAGCAGATAAAACCCCAAAGGTAACTCTACACAAAGATAAATCAAATAGTTATGTATACCTAGATACATCAAGGTAAAATCACATCGTACCTAGTTGACTGATTTGACATTCCTTTTTATTTCAACCATACTGTGTGAATAAAAGAGTCAATAAACAAGGCTGCTTCTCCATCTACCATGAGTAAGTCATTGTCCTGAATAGTAATTATCTCAAATATTTGTGTTGTTGTTATATCTTTATTCAAGGTTAATCAGAAGTAATATAAAAGGTTTGGATCTGCAGGTGGATGGTAAGGTTCTAACTGAAATCTTCTTCCTGGACTGCTTTGATATACCTATGAGATACTATAAGCTGGGTCAGTGGAAATGTTTAGGAAGGGCCTAAAGGAGCTCAGATACAGAGCCCAACCTGCCCCTCTTCTCTGCTTCCATATTATACATTCTGACCTAAGTTTGTCTATGGGGGCCAGAATCATGTCCCCATGTGGAAGACGTTCATGACTAAGTCTCAAGAACTTGGAAATTTGTTGGAGTACATGGCAGAAAGTTCTTGGCCTTTGGGATTTGGTTAACAACATTGAAAGGGAGAGCTTGTCCTGGATTGTTCATGATGATCTAGCCTAGCCATAAGAAATATCCAAAATGGAAAAATATAACAAAAACATAGTTTTAGGGAGGGAGAAAGGTTTGGTGCTGGTGTATAAGGTGTCTCATGACCAGAATCTCAAAACCTCAGGGAGGAAAAAGGAAGTTCTAGAGTCTCAGGAAGGACCACAGACATGCCAACACCTTGATTTTAACTTGGTGAGACTCATTTTTAACTTCAAATCTTTGAGGACATCCATTGCATGCATGTGTTTGCTCCTTTAAGCCTAGTAGAATTAAAAGAAAGGGAAATACACTGATTTACTTCCCCATGGTCCCAGTTTCCTTGCTTTCTATCTATGTGTCTCACATATTTTCTTATATTCTCCACCTTTGTTTCTACTTACCTATTTTCTCTGAGGTGTACTGTTAGCATTGAAAAATCATGACTTGGCCACCTGTATACCTTGTCTCAAGGATTTCTTCAACCTAAGATTCCCTTTGTACCATTTCTGTGGAAGGCTCACCCACCTCAGTCAGCCCTATGGTATAATAGAATGCTGTACTCTTATAGAGATGTACCCACTTCATCAATGAGCCCCTCTTTCTTAAAGTTCTCTGTTGACTATTTTTCCACAGCATTTCTCATTCATTGTCGTTCTGCTTTCTGCTTCCTCTTCATACATTACTGTGTCAAATAATGAATAATCACATATTTGTCCTCATACTGTCTTGGGCCTGGATCCTCGAATCCTGATCTGACTGAACTGAAGCTGACCTTGAGAGTCAAGGCTTCACACCTCATACAGGAACTTATAGTCCTCAATAAAACAAAGATCAATACTTCAGGTGTAAATTGAGAATTTCTATGTTTGGTGACAGCCAGACAGAAGATCGGAAATACCACACACATAAGAATGGACACCTACTTTTTGGTTCACTAACTCAGAGCTGGGCTGACTTGTAAATAGGGAGGCTTTACCCCAAGTTCACTGAGAGCCTTTTCACTTCTGTGTTCTTCTGTGTGCTGTCAATTAAACTGACTCTTGCTTCAGAAAGGGTTGCTTATGTGCACCAGGTTAGAGTGACCGGGGAGCATGCACAATCCAATTTCTTCCGCCTAAGCAATGAGATGTGAAATCGGTTTAGGATCACATCTGTACCTTGAACACCATTACACAGACTCATTCACTCTTGGAATGCTAGAGCACAGGCCCTTGCCCAAAGAAGTTTCCTGGGTAATTGAGCCCAAGTGCCTGGGAACTCACAGCTAGTAAGCAAGCAGTGTCTTCTTACTTGAGGCCAAACACAAGAACATCTTGTATTTTCATTCCATCAGGTTTTTTTGTTTGGTTGGTTTGTCTTGTTTTTAACTACAAACTTCTTGGTCTCAGTGAAATAGTATCTGCCTGACAGGGACTCAGGGATGTCAAGCCAGATCTTGGAAAGAAAAAAAATCTTCAGGGCATATTTATATAGAATATGCCAATTCATAAGGTTTAAGATAAATGTTTATTTGTAAAAGTTGTGTAAAACAAAATAAAAGAAAACAATTAAAGTAATTTTTTTACCTGATTACTTGCCTTTATATTTTTTCCCCTCTGGGCTATTTGTCTTTCTGCCTACTTTACTGTTTCTCTCTGTATCTTTTTCTCCTCTCCCCTCCTCTTCTCTCCTCTCCTCTCCCCTCCTCTCCCCTCCAGTCCCCTCCTCTCCCCTCCCCTCTCCCCTCTCCCCCTCCGCTCTCCTCTGCCCTGCTATCCTCTGCTCTGCTCTCCACTCCTTCCGTTTTCTTCTACTTCCATCTTTGACTAAGCAAGGAGAATTCTGCTTATGATGACATGCTGTCAATGAGATTTATTCACAATTTTTCTGCTCCATACAACATGACAGGATCAGTGACCTGCCTGGGGACAGCAAGTCTTAAGTTCCAGACTGGAGGCTCTTCTCTTGTCTTTAAATCTTGCTTGGTTCTGTGTTCTTCATTTTCTCATCCTAGCCCATCTCTTTACTTCATTCAACAGTTAAAGAACCACAGTGGATACACACCAGGTTGGTGCATTGGCAGTTTTTTTTTTCTGCCTGTATTCCCCAAGGAAGAGTTCACCTTACAGGAAAGGAAGGACTCTCTCCCTCTCTTCAAAGGCTACTGGATGATCAGCAATCAGGGAGCAATCCTGGTATCCAGCTAACTGGCTCTGATAACACAAATAGAGCTAAGCTACTTTCTGTGTGGCCACCCAAACTGGAAGCACATTGATGGGACTGCTTGGGCAGCTGGAATCAAGTCAAGAGGGAATTGCTCATAATTTTTTATGCAGAGCAGGCAAAGCTAGTGGGAAGTAAGACCTGGGGATAACTTTTGAGGATAGAGTGTCCTTGACTTCTTACTTTTGGATATCAACCCCTGCCCCCCTCACATACAAAAAAATTGGAGCTTTGAGATGATCTACTCAAAAATAAACAAATAAAAATATGTACAAAAGGATTTCCAAACAAAATTAAGCTCTTTGCAGGAGAAAATGCTACTATCTTTCCCCATAAGTTGTGCATTTTTCGAAGGGAGATTTATGCTGCAAGAAACAGCTTTTGGAAGTCATCTGGGGAGAAGATCCTCTCTCCTTTTTGCCTCACTAATCAGCCCTTTTGTGCTGTCCTGGTCCAGTGACAAGTCACATGGAACCTGCTGGAAAGCTATTTTAAACCCTCATTTTGCTTGCCAAATGTATAGGAGGCTAAAGCCCGACGAGGGAGGTCACCATCACTCACCTTGCTGTTCCCAGGCTGGCCTCCTTGATTCACAACCTTTGGCTGGGCCAGGTATTAAAGCACTTCAATTTCTTTCTTTCTCTCTTTCTTTCTTTCTTTCTTTCTTTCTTCCTTTCTTTCTTTCTTTCTTTCAAGGTTTTCTTTGCTAATTGCAGATTTCAGTAACTCCAGAGAGGAAATTAGGGCTCCTTAAGGTGACCTGTACTGCTTCTGCCATTCTGCCATGACTGCTGGAGGGAGGAACCAAGAAACCTTCAAAGAAAAAAAAAAACACTGTTTTAGTTTTTTTTCTTTCTTATTGTCTTTCTTTCTTTTTTTTTTTTTTTAACATTTTCCTGGTTTCTAGAACTGTTTCCAAAATTTTTATTGGCATGCTGGATGCTAGTGAGTCCTGCTCTATGCAATTGGTGAAACAAAGTTTATCTTTCACAAGATGTCATTGATCACACTGCTGATACAAATGGATTTTTATGTTTGCTGGAAAGAATACAACATTTCACAGCAACTCACATTTTGGATCTTTTAAAAAAGAAGTCATTTAGAAGTAACTGGGAAATATGCCCTTGGCCTGGGGAGAGGAACGCTGACTCCAAACCTTTTATTTTGCTATTAAAACCTTGGCTGGAAAGTGTGTTTCAGTAGGGGAATGTGAGCCACATCCTAACAGCCAGTCTCTGGCATGGGAAACTCATACAGCTTCCTGGTGATTTTCTAGGCAGAGCCACTCAGTTTAGACCCAGACTTCAGGTTGTCTTTTCTCCCCCACCCCCTAACTTCTTCAAGAATCGTATTTAGGCTTCACAAATAAAGGTAAATCTGAGCTATAGGGCTTTATCAGTTAGAGGCCCTGCAGGAAACAGATGGCAAACTTAAATTGGATAATTTCAAAGGAATTTAATAGAATAAAAAAATAACATTTGGACAGGAAACAGTGGGTACGAAAATCACAGGGGACAGTCGGGAGTCCTGGGGCTAATAACATAAAGAAGCTGTTAATACCTCTAGGTCTGAAATGAGTAAGGGGAGGGAGCAATTACTAGCAGCCCGAGAAGGGGGCTGTGTGTGTAGGCATTCTCTGGCAGCATCTGGGATTTATGGAAGAAGACCACAGCAAGTACAGGGAGGGACTGCAGACTGGAAACCAGGGAAATAAAGCCTAGAGTTTATACTCACTTTAGATCTTTCAGCAATGTTACCTAATTGACCTCAATTGAAAGCCAAGATACAAAGCTGGCACTCAAAGAATTCATATAGGCAACCTCCCAAGGCAAACACAGGAGGATCTGAAGATAGGTGTCCTGTGCAAACAGAAGACATCCAGCACAATAAGTGAATCAAGAAATAACCCCTGGGCTTCATATAACATTTCACTGTCCTTAAAGAGGTAAAGATTTTTTTGCCCAGTTAAAGAGAGGAAATGAGCAAGATTTTTGGCTTTTGTTTATACATAGATAGATAGATAGATAGATAGATAGATATGGATATGGATATGGATATGGATATGGATATATGGATATATATATGTTATATGTTATTTGGATTATATTTATACATATATACATATATGTGTGTATATATAAATAAATGTTACATGTTATTATATATATTACATATATATATGTTACATGTTATTTGGATTTTGTTTATACATATATTTGTATACATATATATATCTGTATATGTACATATGTATATAATTGTTATGTTATTTGATATATATTATGTTCTTTGTTTTATTTATTTTTGTAAATGTATACAAAACATTACTGTGTTTCCTTCAGAAATCAGTGATAGTGTATATGCAATAGAATTGTAAGTAAAAAAAATTATGAATTTACCTAATTTTGAAAAGCTAGCATTGAGTAGTCATAGATGCTGTAAATAGGTAGCCTTAACGGATAATACCAACTTAGATAAAGACAAGTTAATCATAGGCAGAGTCATAGTGACCTGTCCCCTGAACCTTCACCCAGCCGATACCCTGTTCTAAAAGATATCTGTATTCCCCCTGAACACCTATGCTCAGGTGTCATTCCCTTCCCCACATCCTGCCTTTTTATGTTTATAACCCCTGTATGAATAAGTACAAATTATGATTTGATTTAAAAAAAAAAAAGAGTACAAGATCAAAAAAAAAAAATAAAGCTGGCAATGGATTGTTCAAGTAGACTTTTATGCACCTGGAACTTTCCTCTTGAGAAAAGTATGGTTAAATGATTCAAGAAGATATGAGCTGAGTGATGAATGAGGCAGCTAAAGACTGCTCTTATTCATTCAACAAAAGAAAAGTCAAGATAGCAACTTGGTGAATGGTCCTCAGCTGCAACACCCTGTTATCTAACCACCCTACTGTAACCTTCATTACAACAAACCAGCAGCCCTGGGCCTTACTTAAAACAGAGTCTAAAAGGCAAGCATATATTGTTTGGTGAAGATATAGAAAACAGGTAGTAGATGCTACCCAATCTTTCTCTAAATTGCTGGAAGGATTTGGATACTTTTGTTCCCAACTAATAGTCACTGGAAAGAAAAGAATGCTTAAAAATATAGAGACTGTTGAAGATGAAGTTTCATAGTTTTTCCATAGTCTTGCCCTGAATCAACCTTGACTGTCCATATAGTCTACTAAATCCACTCCCAAAATCTGTTCCCAGATTCCTAACACTGATGCCTTTTGATTCTGTGAGGCAGAAGCAGAAAACAAAACCCGATCCACTCCATTAAAGCAAGGACAGAGGGACACTCCTGGCTGCAAACCTCACTAGGGCATTTCAGTTCTCTATAACTAAAACATGGGATCTACTGTCTCTTAATTGTTGTTTCCGAATAAACATGAAAAGTTTGCATACTTGGCTGGTTTCTACAGCACCAGTCCTTAATAACGTAGACACAATATAGACTTCACTGAATTCATCCCTGCCCTGCAGGTCACATGTTCCTCCCTGGAAGTACATTGGCCCTGTTTATATTTGATTTTTATATCTTTTATACTTTATATGTTGCTTCATTTCACAGTGGATAAAGCATCACTATGTTATTTTGTGACAAAAAGATTTCATTCTGATTTTTTAAGTCACAGAAAACCTCAGTCACTACCTTAAACCAGGACGACAATGACTTGTTAAAAAATATGAAAGACATCATATATTTTAACATATACTAGCTGATAAATAATTTTGACTTGACACCTTTCTATCTCTTTTCATCATGACAGTGAGGATGCAAAAATTATAGTGTTTAAGTAGATTCACATTAGTTCACTTCACTCAGAATTTAAGCTACATGCCTTTGTTTGATTTCTGTTTCTTCTAATTCATGAGGGAAGTGAAAGTTTTTGGGTCCTTTGGAAACATAGTTGTGTCATGTGATGTTTTTCTGAAAACTGTCTTCTGAGAGGATACTTTCATTGAAGCAGACGCGTAGAAGGATGTTTTGCTAAGAACAGACATGTGGTGTTTTTCTAGAAGTAGCCTGAAAAGGGGCCATATTATGTTTTGCTAGAGCAGATGCTTAAGAGAACACATAATGTTTGGAAAGGATATAAACATAGCCCAATGGACAGTGGATGGTGATGGTGGGTGGTATTGATATGACTTGCCGTTCTTTGTTGGTCACCCTTTGATGTGACATCATAGAGAGAAATGCACCAAAAACTTGTAGTGGTGTTCCAGCAGCTTCTTGCCCCTTCTGCGAACTCGGGCTGATTGGCGGAGCCTTGCAGTTTCTTCTGGATTGACTTGTCATTGCTGACTTGTGAGTGCTATTTGTGAGAGGATGGAGCTGCTGCTGCTCATTTCCGTGAACTGAATTGCTGATATTCTGACAACACAGATTGGATTTGCTCCAAAGAACTATTTCTAAACAGGTCTACATTCTCCTTTGCTCTATTAACCTTTCTTTTCTACTACCTCTGGTGGGTCATGGGTGGTGGGATGGAGGGGATGTTAAAGCATTGATGAACCCTTATTAAAATAGGTTTTGAAAATTCTAAGCCTACAAATGAGCTAGAGCTAAATCATACTATTTAGAGATATACATTTGGTGGTGCTTTAAGCATTATGCATTGTGACCTTACAATTTTTTTTTATTGTCAAGGTCCCAGGTATGATTCACCATAGCTGAGCCCTCACAACTGTACTGTGCAAAACACCCCTTCCTGAGCAGATTCTAAAACATTGTGTTTATTGACTCCCTGACAATTTGTATAAAGAAGGAGCACAAGTGACAAAGACTTCCAGATGTATGCATTTGTCATCTGTACCAAAGGGCTAAAGGGAGTACAATCATCAGGGAGTGCTGTCATTGATCCTGTTCAACAGTGAATCACCTCACCATTGGCTATCAAGACACTTGTATTCTAGTACAAAAATACTCAAAAATTCACTCTGCCATAGATATTATTAAGAATATACCCCATGCTAAGTTCTCTATTACATTTTGGAAATACAGAGCTATCTAAATGCATACCTCTGTAATAATTTAGTGTTCATGATGCTGATAGAAAAAAAATGGGTCATAGAAATTCAAACAAAAAGTTAAGATATTCAGTAACAACTATGAAAATGTAAGCAATCTCTACTCTCTCTGTATCCTCTTTCTATCATGCACACATACACACATACGCACACGTACAAACATACACATGCACACATGCGTACACACACACTCATTGCCTGGAATATGGAGGTTTTGGGTAATGATGTAGGCTTTATAGAATAATGCAAGGAAAGAAACAAAAACAAAATGAGGAGACTCAGGGGCATGACAATGCTTGGGGTGTTCCGGATATAGCATGGGATCAGTAACAAACAGAACAGAGCGACCATGGAAGAGATCAGGCCCAAACAGTTGAAAGCAGACTGATAGGCCTTGAATGCCCTCACAAGGATATCTGACTTCATCCTGCATACTAGAGTAGCTAAGTGTTTTAGATGGGGAGTGGTAGGATTAGAAATATATTTTATAAAGAATGCTAAGAGCTGTGATGGAAAAATTACGTCTGCTTCTCTAGAAATATTTGCTTGGATGCAGGATTTTCTGTTTTGGAGTCACACACACGGCCTTTTCTTTCTCCAACTCATTTGCAATGCATAGCATTGTACAGCTTCTGAGACAGGATCATAATCTTCTCAATGTATTCGTTTGGAGAATAGTCATCAGTACAGACCTGCTCATGGTGGATTTCCTTGAGGGCGTAGGATGATTTTTCTGACTTGCTCAACTGAAAAACATGTCCCAAAGGACAGGAACTGCATTCTGGCATCAGTTAAATATCTGAGCATAACTGCATAAGAAAGAATAATGATAAAAAAAAAACCAGAGTATTTCACAGCCATTTGCAACGGAAGATGAGTTGAGCAACACCGACCTAACCAGCCATTTGATCAACTGCCTGAGTTTTGTGTGCGAGCCCCTGGAATCTCCACTGCATGTTGCCTATAATAGAGCAAGGAATGAGATATGAGAAGAGGAGAAAAGGGGGCCTTGCTGATGTTTGTCTTTATTTCAAGTGCGTTTGGGCTTTGTTGCTATCTGGATCACCCCACTGCAAATTCCAGAAACGTTTATTATTTGGATAAATTTGTGAAAGACTCACATAGTCATGCATAACTACCACAGCCCCTGGCCATTACAATTTCCTTCCAGGATTGCCCCTGCACAAGTATTTGATGCTGCTGGGTACTGGCTGCCTCTGTCTGTTGTCATGCCTACACCTGCTCCAACCTCAGCCAGGGCCTTTGAGCTCTACTCCCTACCTAATCTGTGCCTCCCCACCTAACGACACCCACTAATGTGTGCTAACAGATGTCTGAGCACAAAATTAGCTGTGGTGTCTAAATCAATTAGAACAGAGTTCTGTACAAGAACAATTACTCCATAGACTGTTTGAAGTATACTTTTTTTTTTCGGTTCCTTTCCTCCACTCCATATTTTCTACTTCCAGGCAGTCTACCTCGATGCTTAATGTGTTATGATTGGACCACCAGATGCAGATGCCTCTACCAGGTGCATTCTCAGCAACCGAGTTAGAAGCAGCAGGGCAGCCTCATCACAAAGGCCATGAAGTCAAGAATAAAAGTCACGTCTGCTTCAAAAAATACACTTGGTCTTTGCTTAAAATTCTAAGGGAAGTAGTGTTAAAAGAGTTGCTTCATGTGACATTTTACCAAAGGAGAGACAGTTATATAGCTGAAGACTGACTATAGCATACAGTAGCTCATGTAAAGGGCTTCCTGACCGCCATCTCCCATTAAAAAAAAAAAAAAGGTTCAAGTTAAAAGCAGTGTGAGCAAATGGAGTAAGGAGCCTCCAAAGTCTGAGACGTGCAATTCCACACTGCAGGCTGCTCCACTCTAGATGAACCCTGAACTTATGTCTGACTCTTAGCTTTATGAATGCTTCTATTTACCCTAAAATATAACCTCTCATTTAACCTTAAGCTTATGCACAAAGCAGGTATAATAATATAAATATCGTAGTGGTAACTAAATAAGATATTTTTAAAATGAGACTATTTCCTCAGTCCATGCTCAGTAAATGATAGCTGTGAAAACACCAATCTTTGCATTCAGCTTCCTAGAAATACTGGAATAATGTCTAGTTTATGAAGAATTCCATCCTTTTGTTCTAGGATTTCTTACCCCCATCCAAGACAAATATTCCTGAGCTGTTTGTTGTTTGATACTCTTTTCCAGTCATTTTCCTCAAGTTTTCCATTTATTCTCAAGTTATGATCACCATGCTGCCAAACACTACCCTAGTCCTCACTCCCTCCTCTTGTCTCCTCCTTCATTTTCTTCAAAGACACTCACCATGGCGTCTGCGTAACTATCTGCAGAGGAAATGAATGCTTGTTCTGCAGACAGGTCCAACACTCATAATAGAAATTAATAAAAAAATACTACAGAGAATAAAGAGCAATAATATTTCGATATAACTGAAAAAAGTTAATCTGTTTCTTGATTTTGTGTGCCTACTTTCAAGTTTTTTTGTCTTAGTGTGGAAGATGCTTTTGAACTCTGGGAATAACTGTCTTTATGCTGCTCATAACCTTTCAATACCTCACTGCTTATTTATGTATTCCATTTTACAGCTAACACCCTTCGTGAGGCCTACCTCAGGCAACCCATGTATATGGAGTGATCTTATTTTCAAGAGCTTCTGACATTTACTATAAAGCCTTTTTAGAAATGACAGCCTTTTTCCTCCCTTTCTTCTTTTCATTCTGGAAATTTAATCATCACTGTAAGGCATGTAGTCTTTCAGGGTTAACTTCCACAGCTAGGGGTATATAGGAGACACAGAAAAATGAAAGTATCTCCATGAAGTGCTCAGGCTCCTCCCACATGCACAGGTTTGTTCCTATTACCCTCGGGGGCAGCCCTCTAGTTCTGGTCAAATGGGACAAGCTCATGATTATCATATGTGAACAAACGTCCAATCTCAAGCTAGTGGGATTTGTTTTATCTTCCTAATGTTTGCTGGCTTCTTTAGTTTACATTAGCATGTTTTGTTTCCTCAGGACAAATGCATTTATATTTTAGGCTGCTAGCTAGGTCAGAAATAGAGACCTGTCAGGCTCCCTATTTCAGTGTGTCTTTTTTTTTAAGACATGAAGCACTTCCCTATGAACATACAAACATCACACTCAGCACTGTCAGATCAGCTTCATGGCCACATTTATCAAAATTATCCCAGAGTCCCTTGCAGAGACGAATATTAATAGGATTCATTTAAAATCAAGAGTGTTACTAATGCTTTTTTTTTTCCTGTGTGCTAAATGGAAGGAAACAAGAATTACACAAACAAAAAAATAAGACAGGGTTGTTAGAATAGTTAATAAGGCGAGGTGAAGTCTCTGGGCAGGGAGAAGGAATGCTGAGCTTTCAGAAGTCTCCTCATATTAATTTACATACTATTATTCCCATTGCTCTCCATCCAGAAAGGAAAGCAGCATTTCTTCCATATGCAACCCACTGGCAGGTAATCAACCCAGAACATTCTCCCTGAGTGCATCCTGTCTGTCCATCTACCTGTACATTCTCTCTTGCTAATACCTTCATTAAAAGGAGAATAATTTTTCCTTGCCTTCATGCCAGAAAAAGGGCTTTGGGAGGAAAAGCCAGCTGAGGAGGTTTTGCATGCATAAGCAGAAGTACATTAAGAATGGATATTTTCTGTCTTCCTGTCTTCCAAGTCACAAAGAGTCCTTTGAACAAAACAGGCCAGGTGCTTTTGACAGGTCTGCTCTACATAGCAGCAAGATGGCATGGTGGTGTTTCTTGTAACATTTGTTGAATAGCACTTCACACTGTGATGTTGCTTCTATGTCCAGGAAGCTGCATTTTGTCACATCGTGTTAAGGAGCCATCCATTCTGAGTCAGGTAGATAGTGCTGTTGCTCCTTCTTCAAGAAGAGACTCGAGAATCAATCTTTTGTGTCTTGCCATTGGTTGGCTTACATAATAATTATGGCTGCTCCTTCCAGAGTCTTCCTTCCTATGCCACATTCTAAATAATAGAATGTAAACAGAAAGCTTGCCTTAGGAATTTGTCTAAAAAATATGTAATTAACTGTCGAATGGTAAACTTTTTTGGGGAGAGGCAGCACATATCTACTCACCCCAGATAAGGAACCCATAACAGACTAAAATACAATACCATCAAAGTCCAATATGGTGAACCAATGAGTTTTATTAGATGAATATTAATGATGGCTTACTTACAGGAACAGGAATGATTCAAAGATAACTGCATCACAAAGCCCATCCTAGCATGTGTGGAAGGTCACAGAGCTGGGAACCTAAATCACACTGCTCAGTCTGCAGGCATCTTGAGAGGTTGGAAAGAGTCTTTTCCAGGTGTCTTATTTGGGCTAAATATCTTTCAGGCAGCTCAGCTGGTTTTGGCTTCACGCAAGCAATCTCTTCTTTGAGACTCAGCTTCCTTCTAACTGAGGAGTACACTTGGCTTTTATTGCTTACTCTGACAGGAAGAGCCTACTGAATCTAGTCAGTTTCAGGGGGTTCCTGAAGCTATTTTGAGTTATTTACCTTCCTCTCTAAGGAGCTTCCTTAAGCTGTTTTGAATTGTTTACCTTCCTGTATAAAGGAGCTTCTTGCAGGATAGAATGTTTCAATCTAGAAAGGACATTGTTACTCAACATTATCTTAGAAAGTTTTAAAGTAATTGATAATTCTTGTTTTTCAAAGAAACAATGAAGTGTCCACAGATAAATGTTTAATAAGATTAATTTTTAAAGTAAAGTTAATAGGCAAGAATATTTTTTATCATCTGATGTAAAACAGCCTTCAAGGAAGGATTTTAAGATTCTATTTAGAGCTGTTAAAAACTTGACTCCACAGTTATCTTTATTCTTGAACCAAAAACCCACGAGTAATTAAACTTTAGGGTCAAAAGTTCTATTGTGGGAGCTTGAGAAGGGCAGATTTGTCAGGCCATTTCTATCCCTCTGGAGCCTGGTAGATCACAGGGTCCTACCTTCAATGATCAGCACAGCACTATAGAACAGTGATTTCTGAACAAGGATTGTTCTGGTGGTCAAATGACAAGACAACTCATAACAAAGAATTATATGGTGACAAATGTTAATATTGACAAGATTAAGATGACATAATACAATATGTAAAAAAGTATAAATTCTGTGATAAGATCATAGACAGAATGATTGAAATATATCATTGAATACTGATCATATAGAACCTCTAGCTGGAAACATAGTATGTATATAATTTTCATTAATTAAGTAATCCCATCAAGCTAGCAAGATGGCTTAGTGGCTAAGAGCACAACCTCTGATGGTACAAAAGCATCAGCATTCACAAGTTGCTATCTGATTTCCATGTGTCCACACAAGTCTGCATGTATGCTCACTCACAAACACAGACATCATATATGCATGTGACAGAAATAAATACGACTTAGAGATTGAAAAGAAAGAATATCCTTCTTGTTCAGTATTGTTATCCTTTGCTACCAAATATGGCTATTTAGGAGACACATTCAGAGGAGGCAGATGCATGCAAACCAAATACTCTGAACTCTTTATATATGACAACACACATGTTTCGAGATGAGGGAATAAGCTTTCAGGAGTGCGATCTTTCTTTGTATGTGGGACCCACGGGACAATCATAGCTCACTAAACCTTCACCTCCTGAGTTACCTCACTGGCTCCGGGTTAATACATTCTTACCCCTGAAGACATTGGCAAATGTTGATAAAGAAAAGTGTACCCAGCATATGTTGTCAATTGTATTCTCAGTTTTGACCCAAGATAAATATATGTATGTGTCTGTGTGTGTGTGTCTGTGTGTGTGTATGTGTACATATATGTGTGTGTGTGTGTGTGTGTATGTATGTGTGGTGTGTATTTGTGTGTGTGTATGCATGTAACAATAATAATTAAAGAAGCAATCATAAACTTGAGAGTGGTCAGTTGGAAGAGGGAAAGTTGGGAGTAGAGATGATGTAAATACAGTGTACACATAGAAAAGTCTCAATTATTTTATAACCTTAAATAATAAAAACAAAATAGAATAGGGTTAAGCATAAAGTGCATTAAGATAGATGACGTGCAGAAAATCTAGGAGTCAAGCCCAGGCTACCTTCTCATCTTTAATCTGTATATATTAATGATATACTCCTCCTAGTCTCAAAAAGAATATTAAGTAAATTAGCATGTGCAAAACAGGAACATCACAAGCACTAGATGTTCTTATATACATCAGGTTTTATCACAGTGAGGACAGAAGAGTAATGGGACAGGGTCATTCATGCTTCAGAACAGCAGCTGGCCTTTTCAGTAAAACTCTTCTTCATCACTTAGCTTTACCCATAAATAAAGCGTGCAATTAACTTCAACATAAGTGTATTGTATAATATGTATATACATTATCTATGTTACAGTATGTGAGTGAGACTCTACAGTAAGAGAATTTTTTTCTTTTAAGAGAAATTATAAAAGGAAAAGAAGCAGATATTAATCAGTCATTCGTATCCCAATAGAATAACTACAGAGAAATGACTGCATATTCACATCATTCAAACCATTGTTATATAGATTGAAATATTTCTTTAAAGAGTCCAGATATGTATTTATAATTTTTGTGGTAGCTGGTGTGTGTGTGTGTGTGTGTGTGTGTGTGTGTGTGTGTGTGTGTTTACTTCCTTTAGTTGAGTTAAAATGACACCTGAGGTACTGTGCCTAATAAAATGCTAAGAGATTATCAAACATTAGGTTCTACAGCTATTGCTTAGTGCTTTATGACATGTGACCTCTCTTGCATTATCAATTGTCACTTCAAAATTGAAATATCTAATTTTTGTCCCACTCCTATAAGCAAGTAGGCACAAGGAACCCTACCTTGGAGGACACTCAAAATTCAGCTGTTTACCTTTAAATGATTGAATTTTGATCGTTGATCACATCCATCTGCCTAAGCTCAGGAACCTTTGATTTCCTTTGGGAGAGGAAACTTCCCAGAGATCAGACGTGTTTCATCAACCTTTAACTGAGCCTTGGACATATTTGATGAATTGACGTTCATTAGCCAGGAACTATGCAATTCAGAAGTCAGTCATGTCACATATCCTTTCTTTGACCATTCCCTAAGACCAATTTGCCATCTCATTGGTTAGGATAAGCTTACAAAACGTGTTCCTACTTCATGCTAGACATTGGAAAATCCAAAATGAAGTAAACACAGGAAGTCTGTTGTGATCAACTTTGTGCTCAACAAAGATGTTGAGACAAGCACCACTAGTAATTTATTTGATGGATGTCATCACCTTATGTGTAATTGTTTAAGATTATTAATGATGGAAATACAAAAGAGAAAAATCAATCAATAGGATAAGAATGTTAGGTAACCAAAATAAATAAGGGTTGGCACGTAGATCGTGAAGCTACTATTCATCCAAGGTTACAAATATTTTATGTAGAGAGGAAATGCCTTTTTCCTTTTTTTTATGTCTAGATGAGCTATGCTTTGCTAACAGTCATTTCTCCTTGCTTATCTGAGACAGGAAGTTAGACACCTATCACCTCCCTCCATCTCCCTTCAATGAAGACAGATTGCTCTCGTCAGCCTTTCCATTCTGAATTCTTCTCCTTTGACCTGTGTCTTTTCAGTTTTATCAGGATAGTGAGTGTGTTGGTGGGGGAGGGTTGGATTCTGTACTATCTATAGAAATGCTGGTACTAGGGCAGAGTCACACTGCTTTACCTAAGAAATTCCTTCTTTTCAACTATGTTTATCTGGGTGGAACAAAGCCATACATACATACAGCAACATCATTCTCTTTACAGATTTCCCTCTAATGCTTAGCAAACTTTCTATTTGTTACTTTACAGCTCTGCCTCCAATAATCTTTCTTAAATACTGGAATTTTTTTAATTAAAAAAATCAGGGGGAAAGAGTGGCTGTTATCTGGAGCATAAGGACTCAAGAGGAGACAGGACTTTGCTAATGCAAGTTGAGGGCTAAAGGGAAGACTTTGAAAGGTGAACCTTAGAGAGACAAGCTGGCCATTGAAAACTAAATTGCCAACTTGCCTCCAGTGAACAAATGCACCTGCCATTCGCATTGTGGCCAATTTGCTGCTTCTACTTTTATCTCGCTCACACAGCATGCTCCAAACTCTCAAAGGTTTTCTGTGCCTCTTTTCGTGATGTCCAAAGCAGCAGGACTTGAAAATAGAGGCTTCTTGTGCCTGCATTTTATCCCCACTCTCTTCCACTCATTGTGTTACAATAAATTGAGCCAATAATATTTATAAGAGGAATAAAGTTCTGAGGGCCCTTAGGTCTTCCTCCAAACCTCAGTGTCACTGGAAATGAGCCAGCTTTTCAAGATGGTGCCTCAGCATCACCATGAAACACAGACCCTACAGCCTGGCCACCAAAGGAGAGAACTGTCTGTGCTACGAACACAGGACAGAAGTGAGAATGAATGCATTTAGGCCTACCTTCCAAGAAGAAATAATAGCTCCTGGAAGAAAATCTCCTTTGAAGGATGCAACGTGAAAGCTGGGTTTTAGCCCCTATAAATTTTTTCCCATATGCAAAGAAGTTTGCTAATGAATGACCATCAGGTGACTGTTTTAATTATGTATACAGGAGAAAGAAACATCTCTCCACAAAAAGAATTCCAAATGACAAATGTAGGTTTGCTTATATAGAACATCTAGTTTAATCATTTCCAAAGATTTCATTTTTCCAACACATAGCATTATCAGGATTTCACAATACCTTCCGTTTCTCAGCCCCCAAAGATGCTTGCAGTCACAGACTTCTGATTCTCTATGCTTGGTGTTTCTCTGAAGATACCTCTATACATTTAAATGTAGGTTCTTTCAAATGCTGCCAAGGAAGAAAGAAAGACCTTGGAACTGTATCACGTAATAGCTCTTTCTTCCCTCTCACTTGAAGACCTCAGGTAAATGCTGTACAAAATATTCCAGTGCTGCTGTAAGAGAGGTGTTTTAATTGTACAAAAGAAAAATTACTCATTGTCATTTTCCAATCAACTGTAGCCTTTGCCTAATATAAGGAAAGATCTCAGGCTTTAGTCTTACGATAGCGAGACAATGAGAGACATTTAAACGACACTTCCATTTTGCTGTATACCTCCAGCTCCCCCCACCCACCCAGACCCTCACCCCGCTTGCCTTCTGACTTTGTTTCATTATCTTTAGGCTTACCCAGTGAATAGCCTTCAATTAAAAGTAGAAGTGCTTAAGCAACTGCAGCATGGATTTGAAAGAAAGAGAACCAGGCTCAGCATAAAAGGGAACAAATGAATTACAAATAGGAAGAAAACATTCAACATATTCCCCCATCGCAGACATAAATACAATGTAGATCCTTCAGGCTATTCTACAGAGGTGTCCAAAAGTAACTCTAATAAAACTTGGTCTCCTGTTACCTCTCAAATATTTATTTACAAAAAGGATTCCTCTGACCTTAGCTGATTCACTCATTTGTGGGTTTTATTTCCTCCATTTGTTCCAGAAAAAAAAATGTAAATCTCTTTTTCTCAAAATCCTAGTGTAGGGCCACTGTTCCAACGAAGTCACAACTTAGATGATACTTCTTATACACCAGGCATCATGCTAATGATTTCACATGACTATCTTGCTAATGCTTCTGTAATGTAATAAATTTAATTTTTGGATTCTGAGTGTAAGAAAATCAAATATTTGTTACCAGGGGGCTTGTCTGTAATGGGAGGCTGGGTTCTGGGGGTCTTGATTAAAGAATTGAAAAGAAATCAAACACAAATGGCAAAGCAGCAAAATTTTATTTAAAGAGAAAGAGCATGTGAGCAGCATGCCACTTGAGCTACAGTTCTTCCAAATAGTGATTATTGCTTAGGGCTTCCTTTAATAGGATCTAGAGAAAGGAAGAGTTTGTTGCTAAAAGCCACAGTGTGCATTATTTTCTGGTCTTGTTGACAGCCTTGGGTTACATAAACCTTTCTCTGCTGTGCTTTTCCATGACGCATCTGATTTTAATCATATGCACACCAATTATGCATAGGCATGAGACGGTAAATAAAGAATTCACCCTAAACATTCACTGAGAGGACAGTTTCTCCTACTTTGAATGTATCCATGAAGATTATTCCTTGGCTTGAAGAGGAATATTCCTGCAACTCAATGTTGGTAAGGGTCCTAGGTTTCTCGGTACTTTGTTAGGAGAGAGGGTATGTGTATAGCCCAAACCAAGTACAGTTCCAGGTTGCAAATCTGTCTCTGTTCTTGCCTGTCTCAAAATGAAGATTAAGTAGGAATCTAGGATTGAAGATCAGTTTTAAAACACAGTGTCTAGTCATAAATTACACACTGCAAATATATATTTGAGGAGATGATCTGGGTGCTTCACATGTGTCAGAGTTATTCCCTTATGCAGAACATTTACCACACTCACAGTTCTTATACTAGATCCTTCTTATCTCTATGAGTATATATTAGTAAACAACCACAGGACTCAGGCCTAGCTCAAGTAGAGATGTTAGCTAATTTCTAAAGTTTTCTTCTCAATAGATTAAGTTTATGCCACTGTCGCTAGGTAAAATCTCATCATATTGAAATATCTATCTATCTGTCAGTCTATCTATCTGTCAGTCTATCTATCTGTCTATCTATCTATCTATCTATCTATCTATCTATCTATCTATCAACCTACCTTTGTGTGTGTGTGTTTGTGTGTGTGTTTGTGTGAGTGCATTTAGTTTCTAAGTCCCCAGTTATTATTATTACATATGATAGACCAATTACGACTGCACAATCAAGGGACATAGTCTATAAGCCCAACATAAAAGTCAATCGTACCACCACATAATCATACCAATTTTGTTTTCTTTGTGTGCCTCTGGAAAAAAATTACCAAAACATATATTCCTGCTGATTGCTATTCTGAAAGGAGTGGAACACAATTTCAAAGCAGTTTTAATTTGCATTTCCCTAATGGCTAAGGATGCTAAACACTTTTTCAGAAATTTAATGTTCATTTGTTTTTCGTCTTTCAAGAACCCATCTGGTCTGTTCAAGTTCAATGGCCCATTGTGATTAAGTGATTTGGAGTAACAGTATTTAATCTTTGCAGTTCTTTATATATTCTATGGCTTAGTCTGCTATTGGACACATAGTCATTGTCTTAGGTAGGGTTTCTATTGCTGTGACAAAACACCATGACCAAAAAGCAAGTTGTGGAGGAAAGAGCTACTTTTTGCTTATACATCCACACCCCTGTTCATCAAAGGAGGTCAGGGCAGGAACTCAAACAGGGCAGGAACCTAAAGGCAGGAGTTAATGCAGAGGCCATGGAGGGGTACTGCTTACTGGCTTGTTCCTCAAATTTTGATCAGCCTGCTTTCTTATAGAAACCAGGACCACCAACTCACAAATGTTGCTACCCAAAATGAACTGAGCTCTCCCCTAGTGATCAGTAATTAAGAAAATGCCCTACATCTGTATTTTATGGATACATTTTCTCAATCAAGTTTCCCATCTTTCAGACTCATAGTTTGTGATTGTCAAGTTCACATAAGGCTAACCAGCACATTAGGTAAAGATTATTTCTCTTCTTCTAACTTCTCAATTCCATTGCTTCATTTGTTTTGAAGAAGGGTTTCAGGATTATGCAATTCCATCTTTCAGTTCCTGACACCATTTTGTGTAGTCCTTTTCCTTGTCTATGCATATGCCCCTAATTAGCTACCTATGCTGTCCTCTAGCAGTTTTAAAGTTTCAGGCCTTACACTAAGGACTTTGACCCATTCTGAATTGATTTTTGTGAAAAGTATCTCATTTAGTCTTCTACATGTGGCCATCCTGTTTTCCCAATACAATTTGTTGAATGGGTTGCCCTTTTCCTTTTAAAGAAAGTGGAACCATTCCACACTTCAGGCAGTAATAGAAACTGCTGCAACCACTGTGGAAATCGGTGTGGTGGTTCTCCCAAACACTGAAACAGAACCAACATATTATTTAGCTATACCACTCAAGATATATACCCAAAGGACTCTAAGTCAGCACACTGGAGACATATTTGAATACCCATGTTTATTACTTTTCTCTTCACAAAAGCAAGGAAATGTACTAGTCTAGCTCTCCATCACAGATCAATGGATAACTAAAATTTTGTGCATATGTGTATATGTGTATGTGTTTGTATGTACATATATATGAATATATATGCATATAGATACACAATTACACATCCATGATATATGTGGTGTGTTGCCTGAGTCCTCTGTCCTGCTCAGAGGAGGCAGTGGGTGAGAAGTCATGGATGGCTCAGACTCCCAGAGCTGGTGAGAATGTGGCAGCAAGCTCATTTATTAATTCTCGCAGAGTGCCTTTAGTACTCTCCATTCATGTTCCATTGGTCTCAAGAAAGTGTGTCCTCCAAGTGGTTGTTCCTGATTGGCTGTCAGTGTCTGTGTCACCATTCTCTGGGCTCTCAAGCAGGCTTCAGTTTTGCCCTCGTGTAGAAGTTGCCTTCGAAGCTGCAAGGCCCCAACTCACAGTTTACCAACATTTATGCAGAAGCAGCCACTGCCCTGGAAGGAAGGCCCACCATTTCTCCTACAGTGGTGCATAATAAAAATTCATAACAAGACAATTATGGCTTTGTAGGAAAAATGGTAAAAGTAGAAGTCTATTTTAAGGAAAATAAGTCAGACTCAGCAAAACAAATACTAAGTATTTTTTCTCATACACCCCTCCCCCATTCTGTGTGTGTGTGTTTGTGTATGTGTGTGTGGTGTGTGTGTGTGTTGCTGGTGATCTTTGTAAATGCTCTGTATGCTAATTTAATAAGTAATTATAAACAGAATTTGTTATTACAAACATATAACCATTATACTTTCTCTAGATGATCTATCCTAGAACCTAAAGTATTACTATCTGCTATCCATATTCTTCTAAAAGACACATATCCTGGAGTTTGAAAAGGGTGTTCTAACAAAAGCAGCCCTACTAAGTCAGAGGAATTACACTCTTAGAATCTAGGTCTTCATGTGCCTCATTCTTGGTAAATGGAGCCTCCCATAGATAACTCTGTGTGCTTATGTGGGTCAGGTCTTAATTTCTATTCAGAGCCATGAATTATCAGTTTGTCCCCTACCATTATCCGGAAAGGTTCCCTAGTTGGTCTTAAAAATAATTGCCATGCTAGAAATACAGAAATATACTCTGTGAACTTCCTTTGTGTTTCTTTCTTAATGAAGAAGCAATTAGGTGTTAAGAAGACATGCAAAATGCTCCAATGTAGAACTCCTTCGCTATGAGAAAGGTGAATATACACAAACCATGTAGAAACCTTATTTGTTCTGGTAAAGTATAATTTTGAGTCTTCATAGGGGAGATCAGTGCAGAGGACCTGAGGCTCTGCATTGGTTACATAACATACTTTCTTTAAATAATTCCTGAGGCTCTGTTCTCTTCTAGTGGGGACACAGAGAGAGGAATAAAATCCTGCAGGTACAAAAGAAGCCAAGAAAAGCCAAAAATATAACATGAGACTCTTTTTTCCCTCAGCAGCTTCAGTGTTTACCAGCTAAGCTGACGAGGAGCTTGGTTAGAATACTAGAGGAAAAAAAAAAAAAGCCCGCTCAGTAAAGTGGTCCCTCAGGCAATTTCTAGGAATATCTCAGGCAGTTTTATAATCTCCAAAGGTGCAAATATCGGTTGTGACTCCCTTGATGAGAAATGCTATCTTGATCATTTACATAATATTATTTTATACTGTCTTGGCCTGGATTTTGCAGAGAACTTGCATTCATATCATACATCACCTATACAATTATGAAACTCAAATGTGAGAATGTCAAATTTCTAGGATACTTGTCTTACATGATCAAGGATCTGAAAATGTGTCCTTCAAGGTCCTTAAAAGGAAAAATAAAGAAAGTCAGGACAGTTGTCTGGGAGAGAAACATGTGACAAATAGTGAAGGCAAAAGTGACATACTAAATTAGGCCAAGGCAGCAAGGTCTTTTGGATTGAATCTTCAGTCCTTAGAGCAGAGAATGAATACATATGTCTCTTATACATGATGTTGAATATTGACTGGAAACTATAATACATCATAACACAAAAAAATGGATAAACAAGCTAGAGGAGGAATTGTATACTCATTAGCAACTTGCCTATCAATGTCTCCAGTGAATGAAGAAAGATTTTATACAATGATCATTATCTCAAAACATGGAGACATTTAGAAAACGTCAACTCCAGTCTCCAATTTTCAGGCAAATGTGTTCTTACATAAAAGTTGTACAGTTTCCTTTTTAATGGCATTTCTGTCAGAGTCATTACTGGTAGCTGCCATTACAGATACTATTGAGTTTGCACAGCTTGCTAAGTTTAGGCCAGGCCAGCCAACCCTTGATGGGGTAGCAGCTCTGCCACCTGGAACATGCACGTTGGATGACAAGCTAGGACAGAGCTATGATAATATCTTCACTATTCATAATGACTTGCCTCAGTTGCTCCACCATTGTACTGGCCAGAACCCAAGTTTGTGACCTAAAACTCATGCCAAGGGACTAGAAGATATAGAAAAGCACATGGAAACTCCCAAGGGACAAGAGGCTTTACTTCAGCCCCCAAGCACATAATAGATGGTAAATTGAGAATACCATTGTGAAAGTGCCTTCAAAGTTAGCAGCCCACACATTAATCCTTCCAGGAAGCAGATGGACCAAAGGACAGGGTCCATAATTTACAGAGAACAAACAAGACCAATGTAAGAAATGTCCAAGCAGACAACTAGCTTGGGAGCCAAAGATAAAATGTTAATGTGTTTATCTTTCCTTTTGCATTGCTTTGGACAATGTGAGGCATTTGAAACATTTTAATAGAGGGTGTTAAATGAGAGAAGATAGAAATATATTTGAAAAATATATAGACCCATGGGAAATGTGGTGTCTCTGTTCTCTCACCTGTTCCTTTTCTCAGCCCTTAGCACATCAGTGGAACTCTTTATAGTTCTTGTAACTTTAGTACAAGTGAATTGCTCCTCTTGTCCCAGTGAGGATCTATGAACTATGATATATTTTGCGCCACTTTAATATCTGGTTGAATGAAGGAGAGAGGATATAAAAGTTTTAATGTGTGAATGCTGGATCCATGTGTCAGGAATAGCCATAAAACATGACATTTACAAATGTGAATGTCCTGATCCCAAATAATGTTATCAGCACAGCATATTCCTGTTTGGTTGACAATTTTTCTTTTTTTACAATGCTTTAAGACATTTTAAACAACATTTATAATAATTTACCCTACTTTGTAATTAGATTTACTGATTAGAATCTTGCTCATTTAGATCGCTGTTTTCTCTTAAATAGATGGCACCAGCTGGCTTATAGCTGAAACCTGCTCTGACTCTGAAAGCTGTCAGAGAGGCCAGCATAAGGCAGAGCATCATGGTGTACAACCTTGTGTAAATGTATAGAAGGGCTGTCTGAGTATTGCATTCTGTAACATTTCTTTGATAATACTGTGTATACATTAAATGTGTCGGAGGAGATTTTCTTTGAAACCTAAGCCTTGGCTACTCTGAGCACACATTTAGTTTTCATGACAGGGGAAAAGGCTGCTATTATTTTCTGTCAGCCTCTAATCATTAGGGCAAACAGCTAAAAGTCTAGTTAGAAGTTGAACCACTTGGGGTATTTCACTGTGTAGACAAAGTGATGGGTATATAATTAACAGAAGAAAGCATTAGCAAAAGGCTAGGGAAGCAAGGCAGTCATAAGTAGCCCTGACTCTGTTTTCATATAGCTTTACTTAGGGAGCTGAAGATTCCTTAAGTTATTCATTCTCTTATTGTGCAAGCTATGGGAAGACTTATAAAGTTAGGAGCTATGTATAGCTGCTAGCGTGACCAGGATGGGGAAGTTTGACTCATGAAAGACAAATGCTCTCAGCAGTCACATCTCTCAAGTCTGGTATTTTCTGGAGAATTGGAGCCTCTTCCTGAGGCCACAGTTAGAGGAAATAGAGTACTGGACAGATGGGGTGGATTGCCCTTTCCCCGTGGGTTGTAAAGAAAGAGACATGGGCTGAAAATAAAGAATATTCTGGACAGCAACCAAGCTTGGTTCTCAGTCCATCTGGAGCTGCTGGAATTGAGAAAAACACAAGACTCCTACTAGTCTCTTATTCAGTTGATGGATTATGAGGAAGTCATTCTTTCAAGCACCTTTATTCTCATGCAATGAAGAAGACAAGTGGGCCACCTGCACCAATGCCTGACTTCCTAGATTGCGTCTCCCTGGATTCCTAATCCTCCCAACCCCCTTGGTGCCTCTTCCAAGACCTAGATGATTGACAGAGACTGTTAAAGTGGCTGTCTCTCATCCTGCCCTCTGTCGCAGTCCAGAAACATAAACTCTGCTTCCTGTTCTGGAGAGTTCCAGTTGAAACCTACGGTTGAAAGGCTACTACTCTACGGACCACTAGGCAGGACCTAATACGGAGCTTAGGCAAAGTCTAGCAAGAGAAGGTCCTCCTATTCCTTCCCAGAAAGTCTACTGACCTATCCCAGAGGCATCTGTTTGCAGGATTCTCGACCCCCAAGTCTTCCCACAGTTAAATCTTTTCCCAATATGAGCCCAGAGTTCCAGTAGAAGTTAAAATCGTCTCTAGCTGGAAGGGTCAGTACACACATCATGTTATATAACCACAGAACAGTGAGATGGATACAAATACAGTCATAGAGGGTCAGGCTGCCTCACAAATTATTTGCGCGAGTGCTTCGGCCCCACAGCGTATTGCCAGGAGACTGTCTTCTGTGAGAATTGATCAACTCTCCTAAACACAGGTGTTAGGCATGTTTATGTGTGAGACTGGGAGCCAGGTGGGCAAGAATTTGATAGGCAGTGTTTGTTTCCTAAGGACATGGTGCTTTGAATAAAACATCACGGCAGGGTGCAGAAGCATGAGAAGAGAAATCTTTGACATTTTCTCCATAACATGCCTAGGGCTCTGAACAAACAGGTGGGGGTCCCGCGGCTCCTCCATGTCTATCTTTACATTTAGCTCAAGATTAATGAGGGATGCACCCCCATTTAATATTCATGTGTTGAAGCAAAGATGGAATATTTCCTCTCTCACATACCCTTATACCCTGAGTTTCAAAAAGAGGATGTGGGGGGTGGGGGAGGCAGGATCCCACTTCATCATGGACAAACTTAATTCAGGCAGCAAACAGGCTTGGGTAACAGATCTATTTTCCACTGAAACATTGTTTATGCTTTCCTGGCTATAGATATGAATATTATCACCATTATTTTGGAAAGTGCCTCAAAGCCAGAAAACCAAATTCTTTACTGCATAATATTGGAACTGAACATAGCACAAAAAAAGGAAGACGAACTTTAGTAAACCAAGCCCCCAGAGGTTCTCCACAATTGCTGCCTTTTCGACCTCTGTGCTTAAAATAACTGCCCATAAACCCAGGCTTTCTGATCCCTGGTGAGCACCTCAGCTGCTGTTTAGTTTAGTCCATAAGGTAGCATTCCACATGTCAGTGATAATGCAGTTCGAAATATCAATACTCTCCATAAGTCTTCCCAAAACAATCAGTTGAACCCATTATCAACATAATAATTTTGCTCTAACTTTCTGGCATTGGTCCAGAGCCTCAATTACCCAATGAAGGGATACAAGGTAGTATTAATAAAAGTTAGGGTAGGAACCAAATAAGGCAAAGACACCCCTGGTTTGCAAAGTATTTAATGAGATGTCAACTAGCACAATGTTATTGTTAATTATTAATATTATTGTTATTGCTTGCCATTTTCAACTTCTTTATGTCCTGTTTTATTTTTGAACAGTCATTTGCTCCACCAAGAAAAGACTCACTGGAGAAATTTTAACTGGAATTTATCAATTCCATGATTTGTTTTTTGATGTTCTCTTTACCCTAAATCTTTCCCAACCTTATATATCTCTGTAGAATTCTTCAGCTTATTTAGAACTGCAGAGAGTGTCTACCTCCCCTAGCTATATTTAACCTTTGCAGCAACTACTTTATTTTTTTCCACTAGAAATAATTTTGGAAAAATTATAATTTGAATGAATTAATTCATGATTTTTAGAGAAAATAATGTAAATGTTCTAGTTTCTGTCAAAAATGGCTGGTGACAACCTTTGAACAGGAACAATGCAAAGAAAACAATTCTAAACCCTCCCAGCCACTTCGTTCTTTTCTAAGTATTCTTTCTCCTGGGCCCTGGAACAGTGGTAGGGATCAACTCTGTCACCACCATTGTTTTCAACACAGGTTTTAGTCCCATCTCTTTGTTAGCCTCTATTCCAGTCTAGCTCCTTGCTCCACATAAAGAACACCATATACCTTAAACAAGGGGGAAAACAGAACTGGAGGGGGCGGAGTTAGTAATAGGGGCAGGAAATTATTAAGCTTAAGGGGTTCTTACAAACACCATGGTTGTCTCTCATTTTTCTGATTCCCAAAATAATTTTGAAATGAGATGACAATAAGCCACCTTGAAAATGTGAGAGTGATGATTATTAGTTTCTTGATAGCTTCCTGTTGGCACTTCTGTAGAGTCACTCATCTGTGGCTGTGTTGCATTATAACCCTCCTGGTTTATGTCTCTTCACAATGGCCATGCCTAGCACAATCCTTTTCCATTTTGTAGGTGCTCAAAGTGGCATTGGTTTGTGTAGCCATTAAGGATAATGGGCAAGATATTTGTCTCTGAACCTGTGTATTGCTGCCTTCTGGATATTTATAGATTATTTCCCTTGGTCTTAAAATCCTTTCTGTTTTTGTGGTTGTTGTTGTTGTTTTATGTCAAGAATTCATTCATAGTGAAATCTTCATGGCTAACATATTCATAATAATAAGGCCTAGGTGATATCTTTCTTACATTCATTTTTAAGAAACAATAATGCAGCAGAGAAAAATTATTCTGTTTCTCCCTGGAATAATTTGTAGCCTCTACACTTATGCCACGGTGATAGCTAAATTTTAAAGACTTACTTAGGAGATAGGGTAGATTTTAGTAGCTACAAATAATACAAGCAGAATTTTTATCTGCTTTAAGAATTATAGCCAACAGCCCCCACAGTATAGAAAAGTGTACACTTTGGAATATAAAAACAAGGGATGTAACGGGTCTATTTTCTCTATAGAGTCTTGGGGTGCAGCCCCCTTCCAGCACTTGGAATTCACCCAGTTGCTATTTGTCACCTACCCAAGGTAACCTAATATTTTTGAGCCTCCCTCTGCTCCATATTCTCCTACTTGCCAAAGAGAACCATCTGCTCGGGTTGGACATTATCAAAACCCTGTTTTGTAAGTATGAGAAATTAAGGAAATATTTTGAGGCTTTAAAGGGAAGATAGCAGTTGCCTTCTTTCCATCAACATCTGGAAGCTTATCCAGATTAACAAAAAACAAATACCAAACAGCTGGGGTAAGGATCTGGGAATATGAGCAGCTGAAGAAGCTGCTGAGTTGCTAAGAAAATGAAGTCTCAGTGAGCAGAGTCAGAATGGTACCATTTGCACTTATTTAGCAAGGCAATGACCCATCTATAGAGCCAGCGACTTGACATCCCACAGAGAGTGTATCTATTGCAGAAGCAGCAATAATGGACAGCCTCAGCTGGTCACAAAATGCCCCTGCTGGCATCTGGAAACTTTGCTCCCTTTTAAAGCAGTCCACACATTTGGATTACAGAGTCACTCTAAACATTTAATAAAAATAGTAACTATCATTTAATATACCTTCTTTTTAGAAAGACTTAATGTAGCAGAATTTGGGCACTCAACTATCAATAGCACATACATTATCATAAAAAAGCATCCATCACTGAGTTGTACAGAGCAGGAGGCTTCATAACTTTTCTTTGTCTAGTAGCTACTATCTCTGAAGCCTTTAGAACAGTCTAACCCAAATTAACTGTCCTTTTTGATGGTAGTAACTGTCTATGTTTCTGAAGATCATTGTATTGTAAATCTGACACCCCTAGATAGTGCCAGAGACTCTGAGGACCATTCCAGAAAGTGATAAAGTAGTTCTCAAAGGCTCTGGAGAGTAACCCTTATGAGCATACAAAACTTTGGCCAACACGGGAAAATGTCAGCCAAATCTCAGGGCACTGGGTAAGGGAGGCTTCAGGCACTAGCATTTAGGTCAGAAGCTGCTCTTGCTGGATTAAAAGAAGATAATTTTTTTGTTTTGATTTGTTTTTTGTTTGGAATTGTGTTGTTTTGGAAGTTAGCTGTGGTCAGCATACTGCAAACACTACTGTACTTGCTTGTATCATTCTAACTTTTCTTATTTCTATTTATTTGAGGGTAGAGACGTTCATGTGTCCCACAGTGCTCCTGTGGGGATGAGAGAACAACTTGTGGAAGACCTGTGTGGGTCCTGGGAATTGAACTCAAATCTTAAGACTTGGGAGCAACCACCAATACCTACAGAGCCATCCTTTTCATCCCGAATATATTCTTTTTATATGTAGGCTCACTCCATGTTTTCTGATTCTCCCACATTCCCACATACCTGCATCATTTTGTGTCATACCTAGCACTGTTTTGGTTTGTACATACATTTTATAGCAGCTGCTACAAATGATTTTGTCATATCCCCTACATTATGTTGTTTGGATCATTGCCTGCATAAAGAGCTTCATTGATAGTTACAGTGAGAATTTTCTACACTCTGCTTAACCTGACACTCCACATACCTATGGCTTCCAAGCTTATTCTGTTTATCATGAACCATAAGCCTATTTGGGATCCTGTTCTTACAAAGCCTACTTCAGAGGCTTAAGTTTCTTGTTCAATAAATGGGCTCAATAGGGGAGAAGAGCAACACCTGTGGAAAGAGGTAACGCCTGCCAGCTGTTTTGTTCACCTATGAACCAACACTTCATAAACTCAAGTAACAGTTTCAAAATGCTGGCAACATCTGTTCTTTACAACAACATATTAAAGAAGACCTATATTTTACCAAGACTATTATAAACATGTAATGGTGGAACAATTTTAACTAGAGAACTTTTCATGAAAGGCCATGAGTTGTTCCTAGATATCTTCTTGGTAAAGCTTATTTAAGCATGCGGTTGTAAATGTTCAATTGTAGTCATTTTCTATTACAAGGATAAAATACAAAGACATTGACTAAAGGGCAGAATATATTGACATAGTTGAGTAGTATAGAAGAACTCAACACCTACCTTTATGGTGATTTTTTTTGCTAATGTTGGTATTAATCATTAATTATGCATAATAGCAATCACTTATGCTTTTTGGTAATATTTGGCTGTAATATCAAATGGTACACACCAAAATAACAACAAAATATACAACTAGACTGCCACCAACATGAATGAATGTATTCCAAGAAAGGGTTAAGGCAGCACTACTTTACTAGTTTGTTTTTAGCGTATAATAAATAATAGTTGTATTTATAGAATCTTTTAAGGTCTACAGGTCTATCTCACAGTCTTATTTTAACTTATCCCTACTATCAACCCAGTAATATTGCTCAGTATTGAAATTATCCATTACTCCCACACTCTAGGCAAGGAAACAGAGTATCAGAGAGATTATAAAACGTATTAATCTGTTCATTGAGGATACAAACGCAAACATGAGAGGCAAATTTGAAACACTGTGAATTAGTTTCAGAACACGGTGGGATGAGAGTCTCTTGGTGCTCAAGTGAACACACTGTGTTGGATTTTCCTACTCTGTCATCCATCCTGGAAACTCCTATATCATGTAGCAAAACACACTTTTGTGGCATTTTTCAGAAGTAAAATGCCAAGCTGGATAGAAGTTTGATGTTTCACAAGATGGCATTTATGTGTTACTTATATATTTGTATTCTTCTTGTTGACTCTTGGGATCATATTTACTAAAGTTAAATGCTGCTCCAGAAGCATCCCATATGCTCCTGGGCCCAATTCTTTTATACTTACATGTACAAATGGTGCAATTCATTTTCTCTGTCTGTGTCTAAGAAAATGTAGACATGAAGGAGCTGAGAATGTGTTTTTCTTTTTTCTTTTTTCTTTTGTTTTGTTTTGATAGTGCCTTCCCATGTCACCAAGCTAGCGCAGAACTCACGATGTTCTTGCCTCAGCTCCTGAGTCCTGGTAGACATGTATTTTACTATTCTATACCCTACAATAATATATACATCTTATCTTAACTTTGAATGACAGAAATTAATGAGACTAGTTCTATTATTGGGAATGGGATTGAGAGCTGGAGATATAGCTCAATGGCAGAGAACTTGCCTAGTATGTGCCAAGGTTTAATCTTCAGCACTGGTGGTATGATGTAGACAGGAGGTTCAGGAACTCAAAGTCATCTTCCTAGGCATGTTCTGGACTTGGAGAACATGACACCCCATCTCCAAAAGTAAACAGAAATTATAACAACAACAACAACAAAATCATAGTATTTTATATTTCATACAAGTAAGAAAACAAATTATTTGAGATTATGGAAATGGGCCAGTTGACTACTGTTGATCCTATTCTGAGAGTACTTGTTTGTTTTCCTTTGACCCATTGTCCCATTCATTAGGCAGCACACATGGGTGAGGGTAAGCAGAAGGATCAAGCAATTCCTTTAGAGGGTTTCATACGTTTGGGATTATTTTAAAGCAACATTTACTGACAAAGTAGAATCAGTGGTCATGGAAAGGCCACTGTGGAAACTTACCCTCATGAGCACTTCTAATTTTACAAAATTACGATTCTGTGGTTTAAGTGTCTAATACAAGGTGGTGAGTACTGGGGAATATACAGACATTAACTAATAGATTCAAATTAAAAAACAGAAAGTTCTTAACTTGGAAAGCAGAGGAAAAGCATCTTCAAAGATCCAGAATTGCAGAAACTAGTGAAACCAATTTTCTCACAATGGTGGTCCTTTGGTTGTATTTCTTAACTATTTGTGCTGAACAAACAACTCCAACACTTGGAAGCATGAGACAAGAGTTATCTTTTACTTCTCATACATAGGCTGGATTTTACTATGAGGTGCTGCACCTTGCCTCACCAGATTTAATGGATAAAAGCCATATATAGAATAACCCATTAAATTTAAAATTCAGGTAAGCAACAAATACATTACTATAATTGTGTCACACATAGTATTTGAAATGCAATTATGTTTAAGGGACATTTGTTGTCTGTCTGGAAACCATGTTTATTTAGGATCTTCCCTTATTTTTAGCAGTTCTTTCAGCTGCCGCTCTCCTCTTGGAATCCAAGAGGCTCATCTGAGCACAGTAGCAAAGCCAGAAGTGCCAGTGAGCCCAGGTGTGTTGGCGGCTCTCACAACTCTGATTTTGAGCTAGATATTTCCATCCTATGGGCAAAAGCACTGATGTGGACTAGAGATGGAGATATATGTGGTATTTACAGTAGGAAGGCATGGAGATGGAAAAGACATGGGCACAAAGAGAAGCAGATTGGGCTCTTAACACTGTACCACACTTTAAACCACTTATGTCTTCTCTGGAGTCATTTCTCATCAAGAACCATGTTCTAAGGAGGTCAAATCTAGATGTCCCAGATGCTATGTGTACAGTTCTCAGCCAAGGGAAAACAGGTCAACTGAACGAAATTTCTATTTGATTAGTGGTCTCCCCAAAGCAAAACCAATGTCTCTTACCAGAAGAAAGAGGTTCTGAGAAATATCCCACCCAGGCTTGCACATACTAAACAGATGTCTATTACTGAGCTGTACCCCAGACCACTTCTTATTTTTGAGCAGAGTTTTGCCAAACTTCCCAGGGTGGTTTAGAACTCTATTGACAAAGCCGGCCATTGTCCTTCTACCTTAGCTTATCAAATAGCTGGGTTCCCACCAGGTTTACCTGAGACATTAAACATATTTTTAACAGGATGAAAATATGCCAGTTCTAAGCCCAAAGAAGTTGATAGTCCAAGGAGGAAAAAGTAGAAGAGGGATTAAAGTAAAAACCTGGTGGCAGTGATAGCCTCATAATGTAGTAATCTTGAGTAATGCTGGTTCATTGCACAGCTAAAGGAATGGATGTATTTAAGTTTACCCCAATATTAAAATTATTTAAAAAACTACTATTTGCTTTGTAGTGAGTAGCTAAAAGGCACATTGCTTTAACATAGAATTTATTTATCTATCTTCTCTATCTATTTTAATAAAAGAATGTCATCAATGAAAATAGTTTTTATTTTTAATTTACCTCATAATAATGGTACCTCATAGGAGCTCACAATGATGGAGTAGGTAAAAGATTAATGGCGTGTTTTCAAATATTTTCATAAAATTACTTGTCATAGTAACTAAGGTTTATAGTTACATGATTCCCAGAAAGACTATACTAGCAAGTTTAAAGCACTTGGTGGAAGAAGTGTAAAAACCAAAAATAGTTTCTACATTTTACATTTTACATTTTACAATTTTTACCTAATGGTCTTGGGGAAATTAGTTAAAATTTAAGGATGAAAAAATGTTATTGTTTCTCACACCATACATAAATTTGTAGATGCTTTAAATAGTTAAATATAAAAATAAATAATTGAAAGAGAAATTTATGATAAGTATGTAACTGATCATATTTTAGAAAAATAGTATGCATACCTATACACAAGATAGAAGAGACAATAAAAAACTTTATACATATAAAGTCAAGGAATGTTAAACTTCTACACAGAAAAATAATGACAAACAAAATTAAGAGACAGAAAATAAATTGCGGAAAATTGAACCAAGACATCAAAAGGTCAGTTCCTTTTAGCCTAAGTAGCTCCCATTAGTCACTAAGAAAACAAAATAATACAGACAAATTGGAGGTATCACTGAAATGGAATAAGTTGAGACCATTAAACAAATAGATGATGGTGTTGCACGTAGGAAAATATAATAAATCTCACTAATATCTTATGAAAAAGGGCTGCAAGGCAATGGCCCCCAAAGAAAACAAACAATTCAGACTGGTAGAATGACTCAAAGATTGAGCATTAATCAGTGTTCCAGTGACTTTGAAAATTAATTTGTATTTGCTAGTACAAATAGGTTTATCATGTTAAACTGTACTTCCTAGCTAGTCATACCTACTGAGGATTAAGAGAAAGTGGAAACACAATGTTTCATCACTTGTATAGAAATAAATGTGACCTGGAGTAAGAATTTCAGAAAATACACAAAGTATTAGTTTCAGTTTGTTTTCATTAGTTATGTGATTTTTTTCACCTACTGAATCTCCTCTGTCCACAGTGTGAAACAGCAGTAATAATTTGACAAATATTTTACTTTCTAGAACATTTATACAATTTTTAGGAGGAAATAAAATGAAGTCTTCGAATTGCCACCTTGTTGTTACTTGTGATGTTCTAAATTTAAATCGTATGCACTTCTACAGAATTTAGGAATAAACTAGAAAATCATCTGATTAGGAAAGTTGTGTCTCTATGTGACTCTTCCTGTGAAAAGAACAAAAAGAGAAAGTTAAGACTTCGAAAATCTGTAACTGAGAAAATGAGACACCAAGTTCTTCCTTCTACTCTCTATGATCTGATCTGCCATGGAGAATTGGTTTTTTTGATCATGAAAAGGAAAAGGTGTCAGGCAACCATGGTAGTGTACACTGTAACACTGGTACAGGGAAGCTTCAGACAGAGAACATAGTGAGATCCATTTAAACAAGCAAAATAACCCTCCTAAATATGAAAACCAGCGGTCAAAAAGTTAGTGGTGAAATAGATGACTAAAGTGGTAGCTACAGAAATGCAGCTAAAGGCCACATTTTGATGGGAAAAAGAAATATGTGGTCTTCTGTGTCAAAAAAAAAAAAGTCAATGAGGCATGCTTAAGTCTTAAGAATGGTAGACCCCATGGTGTGATGGTTAGCACTTTGAACTTTGAATCCAGCGATCAGAGTTAAAATCTTGGTGGGACCTCACATCAATTAGCCAGGTGGTTGTGGCACACGCCTTTAATCCCAGCACTTGGGAGGCAAAGGCAGGCTGATTTCTGAGTTCGAGGACAGCCTGGTCTACAGAGTGAGTTCCAGGACATCCAGGGCTACATAAAGAAATCCTGTCTCGAAAAACAAAACCAAAGAAACAAAGAAACAAACAAAAAGTCTTAAGAATGGATGTAGAGTTGAAGTTCTTTTTGTTTTTCTGAACACTGGTTGAACATCTACCATATTCCAAGTACTAGGACTCAGTAGGTAAGAAAACCTTCCACCTAGCTCTTAAAATGACTAATGTTATCAAGAAAGTCATGTAAAACTTAGGCTTCTGTGTTCTGTTCGGGAAGCAGTGTTGTGGCTCTTATTCGTTTTATGAGAACATAGGAACCAGTCCTTCACCCTTAGTACCACATGAGCAGAGTTGGTATAGGCAGAAGTAGAATAAAATTCAGAAGATAGACTCACTAACTGAAGGCCAAGCAGGAGTTGGGCCCCCCACATTAAAAAAAAAAAAACCCAAAGATCACTCTGTACAGATGTACTAGGATACCTAGTCCAAGAACCAAAAGTTATATAGATCTGACTTCTAATTTGGAAGATGCAGTGCAAAGGGAGAAGGAAATAAAGCTGGAAAGATAAGCAAGAAGTAATCAGAATGAGCTCTGAAGTACAGGAAAACACTGGGATCAAATCTTGAAGGCAATACAACTCAAGCGATATTATGTTCACATATAGTTTATAAAATGTTGCTGTACTGCAGATAATGTATGGTGGTCAACATGGGGGAGAAGACAAATAGTATCATAGAGCCAGATTTTATTCATTTCCAATAATTCAAGCCCATCCCCAAAAGAAAGGACAAGAAGAACGACAAGGGGGAAGAGGAGGAGAGGGAAGGAAGAAAATGTTGATGTTTGAAATAAGGCTGAGTGAAGTAAAGCAAAGGAGAAATGCAGGAATGAGAGATAATTACGACATAGAGTCAATTCCATATGGGGCAATGAAAGAAAGCACTGTCAAAAGAGACAATTTGAGGGGTTTGGTTAGTTAGTTGGTTTGGTTGGTTGATTGGTTGGTTGGTTAGTTGGTTGGTTTGAGTTTATCCAATCATCTCTTTTATGCTTAAAAAAAGCAAAACACAAAACAACTCTTTGCATAATGACCACATTCACTAAGATGATAAAACACAAGTATTTCATGAGAAAGTAGGTGGATATATAACATATTTGTGAGGCATGCAATGGAGTAAAAAATGTGGACAGAAAAATTTTAACAGAAATCTGGGTTAGAGTTGCTTCCCTTCTGATCTGAAGTCATCAGTGATATGACTTTAGCATCTAAAGTGATAAAGCGAGTAAGATCATTCAAATGGGCAAACTGACAGGACACATGGGAAATCAGCCAAACCCTTAAAGACAGGCTTTGAATAAGAATAAGATTATCCCCAAAATTATGATCACCAGAAGTGTAGGAAGAAAATCTATTGAGTTTGGTGTCTTAGAACTCAAGAACAGATAATTCTGGAAGAAAGAGACTAGTATCAATAAATTAAATATTTCACGGAAAAATAGTATTACAGTTGAAAACAACATGGGCTTTGGAGAGCCCATGGAGAGTTTTTTGGTTTTGGGTTTGTTTTCCTTTTGGTTTTGTGGGGTGTGTGTGTGTGTGTGTGTGTGTGTGTGTGTGTGTGTGTGTGTGTATGAATGCTCATCATGTTTAAGGTAGAAATTGAGAGGGAGTGATGATGTAGCATCATTCAATTTCTGAAGAAATTGACATGTTGAGTTGGAAAATTAGTAAGAGTAATTTCGTTGGAAAATAAAATCTTGTATCACATGCACACTCTTATATGAAGCTCCTGATATAAATCAATTAGATGTGAAGTCACTTCCCACAGGAAGTGACCCAAATGTAAGCACAATACTGCAGTACAATAGGATCTATTTCTCAATGTTCTGCACAAACATTGAGGCATCCCTGGTATCTCAGACCTGAGTGGACTCACCTGAATCATGACAGTCAATATGATTTGATTATTAGAACATAACCTTAGTCAATTACTCTAAATTTACATTTTAGTTTACCTGTATTTGCCCAAGTGGCTTAACTAACATGACAAGTGTGTGCAAAGTCCTTAATATAGGACATATCATATAGGCCCTAATATAGGACATAATATAGGATATAATATATAGACATATATGTATATGACATACATGATATATGATATATGTGATACATTATATATAAATGATAACATATAATTTTATTATGAGTAATATTATCTGGAAGTAATATTCCTAATAGTTGAATTTTTCTTTTTAAGTTTGTGTGCTTTTATATAACAAATTGCATTGCCCCACATTTGGTTGCAAAAGTTTATGTATATGTCTTACATTTCATTGTAATTCAGTTGTAATTGTAACAGGAGTTTGGCTGGTTTCTTTAACTGCTACAGACATTCCTATTACAAGCTTGGGGTAATTGATGAAGTGCTAAAAACAGTTACGTTTGGCTCATTTGTGTACTGTCATTGATTATTTGTATCATACTTAGGGGCATTCAGAACACTGGCTTCCTCAAATAAAAATTAAAAACTATGCATATTAAACAAAAGAACAACTAAGCACTCAGGAACTCTGAGATGTAAGGCCAGCTGTAGTTCTTGATGGGATCACCTTTGACAAGCTATTATTCTCTGCTTCTCAGGATCTTGCTTAAAAAACTGGGTATGACCTTTCAGGTTCTTGTCTTAAGTATCTATATTGCAAGTGACTGAATAAGTCCAGGAAAATCATCTTTAACCCCAGAAGCTCCTAAGTATCATCGGTATCTCCCTGAAGACTGTTGTGTAGTTGTTTCTTTAAGCAGAAAATGTCCCAGCTGGGCAGGAACACAGTGTCTGTAATGGGTAGGACGAGTGGCAAGGAACAAGGCTCTTTGATTACTGAGCTCCTTCATCTTTTCTTGTCCTCTTGCCTCAGAAGTATACTTTCACAGCTACCACAGAGGCAGCCAAGTTTAAAAAGAGAAGAAAAAGGGAGAGTCACAGTCCACCCTAAGCCTCGCTATTTGTAATCAGTGTGTGGCTTCGGTGATGAAATTTGTGAGTAATTCACTTCCCACACTCCCCAGCAAAGCCCACCAGAGTGAGTTCTAACGTCGCTACCCTGGACGCTAATGAAGAAGACCAGGCGGCAGTACTGCTTGCCTTTGGGGACTCATTTTTCACATCACCAAAAAGTAATTTCTGTCCTTTTCGGCCATCTGGTTGACTGGATTGTGAAGATGAAATTCTGTTCAAGGAGTGTTTTAAGAGTGGAGTCTGCTGGGATTCGCATTCCTTTTCTGCTTTCACTGACTTGCATCTGTGCCTCAGTTGCTTGCCTGTAGATAAAACTCTCCTAGGACACCATATCTTTATTATACAAAATGTTATTTCTAAGGTATACTACACATCATGGTAGATATATATTTAGTTAAAGTTAACTTATTCAATTTTTAAAAATATTATTAATGGTAGCATTAAAAATAAATGCTGTGGTATGGTTATAATGTCTACGTAACACAGTACCTATTAATATAGTTCATATCATCTAACTTGCTCTATTATATTTAGGATATAGTGTATGTAGAAGTTTATATAAAGAAGCTTTCTATTTCATTATCTTATGCATTTTACATGTGGGTATCACATCTAATAGCACAATGCTATGATCTTATATTGAATATCAATGTTCCTTTCTTTGCATTTAGAGGCTGTGTTATATTCTTCCTTATATAGCAAATAATGAATTCAAGTGATGGTGATAAGATCACTTATTGTAAAATTGTTAATAATGTGCATACCTCCTAATTTATTCTGACCAGAAGGCATCTAATACAGTTTCATTATACAAATCTTAAGTACTTCCTACAGCACTCAGCTGGCTACAGTGTGGGTTATGTTCTCCTTATAGATGCTTAAGGACCTCTAGACTGATTTGGAGAGCTACTATCAAGTGTAGGAATTAAAAGTATCCTGGCTACTTACCAGGAAATTTCAATTTTACTAATAATGTGTAAAATGTACCAGTGTTGTTTGTATAGATCATTGCTGCAGTTTGCTTTTGCTGGCATGATTATGAGTATCTATTCTACTTCCTTCCGTCTACAGTTCCACCAAAGATCTCCAACATCTCCTCGGATGTCACTGTGAATGAGGGCAGCAATGTAACCCTGGTCTGCATGGCCAATGGGCGCCCTGAACCTGTTATCACCTGGAGACACCTTACACCACTTGGTAAGCAACTGGCTACACTCTTAGATAACATATAATATTTAAGATTCTATTGGATCAAAAGGGCAAATGTGCAACCTTTTTATTGAAACTCAGAAAAACTGCGGTATAAACATTGTATAGTGTTCCCATAGTTTTTTGTGTACATCTCTTTAAATAACTTATCTATCTACCTATCTATCTATCTATCTATCTATGTATCTATCTATCATCTATCATCTATCTACCTTGTGTATAAATAGCGATACATAAAATTGTCATTCAAAATCGACTAACCCTCAAAGAAACAATTATAAGAACATCAAATAATGCAAACACATACCTATATACAAGGTTATGTAACATTAACCATCAAAGAAAAAGAGACTATCAACTTGAGGGCACCTGGTATAGGAGGGGCTGAAGAGATGAATGGAAGGATGTGGAAGTGATATAATTTATTTCAAAAAAGACATTTTAAAAATAAAGTGTATTTCTAAAATATACAACATTTTTTTGTGGTTCAGTGTCTTTGGGAAATGTTTTTTTCAATATACCATTTTACACAAGTTTTTAAGGACATTTCAATCTTGGTTTCCTATGGAGTTTCCTCCTTTATGGTAGCTCCATGTGCATAAATTAGGAACAAAAATATCTCTGCTTCCTAGGTCCGGACTTGGCTTCTACCTCTGTGATGGTTGAATAAAACAGGCTGTGGGAGTATATCACTGAATCCAGATAATGACACTAATTCAGTTAAATTCATAATATGACTTCCTTAGAATGTGTTCTGCACCCTTCCTGTCCCCCTTTTGTACTACCCTCATCTTTACTAGGTCCCAAGGCTCTCCTGGTTTGTGAACACACTTTTAACACTTTACCTGATGATTCAGGATTAATTAGCTGCATCCTTCCCTCCTATTCAAATTTTGCTTTCTTCTATGTAGGTCTATGTGTTTTCAAATACCACAATTTATAAGTAATATACCTGCTCTTTCATTATTATATTATTTCCTCTTTTATTCCAAAAAGGTTTATCAAGTCAATTATAAATCAATTATAAGTAGATTATTCTTAGAAAATAATTTATTTTAGTAAAGATTCTCATCTTTTAACTGGCTTATATGTGATAGTCTCTTATAGTTTCTCTTTTTAAAAATGTCTAGACACTTAATTTCCATGGTAAGTGACTTTGGAATGTACACATATAAAACTACGTGTACAATGAGACACAGCCTGAGACCATGGTAGTGTTTGATTACAGTGTTTCTAAATATTTCTTCATTTTTTTGTGGCAAGATAATAGACAACCTCCATTTGACATCATAGTCCAAATTAATTTCCAGGGAAAATTTGGCTCAACTTTGTAAAAATGCTCTTCCGTTTAGCCAAACAGTCGTTTAGAGAACTCTATTTTCAAAAGAAAATCCTATTCAAACATCATCCGTATTATGTACATTTCCCATCATTTATTAATAATACATAAAAGCATTAAAGAGATACGTATTTGGGGATATCAATATCAAATACATTCCCTCACAGACTCACTTTGTACCTCACATGGAAAAAACACACAGATAGTCATCGAGAACATAGCTTTTTGGAAGTTGCACATCTTTTTCTAGAAATAAATAAATTCTTCAGAGTACTTTCTTCCTGAAAAAGTCACATTATAACCAAATTACTCTATCTACCTGTTACTAAGTGTAACAATGTTGTTTTCAGCTACTGGCAATTTAACTTTAAAATACTGTCCTGTATTTAAATATTTTGACAAAGACATATAAAATCATCCTGTTTACTATAATGTTATGGAAAATGCATTCAAATCCTTCCATAGTTTTACTTTGAAAAGTCTCTTTCTGAAACTTGCCTCTTTGTTTTCAGTATCTCTACTTGTCTTTCCCAAAGCAATGGTTTGTTTCTTGCAGATCCAGAGAACTTATATAAATTATCACAAACCCTTCATTGCATTGACTGTTGGTAGACTTGCCACTCAATTTATGGCCAATCTGTTAAGAACATAAATTATTTTATATAAATTACAGATCCATAAAATTGATTTCTGACACTCCACTTAGGTGTTTATGGCCTCAAATTCATATACAAACCACACTCCTGTTTTCACGTGATTATTTTTAACTTGTCTCACCTTTTGTAATCAAATTTAAATTAATATAAATATTTTATTAATATTTTAATGTCATTCAAGGGCCAAGTAGTAGATTAAAAAATAAAAAATGTAAGATTAAAAGAATTTATATTCATGCTATGATCAATAAGGCACCATATTAAAAGAAAGACACTCCTTCTTTTAGTGAAAGTAGGAAATAGTATTTTCAGGGCAAATTGTTCACTTGAACCTCCAAATACTCCTTTTTTGTCTTCACATTTAGAAACATTCTGAGATAGAGACAAACCATCAAGCTCTTTGGTAGTTTGTTGTCATGAAAATAGACCTTCAAGATCAAAAGTACTTAGTTCACAAATTCTAAAATACATTAATTTTCCCTTAGATTACAATGTATACAACTCTGCTTGAGACCATAGCCAGAGACATAATCAAAGATTTACCAAAATCATACTTAGTCCATAGGGTTTTGTATGAACCCTGAAGAGCATGGTTTCTGTAATGATTCAATTAAAACTAAGATCAGGGGACCAGTGGCACTTTGCATAGTTAAGACAGTACTTCATGTACTTCCAGGACTCTGACTTCCAAACCAACTACAAAAATTGGATGTACTCACAAGGATGCCCATGAGTTAAATACCAGGGGTGAGCACATTATAGCCTGTGTGCCTGGACCTGTCATGTACTCACTGCCAGAAAGCAATAGTGGTTATATTATTTCCTGAATAGTTACAATAATCAAAGGAATCCTGAATTTTAAATACAAAACAAATATATGAACTTCAAACTTGATACAGATGCATAAAGTTTTGAGCAAACATTGCCATGCTGAATTACTTGCATTTGATCCATGACTTCCTTTGATCTAAAACAACATCCTTTGGTAACAACAAAAATACTTAGTTCACAAAACCCAAAATACATTATTTTTCCCCCTTGGGTTACAATGTATACACCTCTGCTTAAGACCATAGCCAAAGACATAAACAAAGATTTACCAAAGTCGTGCTTAGTCCATAGGGTTTTGTGTGTATCCTATGTCAGGTTTCTCTGTTCCTCTATGGCTGTATATGCAGGCCTTCTCTTTAGATCAAGTTGTATATTTGTGCACATGGAACATCTCCTTTTTGTATTTGCACACTCAGTATCAAATCATTCTTCTCCTTACAATAAACATATATCACTTTCCAAGCTTGCTCTTTCATCTCTCACACAAGGCGTAAATAACCAAATAATCACTTGACCAAATACGTCTTCCTACTGACAGGAGTGAGAACTTGACTTGTCTTCTCTTAGAGAGAGAGAGAGAGTGAGAGAGAGATTGAAAATTTGGAGAAGGGTCATCTTTTTAGGCAATCCAGTGCCACCTTTTGTGGAGACATCTGAGAAAGAGACTTGCTACCAGTGTGACAGCTGAGCTGCCTGCAAAATATTGCCATGTGATATAGTGAAAATCCAGCCTGCTTTGTTCAATTATTAATTGTGCCTTTCACAGTACAGAGTGGGACTACCTTCCAGAGGAAATGTACCTGTGATTAGCTAGACCCCACAGGGGACACAGAGACCTGAGAGGAGAAAATGCCATGCAGAGAATCACAAATGTCTGATTACTTGTCATTTGATGCCATGAAAAGGGAACAAGAAAGAAAAAAATGAATGGTGTAATTTTTGAAAAGAATTTTATCTCAATTCATTTTTTATATTTGAATGTTTTGATTAGATTATTTTGTTTCTCCTTCTTTTGATCCTTTCCCTCCAAGTATACTGCAAACATTTTAAAGAAGGAAACTGGAAGTATCATAAACTTTCTATGTATTCAAAATCAAGATATTCAAAATCAAGATATTTAAAATCAAGATACCTCACTTGAGAGACCAATCTTAAAATCCCGAATTGTTAAACTGATCTCATCTTTCAGTTATTGTATATCATCAAAATGAGTGTCACATGTGTGGTTATTAAATATGACCTATTTTTCTCTCATGATTAAGTTAGACTTTCATAGCCCTGTGGTTGCTGGGGATTACTGCACCATAAAATGTATTTTGTGCGGCACTTTTGCTCCCCCTTCCTGATCAGTGCCTCGTTCATCATCACCATCGCATGGCTCTCTGCTTCTGGCACTTTCTTCCAGCCATCATGAGGAAACCTTTCTCTCAAATGTGCCTCATGTGGTGTCAGGAGCTCTAGGTCAAGTTTGCAGAAAGAGATGGTGTCCCTTCAGTTTCTATAAAGGTTTTCACAGCCTCAGTAGCTTTTTCTCCCTAGAAATTTCAAAAAGTATTCCGAGGATTTTATTTCCATAGGCTGATGAGATCAGCTCAAGATATACTATGTAACTTTCCTAATAAGCTAGAAGCAAAGTTTTATACCAATGGAGACAATAGAAATCTTACTTAAGAAATGTTTTGCTGCATGGCTTTGGAATAAACATAAAACGTTAAACCAAGTCATTACTTTATGTCAAAGGTCACAAGTACATACTCCTAGTACTTCCTTTTTGAGATATCATGTTAGTTTAGTGTGACCTCATATTTAGCATAGAGAATATGTATAATTTGTGGTTTAGATTTTATAAAACTATTTCTCTGTACCTTCATGCTAGGCATCTCCCCAAGGGCCCACTGAGTGAATATTGGTAGCATACAGGTGCAGAAGATTCAAATCTATAAACTTTTTGGGTAAAGCCTGCTAATTCCACACTGACAACTCACAGCAGAATAGAGCTACAACATGGCCTGCAAAGTGCTATTATACCTTGCATTATTTATAACTAATATTCCATATTTCCTTTAAAAAACAAAATAAAGAAAAATAGTGTGGATTTTTTTTTCAGTGTCTAACAAAAATATTGGTTTCCAGTTTTGTCTTCCATTAATAGGGAACTGTGTTCAGAGTCATCTTGCTCACCCACACACGACTTGTTCATTAGGTCAGAATTATTTCTAGAGTGCTCACTCTGTTAAAAAAAAAAAAAGACACATTGAAGTGTAAGACAGACGTGGTCCCTGAGCAAATGAACCTTATAGTTCAACAAGAAAGAAGAGCATTAAACTAATAATTGCATGAATAACTCTTTAATTAGATTCATACATTGTAAAAGAAAATTATGGCATTCAATAAGACCATAAAACAGGGCCATATAGCAAAATCTGCAGAGCCAGCAAAGCTGCCCTGAGGGGATATTATGCTGAGATTTCATAAATGAATAGTACCTGTCTGAGAAAACAGAGGAAGAAAGAGTATCTTAGCCATGCAACACAGCACATCCAAAGTCTTGGCATGACAGTGCCTACAGGAATTTGGATGGAGATCTTTATGTCAAACCATGATGTTAATAGTGTCTGGTCACTCTACTTTCCATGCTTAAATCCCTTGATTTGAAGACACTCAATTTGAACTTGTATCTTAATATTCTGTTTCTGACTCTAAGAAAGCAGGAAGAAAACAAAGAAAAATTTACTACAAGTTTTCAGACCTTTACTTGTAAATATGCACCAAGCATCAATTGTATATGTTACGTCACATAATAACATATGTGGTCACATGCATACAAATAAACACACATACACATAGAAAGGGAGATTAGTAAAAATATGATGATAGGTCCAGATAAACACATTGCATTTATACACTGGTATATATTTTACCCTTATTCTCAGTAAAAAAGCACAAACTCATGGAATTCAGAAGCATAAGAGCCAGAGGATTAGTGTTAAGAGATGGTCATAGGGTCAGGGATATGGTTCACGGGTAGAGGTGTGCAGTCAAGCCTAATGATCTGAAATCGTCTGTTGTCCACACAATGGAGGGATGGAGAGCAGACTCCCACAAGGTTTATCTGATTTCCTTGCCCACCCCCACCTAAAATACTAAATGCATAGTATAATCTTTTTGAAGTATCCACAACAAGGTAAACACTCTATGAGCTACAAAGACACATGTGATCCTACATTCTTTTTCTCTTTTTGCCAGAGCAAGGATTAATTTTGGATACTGTTTTAATTCCATTGTTAGTAACTGAACCCTTCCGTCTTTCCTGATGTCACTCTCACAGTATAGTCTAATCAATATTTTGTTTCCCCTGTATTCATTAGTTTTCTCATTGGATTCCTTACTATTATTTCTCAATATAAAGCATTTGTATTAATATTCCTCTTGATTTCCAATATCCCAGGGCCTTTGGAATAAAATTCAAACCACTTAGCAAGGCTTTAAAGCCCTTATCCAATTGATAATTGTACCTCTGAATTACAAACCATTCAAATTTATGCAGTAGATTATATGCCTTACATGTAAGAATATTCCCTATTCAGACTTCAGTTTTCTCCTTTACATGGGTTCTCACTCCACATTCTTCATGCTTTTGCCAGCAAAAATTGGAAACCTTTCAACATGATTCGTTCTCCAAGAACATAATATCATACAAGTTATAAAATTTCTCAAGACACTACATGACAGTGGCAAAGGAGGACATCAATGAAACTATAAGCAATATGCAGGAATTACAAAACTACCCAAACTGATCATTTCATTAATTCCTTGATAAAATGATTTTGGAAATGTCATGCAAGTTCTCTACTTGGGTTCTATTTGCGTTCTTTTTTTCCTTGAGTCACCATGTATCTGAATATGTCTGACTTGCATCTTTACACTGTTGGCTAGGGAACATGCACTGGAGTGAATACCATTTGATGTTATTATTATTATCATCACTATAGATTTATTTCTTTTTTTTAACGTATGTGAGTACACTCCTACTCTCTTTAGGCATACCAGAAGAGGGAGGGCATTGGATGCCATTACAGCTGGTTGTGAGCTACCATGCGGTTGCTGGGAATTGAACTCAGCACCTCTAGAAGAGCTCTTACTGTCAGTGCTTTTAACTGATGAGTCATCTCTCTACCCTGCCCGTTTGATATTATTTATCACTCTTTTATGATCAGTGATTGTTGTTTTACTTCTCAGCAGTTATCTGTCAGTAATTGTCTCAAATGCTTCTTTGCATTTTCAGTTTCTATTTTCCTCACAAAAGGAAGTAGTTTTGCGTCCTCATTCCCATTAGGATATTGGGCTCAAAAGGAATAAGTGCTCAATAAATATTTCTAATGTAAATAAGGGAGGTGCTTACTATGAGAAACTTCAGATTCTGTTGTTCCCTGCTTACAGGTGAAATTTAAAGACACTATAGTTTTGCTACACTGTATCTACCAATCTTTAAAACACAGACCCTCCCTTGCCTTTTGGAACTGTGGCGTTTATACCTCAGGTTTTTATGGCTGAGAAAGAACCTTTCCTTTGTCAACAAAGATGTCAACACTACCACTCCATTGAACTGTACTGCATTGTGTGTGAGATAGGAGTAAGCTTCAAGGTCACAAACTAGCTGATGATCAAAATTACCTAGGATAGAAAGAATTGCCTTCTCCTATGACTTAATCTCTTGTGCGATCTAGGGTACTGTGCAAGCAAAGCTCCTGTCAACCCGGTGATGGTCAGTTGACCTGAATAGTCACCTCAAACACAGGAGTGCTAACACTTTAAGAGATGTGTATGGAACTTACACATTATTTGGAAAATATCTTGAGAGAATGATCAAAATCTGGATTCAGGTACAGTGAACCTGAGCTGGGCTTGGAATTCTGTGTCTGTAGAATGAGCACAACACAGGCAGAGCTTCTGGGGCTTCATTCAAAGTCTTGTGACAAAGCAGGTTAAAGGGTACTGAGGTATATAAAGGGGCTACTGAGGTGTATAAATAGCCTCGTAAAAGGGACACCTAGTAAGTCACAGGACACACACACACACATACACACACACACACCACAAAATTTGACTCAATATTATTAAAACATCTCTTATTTTTAACTTTTTGTTCCAACCAAGACACTGGAAGGATAGTATATAAAAATATTTTAAAATGTAGTTTTGAAAAGTAGGATTATTTCTGTCTATTAGAATTGAATACTGGTCATTAGAATTGACATCACCTTGGAGCTTTGTAGAAAATGTTATAGAAATGAAATAATATTGGTTCTTAGCACAGACCATCCCAATCTGAATCTGCAGCCCATCAAAAGCCCCAGGTGGTTTAAATGAATATTTAACTTGGCAAAGCCCTGGGCTAGAGAAAAGAATCTTCAAATTCAGAGAAAGCTGCTTCCTTAGTGTCTAAACTGTAGAATTTAACACTCTGTTCACACTTTCCTACTGAAGACATCCCAACTGGATCATCACCCCCTTTTCTTCCAAATCCATCACTACAGGGAAAGAGAAGAAGAACAAAGGTTACTGTAGGGTATGGTACTATGTCACTTATAGTGTTTGTCACGGGGCTATTGTCCTCTAATGTTCTTGCTACATCAGACACTGCTGCTAAATATTGCAGGAAAAAAATTAGTCTAGTGTATGAGGAAATGCAGTCTGAATGACAGTAGCCACTTTTCTCATCATCTTTTATAATAGCTTTATCTTCAAAGTGTCGACAATAACATGTGGCCTGCCTACCTCACACTGTTACTTGGAGGGATCAAAGGAGATAATGAATATGAACGGAGCCTGGAAAATGGAAAGTTCACCACAGATATAAAAGATTGAGAGAGAGCATGATGAGGTACAGAAGGGACAGAATTCGAATTCTGAAAGGCTGAGTTCAAGTCCCTGCTACCCATAATTTATTTCATGGCTGGAGGAAGGAACTTTAGGTAGCCTATGTTTCATCTACAAAATATTAATAACAGTTGACCTATCAGGGTTCTTCTGTTGCTCCAAGGGTGATAATACACACCAAGGTGATTGATTAATGATAAAAAGCGTTACTCAACTACTTTCTATTATTACCATCATTGTAGATGCTACAGAGTAAATTATAGACCTAAATTGCTGTGGTAATCTGGATAGGCAGTAAGAAGAACTGGTCTCAAAATCTTGGTTCACCTAGTTGATGATTTAAGGAACAAAACTAGAGTCTCTCAATATCTATAATAGAATTCTTTAAAAAATAAAAATTGTTTGAACATACCGGAAGAAAGCATCAGATTCCATTACAGATAGTTGTGACCTACCGAGTGGTTGCTGGGAATTGAACTCAGGATCTCCAGCAGAATTCTCAACAGGACAGTCCCCACATCATCACCACCAGCAGCAAGGAAGAAGTTGTTAGATATGTGTGTTATTAAACCCCATTCCAGATTTACCCAAATCAGAAAGTCTAGGTGTGGGGCCCAAGACTGTCGTCATTAATAAGCTCTCCAGGTGCTTTCAATACACGATGAACTTGGAAGAGCCTGCCTCTAAAAACAAGACATCTTTCTGATATAGTCAGGGCCATGAGCTGTCTCTACCAAGCACCGAGCAACTGTGACTGTAGGAACCGTTGTGAGTCTTGTGTTTCAGTGACTGTGTTGGTGTGTGCATACACATACATATATAAAACTACTTGATATGTAAATTCACTGTCATATTTCTCTCACCTTAGATGAGGAGGTTTGCAAGTAACACTTGCAAAAAAAAAAGCATAGAATTTCCTACTTTGTCTTTTTCTATCTCCATTCTAATGATATTTGAGGTTAACATATCACTTAAAATGTGCACATATTTCTGAGATCCTCATCCTTCACTTGGCATATTCATTTGCAAGTCTCTCAGTACACTGAAGCTACAATTCATCTAATAGAACTGAGAAATCTCAATAGGTAACTCATATCATGCCAATAAAAGCAATCCCTGTCATTTGAAATGTAGTGAGAAACAACCTCCTTTGCTAGAGAGGGAGGGAGGGGGAGAGAAAGAGAGAGACAGAGACAGACAGACAGAGACAAACAGTCAGAGGAGAGAGAGGAGAGAAAAAGAGATTCTTTGTTACTTCTTTGTGTGACACTAACCTTCCTTTCCTCAAACAAGACTCAAATCAGGAATTTTTTCTCAGGTGGTCAAAGATTCAAAAACATGAGAAGCCACGGGAGGTCACACCTTTGCTAAACTGTGACTTTATCTTCTGTGGACTGAAGTGTTAAAATCTGATGAAGGAAAGAACTTACAAAAAAATCTTTTAATAAGTCAATGTGCAAATATCAATGCAAATCAGATCTAATTCTTCAAGGTATTCTAATAATAAAAGCTGAAATGTCAGCATTTGAATGACATCATTCTTTGTAAAATATTTGTGTGTGTTTGTGTGTGTCCTGGTCACTAAAGCTTTCAGCTGTTAGTAATATGTGGCAGAGAAAGCCAGGTAAGAAAATCGAGAAAGTGGCTTGGACTTCAGAGAGCAATCCAAGAGATGTTTATTAGAACTCCACACTTCTTCACCTCCTAAAACAAGAAACTTATTTGAAATTTCAAGACTATTACATATTCCTAACTTTTGCCTTATAGCAGAAGTAATTCCAGTGGTGACAGATGGAATTCAAGACCTAGTAGCCTGTCATTTGAGGTCAATTGCTATAGAACAGGATTTCAGTCATTGGAATGTTGACCAGGTAACTCTGGGAGCCATCTGGGAGAACACAGAGTCACACTGTTACATTATAGGGGGAGGGGGGAGAAATAGAAACTTTCAGTTTTTGTATTAAAATAATTAATTGTCGCAACTATGCTTACTTCCATATACTAATTACCATAAACCACCTACTTAAAAGAAATGAAGTAAACCCACTTATTTAAGAAGAAAGTCACTATAGCATTTGCTATCTGGGGCTTCCTTAATAAAATATTGCAGAAACAGTAGAAATGTGTGATCAATTGCCAGCATGTTTGGATTTTGGTAGGAGGAATTTTACTGATTTGTCATCTTTCTAGAAGCCTAATGACTATTTTGTAAGTCCAGAGACAGTAAACAAAGACTCAAGTCTGTGAAGTCTCTTTGTAAAGGGCACTAGTTCCCCCACAAGGTCCTCCCCTTCACCCTCATTCCTCTACAAATGGTCCTACTTACTGCTATCTCACTGGACATTAGTGATTCAACATACGGCCTTGGTGAGAACAATATTCAGTCCATGACAGTTATCTGCTTCCATGGTGGAAGCCACTTTATCTTCATGCTCATCTAGCCCTCTCTGAGCTTGATGTCCCATATTCACAATGTTATGTTTCCTTAGAACTGAATATATTCTGAAGACAAATCTCCTAAGCTCAGAATAATTAGTCTCATTGAGGAAACTAAATGAGAAGGGACTTAGCAACCTATTGCTTGTCCCCTTCCTGATTCCAGCTGTCCTATCAATAAGGCTAATCAAGAATAACTTTGCCATAATTTCAAAGAACCCAAAGCACATTAAATTATCCTTGCAACACACCAAGGCCAGAGCTAAAGAAAAAAAATATGTTTTGCATGTGTGTAAATAGCTATAAAGTTCTCCCCTTGGCAGTGCTGATACTGATTACTGCAAGAGGAGATAATTCCCCTGGGAACATTTCAGCATTCTAAGCTCTCCACAGCAGGCTGACTCAGCTGCTGTGTGTCAGAGTAGATCTGAGGCTCTGCTGAGCCAGAGTGCAATGCTGCTAAGCCTTTGAGAATGTATGTGAATCTTCACTGTGCTCTGCTCCTAGTCAACAGCATGGTTCTGCCAAGGAAATGTCTGGCAGCAGGGATATCATCATCTTATTCTATCATGCTGTGTGAGAGTTGGGTGACTGGTGATGGGGAAGTGATAAAGGCCTGCTACTGCAGGCTGCCTGTAAGTATTGCATCTTCTTTTCCGGCCTGACCTTTATAGTGATAGAGAATAAGAGGTCTTTTAACAGATCCTGAAAATTTATTGTAACCTCAGTTTTCTAACATGGAACCATTCAGAATTCAAACAGATTTCCAATATGAGACTCACTGAGGACCTACTTCCTCTTCGCTGGTGTTTATTTCTACTACTGGAGATCTGTATAAACCAAAACGATGACTCTGACATCTCCCATTCCTATAGTACCTATCACCACCAGAACCAGTGCCACTGTTACTACTACCATTCAAAACCAACTCAACTGCCTTCACTTTACCATCATGGGATGTCATACCACCCATGGTGATGTACATCCATAATGTCTGATAGAGGCAGAAGATAGAAGCCAACTATCCCAGAAATGTTTCTCAAAAGTTTGCAACTTAGTCCCAACCCAAGCATAAGATTCTATAAATAACCAACCATGAATCACATATTGGTTTGATAAAAGACAAAATAGAACCATCAGGTACCAGTAGACTCTTTAGGTTCATTTTTTTCTCCTAGTTGATAATTTACAACAAAGAAATATGCAGATAGACATGGTGACAGAATGCCATTAATTTGAAAATTTGGGAGGCAGAGGTAGGCAAGTTTCTGCAAGTTCCAGGCCAGTCAGAGGGACATAGTGAGACCCTATCTCAAAATGTGAAAAACAAATGTATGCTAAATGGTATAACTGTGTATATAAATATATACCATGTACATGTACATACATTAGCTTAGATTACTTATGCTTAGAATTATTTTCATGAGTTTGATATGAAAATGTGCTTTTTCAAATTTTTTAGAAATGATCAATATTCAATCGTGATATAATACCTATTAGCATTGTTTGAATTTTTTACTCTGAACACACAATAATTCCAAGTGTTTATTTCTGGGCTTGAAAGAAAATACTTTGAGATCATGTTGCCCAGAAGCAGTGAAACCTTGAATGGTGAACGAAAGTTCTCATTTTTCAACATAAATACTGTAACAACTTAGGATTCCTCAGTTTGGATTCATGAGAAAGTAAAGTAACAAGACTTCATCCAGGAACCTAATTGCTGTGATCAATCATATAGCTCTCTGTAAAAATTTTCATCAAATTATTTTGATATCTTCTCTGTTGGAATAACATGCAGATAATGAGTGTAGAAATTTCACAACAAACTACCAGAGGTTTATGGATCAAAACAATAAAAAATATATTATCTAAATATTCTAGAAGCCAGAAATGTATGGAGAAGAAGTTAGAAGAGCCACACTCTGGGTCCGAGGAGAGGTGCCTCCCTTGCCTCTCATGACCAACCTTTCTTAGCATATGATATCTTACATCAAGTTTCCACATCTATCCTCGCTGAGCCTTCTAGTCCATATCTCTTTAAGTGAGTGTTTAATTCCTTCTCTTTCTTGTATTTATATGACAATCATTGTATACAGTGTCTATATAGAAATCTTAAAAGTATCAAAATAAGATATCCCCACTACTGCTGTGAGAATTAAAGACATTGTTTATGAAGCATGTTCCTTTTTACCTGCTTTTGTAAACTCTCAATAAGTGTAGTTCTTATTGATGGTGATGCATTAAAATTTCCAAAAGGAAAATGTGTGATCTATATGTAATAGCACTTGTTCAAAAAGTGCCAAGCCTGGGAGAGGAACCAAACCTAAGCACTTGTGAAGATGTCGTGTTCTTCACCTCAGGGCTTTCATGGCAAGGCAACTTGTCTCTTTCCTCACCAATGATGAATACAGTAGTTGACAAACCTTGCTTTTTTGAGTTTGGTTTGTACTATATGTGCCAGGTTTCCTATTTAAATCCTAATGGTTTTTCAAATAGAAATAAATGTACATAATACAAAAAAATTAAAAAATAAAATAAAATCAACATAATCCATGGGCCTGCTGACAAACTGAGTAGAGAGCAAACAGTTGGCAGACATTTGTCAGGAGCTGAGAAACAGAACTCTGTTCTGGCTCAACCTGAAGGTAATTTCTTCCCATCTGGATGTTTCCTTCCCACAGCTGGAGCCTGGACCCCTTGGGCAGCCTCACTTGCACAATTTAGTCTTGCTTTTCTCTCATGCTTGCTCTCTTGCTCCTTCGACAGTGTATGCAGGGCATGTCAAGAAGCCTGGTGTGTACACGAAGATGATCATGACAGTGCATTTGCAGGCCTGTCAGATGGCCTCCAGCATTGTGTTCATCCTGGCTTTCTGGCTCATTTCTTCTGCCTAAACTTCTGAGTTCTCTGATGTCCGGCATTGAGAGAATATTCTCCATTATTTACTTTCTATCCTATTTGTACTCTTACTCCACATTCTTTAAATCTTTAAGTTGAACCTCTGAAAAACAGAAGCCTGGAAATGCCTCACTTTGGGCAAAACTGCTACAGAGCTGCACAGTGCTCTGTTGCAGCTAATTATTTAATCTTAGTAGTAGGTGTCTACCCTGCCTTTGGTCCTTTAGTTCCCAGATAAAAGACACAAAACTTTTATGTTTAAGATGAGCCTTATGTATTAGGCTAGAACAAAAAAGTAATTTCAGACAGAAATCTAAATTTTAGGCTAGAACAAGGAAGTAGGCTTCAGACATGAAAATAATTTTGGGCAAGGACAGGGAAGTAGGCTCAGATATTTTGGTCATCCTGATAAGCCCATTGAAACAGTGATCACAATCACTGGAGTGTCCATGGAATTTTGTTTATTGCCTTGCTTGTTCTTTGACTATTTGTGTTTATTGTCTTGCTTGTTTCTTGACTATTTGCATCTATTGTTTTGCTAGTTCCTCAACCTAGAACTGACCTTAATCCTTGCATGTAATTAAAATGGTATAAAAGCAAAAAGGAGGAGGGGGGATGGGATGGAGGTTTCTAAGGAGGGGAAATGGAGAAAGGGTATGGCATCTGAAATGTAAATAAATAAAATACCCAATTAAAAAAAAGATAAGCCTTATGCTATCTTATCTTAGAGTGGGGCAGATATCTACACTCTAAGCTATTAGTAACTATTTCCCTAGTTTTAACCCCAAGTTATAGCTTACAATGTTCCATCTGGGCAGCTCTTAACTCCAACTGGACAGCCTTCCTGGCCATGTTTTCATGATTCATCCTCCTCATGGTATCTTATCTTCTCCTCTCTCCACCTTCTTCTCTCTCCTTCCTGTGGTCTCTGCCTCAGACCCCAAGCCTGGGAACATAATCGTCTCTCTTCTGCCTAACCATAGGCTATAGGCATCTTTATTCACCAACCAGGGATAACTTAGGGAACAAAGTTACATAGCACCATTTTCATTTCAGTCTATGTTTGAATCTCCTCATCCCTGGAGGAAACCAGAACCTGTATTTAGCATTATAATACATAGCAACAGACAAAACCTCAAGAGTCCCCTACTGCTCGTCAAGAAGTCAAGTAGAACTTCATATGAGTATTTCTTTGACCTCATGGGGCTCCATAATTTATATTTCAGCATCACCTTATGCACTATGTGGGTATAGTTTAAAAATAATCATAGTCAAAAAGAAAAGAGACAGATGGAGAACTCCATTCAAAAATTATTGATGAGAAAAATATAATAGACAATGCAATGGACCCCCCAGAGATGTCTACAATCGAATTCCTAGGATCAGTAAATATTTCTGCATATATGGGAAGTAGATTTTGTATATAAATTCTTTATATGGAAAGTTCTAGATTATATGAATAAAGTTTAATAAAATCACAAAGATTCATACCAGACAGATGCAAGATGGCCATATGAAGGCAGAAGATGAGAAGTAGGAATATTGTCAACCATGAGCTCTAGAGATTCTACAGAGGTAGCGCTGCAAACTGGCAGCATCCTGCAGCTTCCTGGAGTTGGAAAAGTTGAGGAAAAAATTCTTTCCTAAAGCCTTCAAAATGAGCTAAGGTCTTCTGAACTTTTGATCTTAGTCCAACAAGAGCCCCTTGTGGACTGTTTAACTCATAGAATTATAAGATAATATCTTATTAATATAACCCACTACATAATGATGACCTGTTACAGCAACACCAAACTAATGCACTGCCTAACTTCTTGGAGCTGATCATAGCCAGACAGTATACAAAAATCATGTTGAGCTTTTTAGTCAAAAACAAAAGGTTACTGAGCATAACTCTATAGAGGGACTTATTTGCGAATTATGGGGGGGTAACAAGGAGCTGAGGTGTCTGATCAGTGATGTCAGCATATTTTATTCTGATCATTGATACTCAAAGCATTGTATTGTGATCAAATGTAACAAAAAAAATATACCAAAAGAAGCTTTCGTTTCTTAACTTTTAAAAATTTTGTCCTTTGATGTTTATGCTCCAACATGCACTCAGGAACTGACACTGCCTTTGGGGCAATTGTAGGGAATGTCAATTATCACCTTACCCCTGTAGCCAGCAGTACTTCTAGTAATAGTATTTCCAGGTGGTACGCAGTAGAAAAGTCATCATTGACTGTGGCCATGCTGCCTTGGCTGTGCCTGTCAAACTTTGGGGAAGCTGTGTAACTGCTTTAGAATTAAGATTTCACCACTTCAGGTATTTTCCTTAAACGTTCAGAGAAAGAACTCATGAGCAACATGAAAGAGAGGCCTCAGGGTTGCTGTTAAATGAGACTCCTAAATATTGAGCTGAAAAACCACTGTCATTGGCCTTAACAAAAATAAGACTTTGTTTTTTTGTATCAGTCAGTAAGCACACCCTAAATGTTAGCATGATAAATGTGTAAAGCAGCAGTTCTCAACCTGTGGGTCGTGATCCCTGCGGGAGGGTCAGTCAAAGGGGTGATCTTGTATCTAGCACTTGGAATTCCTGTCTCCTGAAGGTGTGGTGTGTAAGTATATGAGTTTGAAATTCATTCTGATGTATCTTCTTTATTCTTTATTATGATTTATAATAGTAGCAAAATTAGTTACAAAGTAGCAATATATACTGTTAAATAATCTCAGTCACAGAAAGGTTAAGTACCACTGTTGTAAAAGATACGTTGGTTTTTTTTCAACACTTGACAAAATGTAAGTTTCTTATGTGAAGAGGAGACATACATATATCCCCCATTGACTAGAATAGGTCTAAAGCCATGTCTGCATCAGGAAGGCAAATTGTAGCTGACAATGTCTCTGCCATCAGCTTTCAATATGATTTTCTACATGTTGCTCAGGCTAACTACCCAAGAGCTAGATAGAGTGGATGTCAAGTGCTAGATACAGAGTCACTCCAGAGTCCCCGAAACCAGGATAGGATCCTGTTTCCAGCACCCCAGCATACTCACACACTGCCTGGCAGGGTATGTGGAATTTCTTTTCTTTCTTTTTTTTTTTTCTGAGCCTTCATCTCTCAAGTGTCTTCGCAGAGAAAATAAAAGCCTTAAGGAGCATTCCTCTCTCGTGAAGGTGTGGTGCAAATTAAGTGAAATGGTCCCCACAGTGTGATCTTTAGCATGGGATTTTGTAATTTCTGAGGATCCTAGAAGTCACAGATATTGTCCTTCTTAACAGATAGAAAGTGAAAGTGAACTTCAGAGGGGAAAATGTGACTAATCCAAAGTCCCTACACCAAGTGAGAAAGTGTCACTAAAATCCTCCGTTTCCCTCTATTTTGTGTAAGTATGAGTTTGGAATTCATTTTGATGTATCTTCTTCATTCTTTTCTATCTCTTCCCCTCACACTAATGGACAACACATACTTGCACACAAACATGCACACTCATATACACATACACCACACACACACACACACACCACATACTTGCACACAAACATACATACACACACACTCACGAAGACCTGCTTGTCTCCCCTTGCTGAGAAGCACTAGGAACACCACATGTTCCTGTCAAGAACCTGCTAATGGCAGACAACAGCTGTGCAGTGACAGAAGCTGTGTGCTTCAGGGGCCAGTCCCCTACTGAGAAGAGTAACTGCACATCCAGCCCTGAACAGGCATTCAGCTCTGTCCTCCTGTGTGAGCCTGTGGTGGCTCTGCCTGCAAATCACTGGGCTCATAACAGGGCATGCTTTATCTCTCCTTTCTCAAGCTGCGAAGTCCACAAAATTTGGTACACCTTTTGGAAGTAGCAGTTCCCCCAAATTGCTTCCAGGCTTCTGAGAAGACAGGTTGTCCCGACACTTCCATGAATGAGAGCATGTCAAATCTTGCCAAAAGCCTTACAGGTTTGAATCACTTTGCTTCTCCATAAACTTGTCCATAAATCAGCCTCTCTTGTTTATGATAGTATGAGGTCCACATACTGGGGTAAGTACAGTGTATCAGCTGTCTGTAGGAGCTGCCAAAGTAGCTACTTTGTGATTTAGGTGTGAAGGCAAAGAGAATTTGATGAGCAAATGGTTCACAGCCCCTGGGAGTGAGAAAGCAGCAAGTCTGAGCTAGCCAGAAAAGAGGCTGATAGAAGAAAAGGGATGGACATGCACTGCCACTTGGATTCCCAAAATCTCCTTACAACGAGGAACAATACTAATACATGTAAAAATGTTCACATGTCAAATCCTGCCCCTTGTGATCTGGAAGATTTCTTTAACTGAATAAGCCTGCAGAGAGCCCTCCAAGCAGAGGATGATCTCAAAGCCCCATCACTGTTTCCCACACCCTAATTCTGGCATCTCCGTTGAAGGGATTTGTTTTGTATTTTCGGTGCTAACACATTGAGCTGAGAAAAGATGCCAACCCTGTGAGCAGCAGCCACAGTGCTTGGTAATTGGGTTTTAAATGCGCCTTTGCTTTAAATGGATACCTTGGGTCTTCAGTTCTTCCTCCCTGGAGGAATGTCGATCTTTAATTTTTTTTGAAGGGTGACTTTCTCATATCCTATGAGAATTAAAGGACAAATCTGCAATCCCTAACTCAATAATTAAGGACTCTAACAGGAGAAATGTGTGTTACCTTTGCAAACAGTCTGTTGGAGAATAAACTAAACTGAGGAACAAGACAAAGAAGGTTTCAGTTCTGATTCTGTCCCTGATTGTGTTTCTGTGGCAGCCAGGACAGACCATACTTCCTCTCAAAACATCCAGTTCCATCTAAGTAAAGCAGAAAACAACCTTGCCTTGTATTCCTTTTCTTTTGTTTGTTTGTTTTTGTTATTGTTGTTTGGTTTTCCTTAAGATAGGATTTCTTTGTGTCACCTTGGTTGTCCTGGAACTAGCTCTGTAGAATAGGCTGGCCTCAAACTCAGATTCTCCTGCCTCTGCTTTCCCAGTGCTTGGATTAAAGGCAGGTCATTTTCAAATGACTGGAGGTCTTTTGAGCTGTTATACCTGGGGGATTGAGGTAGACTCCTCTAGTGGGGTGAAGCTACAAACATAGTCAAAATGTTGAAATGTTTGGAAGCCCCTTACCATACAAATATCATTAGTTCAAAATGTTGAGAGTTCCACTGTAGAAAAGCTCTTCTATAGCTCTTCTGTTCTGATTTCTAATATTCCACTTTGCAAAGCCCCTGCCTATCTCAAGGCATTAGTCTTGCTACTTCTCCTTTGCTTTCTGTGCTCCATGTTACATGTGGCACAACGCACTAGATAAGGACACACCCACCCATGCATGCACACAGGTACACATCTCATTTTTGTTATTAATATCTCGGTTCAAATATTCTAAAGAATGCTGTCTTTGGTCACCTTCATTCAGTCTCTAACCCTCCTCATCCACCGTGCTATTTTATTTCCTTACAGTGATGACACTCTTTGGAAGTTTATTGTGTGCTAATTTATGGCCTTTTTATCTGTAGCCTTACAGAAGAATACACCTCCCACCATTGATGGAATGTATTTTGTCCATCTTATTTATGGTCACACCCTTAGTAACACTGCTATATAGAATGGTGATCATGATGTATTCCTCATTCATTATATTAATTATTAAATGGATGAATAGCACTGAAATCACTGGACAATACATACTTAAATGTAGAAATTATTCCTTACCTCAGAGTTACTGAAACATAATCTCTTGGGTACAGAGTCTAATAGTCTCTGTCTTAACACGTTTTCCTTGTGATTTCTATCCACAGAAGCATGTGATTCCCACTAGGCTGGAGAAGGCATGTCTTACCCCTGTGACTCCTGTGTACTCATTCCTCAGGCTGTATACTGCTCCTTTCAGAATACCTACTTCCCTTATGTCCCAGTAAGAAAAGACAGGAATCCTGGTTTGGTTTAATCTCTGTGGGAAAAAAATGAGAATATGGGAATAGGTAGGAAGGCCTAGACACAGATGTGACCAAACTGCATCTCCTCAGGACATCGGTAGATATGGAGGCAGGCCGACACATCAATCCATGACAGTAGGGCTCCATGTTAGAAGCTGCTGCCTGCATCATGATATTGAATATGTGTGTTCTCTCTCTCTCTCTCTCTCTCTCTCTCTCTCTCTCTTTCTAAAAATTGAAGAGAGCTTGAGGGGATGAAAGTAAATGACCTTTCCAGAGCAAATAGTAATAAAATGAGAAATGAATAAATGATAAGCACAAATTATATGAATTTAATCTCAAATAAAGAATTTCATGAGGATTTAATTTTTTCACAAAGCCGTGCCAATGGCTATGAAATCACAGCCCACAAAAACTCTACATTAGTATCATGCAAGGGCTAATGAACCATGTATTTCCCATCTTGAATTGACAACTTTTCTTCTATGTATGGGAAAAATGTTACATTTATCTCTGTTATATTCAGTCTTAGTAGATCTATTTTATTGTTGAAATCTTATACTAAGACAAGAATCTTGAAATTCTTTTTATAATAGACCAAATAAAACACCAATGCTATGAAACTATCTTGAATTTAAAAATGGTAGGCTGATTTCTGCACAGTTTAATTCGCAAGTAAAACCCAGCTTTAGATATTATTCTACTATCATCAGTTCATAGCATGTTGAAGAGATTTGATGTGTGTCATTAGTATTACTGTTATTCTGAGGTTTTATAATTGAAAAAAGTTTAGTTGATTATTATAAGCAAATCTGACTGTCATCTTCTGTCCCAGGTAGCCAACATAGCTTTAGTCCATAACTAGTACCGTGACATAATTTCATCAGTTATGAATCTACTTTACCATAATTCCAATCATAGATTTCATGTAGTCATTTGTTAATTTGGCTTTCATAGATAAGTTTCTTTGATTTCAATTTTATTTTATTGTATTACTTTAACTAATTAGGTGGTAATCATAGTAAATTTACTCCAGGTATGTGTTTATCTGAGGTTCAAAACATTAATATATTGTGTCTCAAGCCAACTTTTCCTGGAGATTATTCATATGTCTTTAAAGAAAAAACCTATAAATTCTATAGCTATAGTATGGTATATTTAATTAGAGACGGTACTAATGGACTGTGGTATGAAAGGATTCTCACAGCAGCAGCAGGAAATTCTACCCAGGTTGTTGCCTTCACAAGAAAAGCAATGAACTAGATCCAGAGTGTCATGGGAAAGGATGGACACTAGATTCAGCAAAAGAAAAAAAGACATGCGGGAAGGGGGCAGTGCAGGAGCCATTCAGAATAAGAAGCTGGAGGTTAGCTGTGATGGAGTTCTGCAAGATACAAGGCTATTGATCATGTTTATTGTTAATTACCTGTTATTGTCAGGGACAATAGCATTGTACTACACACACACACACACAATCAAGATCAATGTCCCTGGCTCCTCTTCTTATCTTTACAAACAGGTTATGTAAAAGTCCCTACCAAATTCTATGTGGGGGAAACCAATAGTCGTAAACTAGTCAGAGTATAGATGGAAGAGATACAGTGTAAGAAAGCTTCTAGAAAATGCTTTACTGAAAATTTGTTCTCATTTTCTCCTGAAAAACATGACATGTCTAGTCACCTATACTATCAGAGCCATATCTAATCTGGTACATCTGCACAAGAGGGATGTGAAATAGAACTATTCTCTAAGCCATCATCCCAGAAACCCCAAACCAAGCGCCTGTCACCAACTGAGTCTTGTCTTATGTAGAATGCATAAGAGAATTACTGAAACTGGCAGTACCATTTTGCAGAACTACTAAACTAAGGAAAATAAAGGCAGAGACCACCTCTAGCCAAATTTCTTTTTGAATCCTAGTGTAAATCACACTTCTCAAAATGAGGATTTTTATATCAATGATACTACAGAGAAAATGTTTCTCTTATCTACCAATACTGTAAGACATTTCACTAATGACTTACTTCCTTCTAAAACGGGGCTACCTTTTAGTTGCTAGACATAGGTACTTGAATCATTCCTCAAGTACATGATACATCAGTTACAAACAATGACCAAGAAAATATTAGCAGAAGGTGAAAGCTATGACAAAGGCAAAGAATATTTCTTTTATAAATAAACAGTTTTCTGGCCAAGAGATCACGTGCCCTGTGGATGTTTGAATAAAGTCATGTTTTAGAGGATATTGGTCACTTCATCATCATAACCTGTCTTTAGTGCCACTCCTGACTTTTGGGGGTGGTGGCTTCTTCACTATCATGACTCCTCTTTTAGTCACTGTTCATAAAAACACAGACAGCAGACTCAAAAACTTTCATTGCTGTGCTTCTGCTGAACCTAGCTCCTTTTTGAATCTATTCCCACCACATTGCTGTTCATCACTAAAGGAAGTCAGGATTGGAACTCAAGCAGGACTGGATGCAGAGGCTATGGAGGGATGTTACTTACTGGCTTGCTTCCCCTGGCTTGCTTAGCTTGCATTCTTATAAAACCCAAGACCACTAGCCCAAGGATGTCACCACCCACAATGGGCCCTCCACCCTTGATCACTAATTGAGAAAATACCTTACAGCTGGATCTCATGAAGACATTTCCTCAAGTGAGGCTCCTTTCTCTATGATAAGTCAAGTTGACACACAAAAACAGTCAGTACAACTGACCCCTTTTCAACTTGACACACAAACACATCATTATTAAGCCTCAATCCTTACTTTCTTATTCATCCCCAAGATCTAAATAACTTTAAAAGTCCATCAGTCTCTACAAATTCTTACATATTAAATTTTCAATCCCTTTAAAACATCCAATCACTTTTTAAAATTCAGTCTTTCTACAATTCAAAGTCTCTTATCTGTGAGCTCCACTAAAATACTTTCTCCCTTCAAGAGTGAAAAATAACAGGGCACAGTCACAATCAAAAGTAAAATCAAACTCTAACCTTCCAATGTCTGTGATCCACTCATGATCTTATGGCCTCCTCCAAGGGTTTGGGTCACTTCTCCAGCCCTGCCCTTTGTAGCACACACCTTGTCTTTAAGCTCCAGCTGCCTATACTCCACTCCTGCTGCTGTTCTTGGTAGTCATCTCATGGTACTGGCATCTCTAAAACACTGCTGTCTTCCACTGTAACTAGGCTTCACCAGTAGCCTCTCAGGCTCTCTTCATGGTATCAAGCCTCAACTTCTTTGCCTGACCCCTTCAGCCCTGGGCCATCAACTGCAACTGAGGCTGCACCTTCACCAATGGCCTTCCATGGCTGCTCACAGTGTCAAGCCACACCTGCTCTTCATGATTCCTTCAGGCCTTCCAAACCAGTACCACCTGGGTGACTCTAACATATTATTAAGTCCAGCCACAGCATGAGGTACAACCTTAGCTATCTCTGAAACACAGCCTGTTTGGGCTCTCAGAAAACACTTCCCAGAAAATTTCACCTCAATGATGCTGGTATCTTCTTAATCACCACTAATTTCTGAGTTCCAGCTAACCAGAATCAATAGTCCCAATAATACATATGGTAATACAAAGGTTTTGCTTTAGTAGTTCTGATATCTTGTTAATCACAGCTGATTCTTCAGCCCAAGCTAAGCAAAACCACAGACTTTTCACAATCAAAACAGCAACAACCCCGATAAGAGTCTTTAATCTTCCCTCTGAAATTTCACAAGCCAGGCCTCCAGGTTTTGCACTGTTCTCAACATTATCTTCCTATAGAACATCCCACTGAGCTCTTAACACTCAATGGCTCTTCTAGCCCAAATTTCAAAAGTCCTTCCACAGTCCTCCCCAAAACATGGTCAGGTTGCTACAGGAATACCCCACTATGCTGGTACCACTTTGCCTTAGTCAGGGTTTCTGTTCCTGCACAAAACATCATGACCAAGAAGCAAGCTGGGGAGGAAAGGGTTTGCCCAGCTTACACTTCCTCATTGCTGTTCATCACCAAAGGAAGTGAGCACAGAAACTCACACAGGGCAAGAACTTGGAGACAGGCGCTGATACAGAGGCCATGGATAGTGCTGTCACTATATTGCTTCCCTTGGCTTGCTCAGCTTGCTCTTTTATAGAACTCAGAACTACCAGCCCAGGGATGACACCACCCACAATACCCCCCCCCCGCCCTTGATCACTAATTGAGAAAATGCCTTACAGCTGAATCTCATGGAGGCATTTCCTCAAGGGAGGCTCCTTTCTTTGATAACTCCAGCTTGGGTTAAGTTGACACAGAACCAGCCAGGACACCCACCCTCTGACTTTTTTTCCTCTTCCCCTGTAGTTGTCACTGTAAATGCAGTCTTAGAACATCATCTTGGTTTGTGCCACTCTCTGTCATGTGAGCCTAAATGTGAGGCAGAGTTGGAGCTGAGAACTGGGGACATCTACCAGTAATTACACTTATCCAGTGTTCTCAGTGATCTGGAGCTACTTGTGTCAAAATCACTGGGGTGCTTGTTAAATGTCATTTCCTTGCCCCCTCTCATGACATAATAAATAAGAACCTTTGGGGATAAGCTCCAGGAAACTCCATTTAAAAGCATAAACTTCCTGTGATCCTTCTGTCCAGTAAAGTTTGAAAACCAATGCTCTGGGATTTTCGTTGTTCCTCATAATGTCAGTGTGACAAATTATTGGCAGCACAGTTGATCATAGGAAAATGGTGTTTTAGGTAGATGTAGCTGGAAAGTTTCCCAGAATCACTCAATGAGAATAGCAGAGCTAGTTTTGGACATGCTGGTACACCAGCAGCAATCAATTAGAACCTCTATGCATTTGGAAATCCTGAGGCAACAGAAGCTGATTGGTGCGTTCAGTCTGTTACATGGATGACTAAGGAGAGAGCACGCAATCTAAAGAAAAGTCCCCTTCCATGTTGACCTTGTGTGTGAGCTACAATGCTTCCTACAAGGAGTTTATTGGAATGAAATCAGCCTTTTACCAAAGGTTTTGCAATGGGTGCTAATCAGAAGCTGCCTGTCAAGTTAAAGTAGCATCAAGAGCCTCCAAGTAAGAGCTCTTGGGCCCTAAATGGTTCCCACCAAATACCAAACCTATTATCATGATTGGCTGTTATAGCCCTTTAAATAGCAAAGTGATTAAATTGGTAGTTATGAAACCCTAAAGATGCATAATTATGACAAATAAGACTCAAGTGCAGGGAGATTTCTATCTTACAGACTAGATTACATTTCAAGGAGGCATCAATGAGGGAATGTTTCTCAACCTACTGTAGTGAAGTACAGGCTAGTGAAGACCTGGGTTCTCTTGATCATCACCTGCGTCTCTCATGTTCAACATCTGAACATACTCAGTTCAGGAGCCTCTCTGGCTCTTAACCCTAAATGTCGGCTTGTGCCATGTGTTCTATCCATTTACAATGCAGCCCTCCTGCAGAAGAGACATTCCATTTGATCATTAGCAGTACCAGGTGGCTCTGAGCATTGTTGATCTAGTCTGAGTCACTCTAATTTGCTCTTTGTCAGGTCACCAGCATCACGGTGTTCTTTTGATTCTCCCATCATGGCAAGAAGTAGTGGTTTAAAAGGACTTTAAAATGTGCTGTTTCTGTCCAGTCTATTCGTCCTCTAAGGATTGAAAAAAAATAACTCTGGAGATGAAGTTCTTTGCCAAAAGGACAATGGTTCCCGCTTTGAAATACACACACTGAAAGACCTTATAAAATATGCTTGGATTACCAACAATAAAGATGTACCAGGCTGCAGCAAGGAGCTCTAGATAACAGTCACACTTCTTTTATCCTTCAGCAAGACAAAGGAGACAGGTTCTGTGCATCCTATTTCTTGATAGAATATTTTTCTACTGTTGCAGATTGACAACGAATTCACTGAAGCCTTACTTATCCTTTTGAAAGTTAACAGTTCACTTGGGAGGCAGAGGCAAGTGGATTTCTGAGTTTGAGGCCAGCCTGGTCTATAGAGTGAGCTCCAGGACAGCCAGGGCTACACAGAGAAACCCTGTCTCGAAAAACTGAAAAAAAAGAAAGAAAGAAAGAAAGAAAGAAAGAAAGAAAGAAAGAAAGAAAGAAAGAAAGAAAGAAAGAAAGGAAGAAAGAAAGAAAGAAAGTTAACAGTCACACAGTCACATCATACTAATGTATTGTCCACTGCCAAACTTCATCTCTAGTATAAAGCTTTGTCATTAGTATGAACTAAAGTGCTATTTCATTTGAATACTTGCCTGATTACCTCTGTCTTCTTAGAAAGGTGTTTCTTTTAGAGCAGTGGTTCTTATCCTTACTAATGCTGTGACCCTTTAAAACACTTTCTCATGTTGTGGTGAACCCCAACTGTAAAATTATTTTCAATGCTACTTCATAAACTGTAATTTTGCTGCTGTTGTGAGTCATAATGTATTTTTTGAGATCTAGGCTTGTCCAAAGTGTTGTGACTCATAGGTTGAGAGCCTCTATACTAGAGTGTGTCACAAGAGAATACCAAGGATAGCTATGATGGCCGATGCTTCATTGAAAGAGAAAGGAAAATATCACCAGAAACATAGTATCTATTTTCTCTGCTTTATACCCTGAATCCAAGCTATTCCCGGCCCCCTTTTCCTCGTTTTTCTCTCCTCACGAGTCTCTTTCATGTTCTTCAGTTCTATTTACCACATATCTTGAACTATCCTTTTATCCCCTGACAACACATTTAATGTGAAAAGTGAATGCCCTTTAAAAAGGGAAGTATCAATATTTGATATTTTCATGTTCCTCATTTAGAGAAAAGCTACTGTTTTATTGCTGACAAAGAAAAACGGAAATGCAAAGGGAGTCAAACTTTCTGAAGAATGGGTTTGAATGGATTCCACGTCCATTTTAGCACTATCATGACAATATAGCAAAGATAAAGATAGATGAGGTAAGTGAACAGTGGAGAATATTTCTAAAACCACCACAAAAAACAGTTGCCAATTTATAGTTTAGGAAACAGCAGCCAGGGGTAGAAGAGTTGGCTAAGTGATTAAGAGTGCATATGTGCTTGCAGATGACCTGAGTTTGACACTCAGTACCTGTGTTAGGAGAAACACCATCACCTGTAACTCCAGCTCCAGTGGGTCAGACTTCCTCTTTTGATGTTGTAAGCACCTGCAGTCCTGTGTGTATGGCCCCTTACACTTACACATATACATATAATGAAATCTAAAAAATTAAAATAAAATAAAAAGTACTTTTAACAGAAAATATGAGCCAGATTAAAAGGAAAGTGATTAGAAAAACATAGTAAGAAATCAATATATGTTTAATGTTGTAGCTATCTAGATTCTATCTGAAGGTATGATGGATATTTTTGACTGTCAACTTGACTACATCTGGAATTAACTAAACCCAAGTAGCTGTATACATCAGTTAAGGAAAATTTTGTTTTGTTTTGTGTTTTCAAGACAGGGTTTCTTTGCATAATAGAACTCACTTTGTAGAGGTTCAGGGTGGTTTCAAACCATAGAAATCTTTCTCTCTCCCTCCTGAGTGCTGAGAGTAAAGGCATTCATTGCCATTCACCAATGGGATTTTTTTCATAAATAAATTATTTGAAGTAGGAAGATATACCTTTATTCCAGATATTTGAAATGCAAATATACACCTTTAGTATGGGCCACACCTTCTTGTGCAGCCTATATTGAAGAGATGGAAAAGAAAGCTTTCACCCTTTGCCTACTTGCTCTTGCTACCAAGTCTATGACTTCGTTGACATTAAAGTCTTCTTCTTTGGAATTCTGGCACATACTTAAGACCAAATGAGGCTTCCCATCTCTTGGACAGAACAACTAATGGATTCTTGGAGTTTCCATTTGTGGTACCCATTGTTGAACTATGATTTAAGCCAGTTTGATAAATTCCATATATATCTACATATGCATATACATTTACATATACACATGCACCTATGCATATACACTGTTCCTCTAGAGAACCCTGACTAATGCAGATTTTGGTTCTATAGAATATACAAGTGGAACAATAGAAATATAAGAATGAATTTTTCAAGTATCTGGGATAGGCTTTTCAATTTGACAACATCTACAGTTACAAAAACCTCTCTCATGTGGTGTGAACTACTTTACAAACTTAAGAAGACATGTGCATTTGATTAGAGAGAGAAACTTTGGTGACTTTGTTCATAAAACATTTTTGACAATTTGGGGGAAAAAAGAAAAACGATGATACTGTTTAGCTGCTCCTCACATTTCTGGATAAGTAAACAAAAAGAAAGAATGAAAGGAAGAGAGAGAGAAAGGGAGAGAGAGAGAGAGACAGAGAGAAAGACAGAGAGACAGACAGACAGAGAGAGAGATGGGGGGAGAGAGAGAGAGAGAGAGAGAGAGAGAGAGAGAGAGAGAGAGAGAGAGAGAAGTACTCTGTGATAAAATTAGCCAGCTTCAAGCATTTCAGAATATCAGAATACAGTGAAGTGCAACAATGAAGTCAGTGATAAAATTGACATGCTCCAAGTACACATAAACAGTCTAAAGGTTTCTATGTGTGCCCTGGAAGAAAATCTCTCCCATAGCCGCAGAGCTCAAGTTGTGGGAAGCCAAACCAAATCCTTCATTATAAGTTTGGTTGAATTTCAAAGAAAAAGCAAATCCCCATCTTGAAGGATGTCGGTGCTTAAAGTAATGGTATTATTTGGTAAAGAATAGAAACCTGTAACTTGGGATAGAGACATGTGGGAGGACCCTTTTGATACTGAGCACTGTGAACCCTCAGATTCTCAAAGATTTATCTCTCCAGAGGCACTAGTCTCTCTACCTCAGCCGAAGATGTACTCCCACCCACACTACCTGAAATATTGCCTTTTCCACCTTTACTGAGTAAATTAATTCTTCGTTGTCTGCCAAACCCACAGTGTCTTCCCCTGAAGGAAATATCAGGCAAGACAATATAGATGTCACTCTTGTCTCAACCACAGTTGCCTCTAGTTCTCTAACCAGACTCAAGGCTAAACAGGGGCTAGAGGGGAGATAGAAAGTGTAGTCCATGAGGAAAGGCACTACACTACTAAGTATCTTAATGAGCATTCTAATTCATTCAAGCAGAAGTCTGGGGAATATATGTGGGAATGGATTTTAAGGGTGTGGGATACTAGTGAATGGGACATAAAGCTAAATCAGGAGGAGCCTATTGCTATGTTCCTAGAGAGTGAAAATTTTAGGTTTAATATGGAAGCAGGCACAATGAAACAACTTCTCAAACATTTGTTTGAATGGTTGGCTGAAGCATTCATTCATCAAAAGATGTCCAACTGAAAGGACTTGGGGATGCCTGATATCACTTGGTCTTGATGAAGGGATTTTAAGGCTTGCAGAAACTGCAGTGCTAGAGTGGATATGCTATGTAAAATCCTCCACAATGGAAAGGTCCAGAAGACTTGCCCTTCACTAATTCTGTAAGATGTAAAATGGTGTCAGGGACACCAGCACATTTGAAGTATTTGTTGTCACCCTTTTCTTAGGCCAGATCTTAGGGGTTAGTGTTGCTGCTGTTCAGTTGGATAAATTAAATGCAAAAGGTTTAATTGAGCCCCAAAACAGTAGCAGCCATGTGGTAGCATTGAATTGCCAAAGGCAAGGTGATTGTAGTTAAGGAAATAGGCAGCACAGGCAAAACACTGTCAACACTGTCCATAATGATCTGACCCATAATGATCAGCACAGGCAAAGTGATTTTTATAGTGGCAAGATTCATATGGACCTTTGGTACTGGCTAATCAATCATGGGGTTTCCAGGCATGAAATAGGTAACAAACCTGTTACATTTTTTTTGTTCTATCTGTATAAGCTAAAAAATTCTCACACAAATGAAAGAAGTCTGTACTGAGCCACGACAAAACAGAATCTTGCTTGTGAACCAATTTCCAGACTTGAGCCATTTGCAGACCTAGGCCAGCTTAAACGAAGGGAGACCAGGTTTCTGTGAGAAAAGACATTGATAAAGAGTTTTACTGTTAGCCTTTTCACAATCCTCCTCCAGGGGAACCTAAAAGCAACTGCATGGGGGGGGGGGGCGCGCGCAATCAGATTTTCTGGAGTCCATTCAATACTGGTTTTGAATTGATGCTGATTCCAGGAGACTTCAAAAACCACTGTGGTACTCCAGTAAATGTAGGGGCTTATGAGCTCGGGTGATTGATGGAGTTTTGGCTAAAGTCTGACTCATAGTAGATCCAATGGGTCCTGGAACTCGTCCTGTGGTCATTTCACCAATACCAGAATGTGTAATTAGAATATACATACTTAGAAGTTGGCAGAATTCTACTTTGTTTTCCCGACCTGTGGAATGAAGGCTTTTATAGCCAGAAAGGATAGATAGAAGCCTTTAGAGTTGCTTCTGGCAGGGAAAACAGAACTCAAAAACAGTATCGGATCCCTGGAGGAATTTCAAAAATTAATGCTACCATCAAGGGCTTGAAAAATGCAGGGTTGGTGGTTCCCACTACACCTCCCTTTAACTCTCCTATCTGACCTGTGCAGAGAACATGTAGATCGTGGAGAATGAATGACAGCTGACTACTATCGAAAACTCAATCAATTAGTAACTCCAATTGCAGCTACTGTAGCAGACGTTATATCCTTATTTGAGCAGATTAACACATCTCCTGCTAAAACGTATGCAGCTATTGATCTAGAAAATTACTTTTTCTTAGTATCTGTCCCTACAAACACCTGAAGCAATTTGATTTTAAGTGACAAGGCCAGCAGTATACCTTTACAGTTTCACTTCAAGGATATATTAACTCTCCATCCCTGTGTCATAACTTAGTTTGAAGGGATCTTGATCATCCATCTCTTCTAAAAAAATACTCCATTGGTCCACTGTATTGATGACATTAGGCTGATTGGACCAAGTGAGCAGGAGGTAACAACCACTTTGAAGTTGTTGGTAATACATATGCACATCAGAGGATGGGAAATAAATCAAACCAAACATCTGTGGTGTGGGATACATAGATATTCCCTGAAAGGTAAAGGATAAGTTATTGCACCTGGTCCCTCCCATCACCAAGAAAGAAGCACCTTTAGTGGGGCTATTTGGATTCTGGAGACAGCACCACAACCCTCACTTGGGTTACTCTAGTGCGCCTACCAGTAAATGAGAAATCTGCTAGCTTTCTTTCCGTGAGACCTAGAAGAGAAGTCTCTTCAACAGGTCCAGGCTGTTGTACAAGATGGACTATTACTTGAATCATATGATTCAGCAGACTCAGTGCTACTTGATGTGTCACAGGCAGACAGGGATGTGTTTGGAACCTTTAGCAAGCCCCTACTTGTGAATCACAGAAGAGACCTTTGGAATTTTGGAGCAAGCATTGACTGACCATCATCTGCAGAAAACTATTCTACCTTTGAAAGACAGTTCTTCACCTGCAACTGAGTCTTTGTGGAAAATAAATTTGTGTCAATGGGCCACTAAGTTATCATATGACCTGATCTATCCATTATGAGTTGGTGTTGTCTGACCTATCAAGCCATAAAGTAGGCTGTCAAGTGGAAGTGCTATATACATGATTGAGCCTGAGTAGGTTCTGAAGGCACAAACAAGTTACATGAAGAAGTTACCTGAATACCTATATTGTCTACTACTTCTGGTACAATGTCATCTGCTTACGAGCATGTATCTATAGCCTCACAGAGTGTGTCCTATAATCAGTTTACTGAAAAAGAGAAGACTGTGCTCTGGTTTACTGATGTATATGTACATTATTCAGAAGTGCAGCTGCTGCATCACTACCCCTTTCTGCAACAACTCTGAAAGGTACCAGCGAAGAGACGTCTTCACAGTAGGCTGAACTTTGGGCAATACACATGGTCATGTGTTTTGTTTGGAAGGAGAATTGGCCAGATGTGTGGTCATTTACTGATTCATGGGCTGTAGCCAATGGATTGGATGGATGCAAAGTCACTTGGAAAGAAGAAGATTGGAAAGTTGGTGAGAAAGACCGCTGGGGAAGAAGTTTGTGAATAGATCTCTCCCAGTAGACAAAGGATGTGAAGATACTTATGTCTCATGTAAATGCTCATCAAAAGGTGACTATAACATAGGAGAAGTTTAATAATCAAGGAGATAGGATGACACATTCTGTGGAAAGTCTGCCTCTTTTCTCAGTTATCCATTTCATTGCCCAATGAGCTCGTGAACAAAGTGACCATGATACCAGAGATGGGGGTTATCCATGAGCTTGGTAACATGGACTGCCACTCAGCAATGCTGACCTGGCTACAGCTGCTGCTGAGTTTTAGATCTGCCAACAGCAGAGAACAAAATTGAGCCCACGATATGGAACCATTTTCCAGAGTGACCAGCCAGTGACCTGGTGGCAGGTTGACAACATTGGACTATTTCTTCTGTGGAATGGACAATGTTTTATCCTTACTGGAATAGACACTTATTCAGGTTATAGATTTGTCTTGCTACATATAATGCTTCCTCTAAAACTGTTACCTGTGGGCTTACAGAATGCCTTATCCACCAAACTGTCTTCCACACCGTATTGCTTCTGATCAAAGAACTCACTTCCCAGGCAAAGAAGTGCAACGGTGGGCACATGATCATGAAATCCACTGATTGCACCATGTCATCCACCAACCACATTTAACTTTAGATAAGTCGTATACATACAGTTCTTGGTATTTTCTCTTAATTTCAAATCACTCTTATGCACAGAAAAGGCTGAAAGGAAAGTGAATGTTCTGGCCTGCTGGAAGGATTTACAGAGTTTGAGGAATCTATTTATGCATGTAAAAATAACGGGGAAACATCCCATACTATCTGAGTAGAAAGAAATTCTGTCTTTAACATTTTTCTATGTTTCACAGTATTTCTAAATGCCGCATGTTTATTTGAGGGATGGTACAGAGCTCATACTCAGGTAAAATGGATTCTGACCCAGTCAAGATGTAGCAGTTGTAGTCATATATAAATATACCAAGAAAGTCATGTATCAGTGGAACATGTATACTATCTCCTAAATGTTTCCTAAGGTTTTGGGGTGGAGCTCAGCCAAGACCTGACCCTGGTCTTGCTATACAAGCTGTCGAGTACTGAGCTAGACTGCTAGCCCCTTCTTAAACTTTTGGATGCTGGCCCAAGCAGTGATATTCACTTAGTGGATATTTCTACATCTCCTGTAGAAGGTAAGAAAGAAAATTAAAAGGAAGTTACATCAATCGAGCTAGCTCATCCTGAGTTATAGTCCTTGAAAAATCCCATAAACATCCCTTAATACAATGGTAAATAGTTATTGCTAGCCAGAATGAAAGCAGACCTATCATAATGTTATAGTCTTAAAAGTATCACTCTACTCTGCCTTGTAGCTTCAAGGTCTGAAAACACACTGAGTTAAGAAAGAGGGAGAGGTCAGTGATGGCATTATTATAAATACTTTAGTGGAAGAAAAGCTCCATGTATACTCACAATACATTAGACAGAACTCATTCTTATGGTATGATCTCATGGCAGAAGCTCAGAAATGAGTTCTTGTTTTTCTCAGGAAGAACAGAAACTGATATTCTGGAAAAATAAAACACTTCCTCTGCTGTAGTCATCCATATGGCCTCCAGAGCATCATATATATATTCTAATGGAATGCCATCACTTTCTTCCCAAGGGAAGAAACAAAATAACTGGGTGCATTTTAGATTCCACAGTCATCTTCAAAATACAGTCTTTACCCACTATGGTCAATTGTCATGCCCCCACCCCATTCAATAAATAAAGAGGTTGTTTGCAGAGGGGAAACCAGGAAAGGGGAAAACATTTGAAATGTAAATAAACATAAGATCTAAATAAGTAAGTAAATAAATAAATAAATAAATAGGCAAAAATGAGTTTTCTGTCTCTCACCTTATGCACACTTAACAATAGTTTTACTGGTCCTTTGGTCCAAAGCAATTCCGAGATTACATTAATCACTATGAAAGATTCCCCCTTTAAGCTAATAGTAAGATATGATTGGTGTCTGACTTTGATTTTATGTTCTTGCCCATTTTTTTTCTCTGAGTTGCTTTTAGCCTTCCTTCTGGGGAGTAAGATTTCTCACTCATCTCTCATTCCTTCATTGTAACTGAAGTGGGAACATGGAAATGTCCTCTTCTTGACACTGCACTTCTGTGCTTCATTGCTTTCTTATGATGTCCAGAGTTTTGAATACACACACACACACACACACACACACACACACACACACACACA
>NW_021620725.1:2543017-2597616 GCF_004785775.1 Grammomys surdaster | reverse complement strand
TATATATATATATATATATATATATATATATATATATATTTACATGACTAGAGAGATAGGTCAGTAGGTACTTTCTGATTTTTCCAAAGAACATGAGTTTGGTTCCCAGGACCCATATTGGGCATCTCACAACTGCCTGCAATTCTAGATCCAAGGATTTGGATGCCCTTTCTCGCCTCTATGGGCACCTTCAGACATCTGATATACACCCACATAGACATTTATATATACACATAAATTTAAAACAGATCTAAATAAAACACACACACTTACAGGCACACCCATATGTGTATATATCTTTATCAAGATGTAAATGATATAGCTACAGATACAAATATAGGCATAGATATAAGAGGCCTGGAAAGATATACCCAATGGTTCAATTGTGCCACTTTTGTCTTGGAAGTAACTACAGAACAGCAACTATCTATTTGGCAATAAGTCTTGTACAATTACATAGAATTTACACCTGGTTGTGTAATCCTAGCTAACTACCCATGGCTTGGGAGTTCATATGACCTAAAGGGAAATCTGTAACTGCCATTTCCTAAACCAAAATAATTTCTAACTGAATTCTAAATATCTATCCTCATAACCACAGATAAATGTAGTTTACTACATCCTTCATCCAGAAAACACTTAGGTCATTACAGAGACCTATATCTGGTAAAATGTAAAGAACATAAATCGACTGTGGGATTCCCACACCCACACTGTGCATCTCTAACATAACCCTACACCTAGGCTCAGGGAAACTTGCAGAGACAAGAGGGAAAAGATGTAAGAGCCAGAAGGCCAGGATGGCTGCTGAAAATCAGTCTTCTATTCAAGCCAGAGAAGCCGCAGCAATCAAATCTCAGTGGTGCAGGAGCTGAAACAAAACCTGCGGAATGACACTACCAGTCAACACTCCAACATGTATGGGGAAAACTCCTCAAGGCTGTACCTCTAGATAAACTATTATATAATCAATGGTAGCTGAGAGAAAGAATCAGCTTTCTCTTGGGATAAGCGTCTTCATAAGTTATCCTATACCAATTAGTTAGCCATAAACACATGTAAGACTGATTCCATGGGGGGGTCTGGAAGGGGTATGTGTGTGTGTGTGTGTGTGTATGTGTGTGTGTATGTAACAATAATAATTATTGAAAAGATTAGGAATTTGAGGGAAGCAGAGGAAGAGCTAGAGAAAAGATAGGTAATGTGGAAATTATATAAATTTAGTACTCATATATATAAAAATTCTCAAAAACATTAAAAATTAGATTAAAAATTGTATATAATTTCTGATTTAGATAAAATTCAAAATTTATATTTTCCTCAAACATTCTGAGTTTTAGCTTGAGGCTACAATATTTGGTGTGGCTACAATATTTGGTGATCTATCTCCTTCAGCTTTTCCATAAACTGATGCATTGGCTTGCAATCAGTGACAGGTACTATTAACTCTGGTCACTGTTGCTTTTGGGAATTGTTTTCAAGCTTGTTTTACATCCTTTGCTTCCTAAACCCTACATTGCCTTTCCAACTAGCTTAATGCTTACTATGCATGCCCCTACCAATAACATGATCTCTCCTCTGAGTTCTTAATTAATGAACAGGTTTTATTGATTCTTTGTCACCCTTAGTCTTTTAAAACCCAATCTGTTACCACTTGGAATCAAGAAGCAGCTGGCTTTTATACAGTTAAAAGTACCAAATTGCTAAATGGCTACAAACCTTTCTGTAGCTCACCAACTGACTACTAAATAATACCATCTTGGATAGTGCTATTACGTCAACATTCTGTTCCTGCTACTGATTGATTTTTTTCTTACATGGGATACTCATCAGGAGCTGTCACATTAAACCCTAAATTTCACTAAACATTTCATAGTTTCAGGATCTCTGTAACCAATCCTTCCTCCAAGTGTCCAGAATCATTTGTAAATGAAAACCCTCTGGTAGCTGTAACTTTGTCATAGAGTTTATTTCCTCAGTGCTACTTAGAGAATCTAGTGTGCTCTTACCCTGGTCTACATTAGCCTGTTCTCAGTGCTTCCCATGTGTGCTCAAAGCTCACAACACCACCATTCCCTTGGGAAGCACTCTTCTACCTCTGTCTTCTTTCACGATGCTCATGTTACTGAGATTGCCTCTTTCCCCAAACCTAGGCTGAAGCCTCCCGCATTCACTCTTCACACTGTAAAGCATCACTTATCACTTTCCAAGTCACGCTGCCATGCATCCTGCCTCCTTTACCATGACTTAGGGAAGCTGTACTAGAAAAGACTTTCCATTACCATAGGTGCTATATCCAGTCCTCATAGTTTACTAAAGTCTTAGCAGGAATCATACAATCTTAGCAGGGAGCATTTAATCATTTATTAAATAAGTGAACACAGGAGCATTTGGACAAGGGCTTTGTCTTCCTTTGAGCTGTGCCCACATATCTCCCTAACCTCCTTGTATCTCATATGGACCCTTAATAAGTGCTTAGCTGTTGAAGTATGCACAATAGTAAATCTTTCATATTGTAACTATTCTTCTTAGATGGTCTCATTTAAACAATATAGGGCTCATAACTATATCCTGGGTTTGACACCAAAGTTACATTGAAGAAGGAAGGAAGAAGGAAGGAAGAAAGGAAGGAAGGAAGGGGAAGGGAAGGGAAAGAGGAATGAATGGAAGGGAAGAGAAGGAGGGAGGGAAGAAAAAAATCTCCACTTATAATTCTCCATACAAATTCACATGCAATATACCAAAAGCTGAACATCTATTTCTCATTCATACCCATATCTACTTATGGATTTTCTTTGTTATCAAAAGGCAGGCACCCTTTTCCCACAAGCCAGAATTGTCCCTCTCCATTCCAAACTCTTCGCACTTACTTGCTGCCTCTGCCCCAAATGTCTCTAAGCTTGTGCTGTAAATATCCCTTGGACTGTATGAATTCTCCTTAAGGCTTTCTATCTCTTCTGTCTTGCCTAGCTTCTTGCAAGAGTCCCTAGCTGAGCTTCCTACCTACCTCCTGTCTGACATTCCTCCAGTCTGTTGCTACACTGCTGTCAAGTGATTGTTCTATAACACAGCCTTGCCATATGTCATTTCCATTTCAACACCATCCGTATCTTCCCACTTCCTGCACTTAGCATCACCGCCATATGCAGACACACAGCAGATTCTGCCTTTGCCCGTGCACACATCCAGAGTCAGACATCATCACCTATCCAGTACTTATCTCTGAAAACCCCAATTTGAAGAGCCATTCATAAGTTAATAATTGGCCGGCCTTGCCATGTTCTGCCTTTTTCATGGGTTCATCTTTCTCCCTGTGTATTTTGCTGCGGATGTAGGCTACTAATTTTTCTTCATGGAAAATGTTCCTTCTGGGCAATGCTTGGTGTACTAGTTATTGACTGCACTTGTGATGATCAGAAACCTTATCACTGAAGAGAAAAAAAAAACAAATCAGAATACCCTTCATATCTTAGTCATTCGTTGCTTCATTGATGCTGCTAAATGCCACATGGATGTTGAGATTTTTCTATAGTGAGCCACTACATTTTCCTTTTGGAGTCTGAAAAAAAAGCAGCCTTTAATTTGTGCCTTTTTAAAATGGTATTTTTATATTGGCGGAGGCATCAAGGAAGGAGTGGAATATAGAAACATTTGAATTTGCATGGCATCACTTTTACAGAAAAATCTCAACTGACCTCTTTGGCAAGCTATTCATAATTTGCCTTAGGACTTTTTTTTCTTTAAGTTTCTGTGGGCAATGATTGGTTAAGACAGACAGAGTAAAAAGATAATGAATGGTGTGCCCATAGGGGGAGGGGGAGGGGAAGGAGGGAGACGGAGTGGGGAGGCTGAAGCCAGCACAGACAGTGGCAAGCAGAAAAACAGAAAGCAGTTGGCACTGACTGCTCTTCCAGAGGTCCTGAGTTCAGTTCCCAGCAACCACATGGTAGCTCATAACCATCTGCAACAGGGTCTGATGCCCTCTTCTGGTGTGTCTGAAGAGAACGACAGTGTATTCATATATATAAAATAAATAAATAAATCTTAACAAACAAACAAACAATAACAACAATAACAAAAACCCGCACCCTGGCTGTGACTCTGAAGTAGATAAAAAGACGACAAGGAGAAATATAGTCGTTACTGTTGATAGATGAAGAGGCTGAGGAGAATGGTACCCGCTCAGACAGTGAGTAGGGGATGAACTGCAGAGAGAATCACCAGAAGCAGGTATGAGAAATATGGGAACCAGCCAGAGTGAGGATGGAGTGAATCTTACTGTTGACTGTGGCCTCAGTCTCAAGAAACATTGTGAGCAATTTGGAGAATTTTCATCACTCTTTATTTAAAATAAATGATTCATATTGAAGTAAATAATCTCTGTCACATGAGATGAAGTGTCAACTCACTGTGGGCTAGTAACAGAAATCCAGATGACTGCGAACTCAGCATCTAGACCAGTAAGTGAGACCTTATCAAAGAGCTCTTGAACTGGAGTCTCATCTCTGTATTTCCTCCATTCACTTCCTAACTTCCTGTCTGTAAATATTCCATTCTTTATATTTTGTCTTTCCTTTCTTCAAGAATAAAATGTTGAGTCTTTGATTATCCACGTTACCTTTCTTTTCTAATGAAGAATTGTATTCCCATAGCAGAAGTGATGAGAATGTGTCCTTGCTGGACCTGTAATTCATATTTTCTTGTTGCAAAAGGCTCCATCATAGGTACTGGCACATACCTAGCCACACTGGAATTGAGCTTTTTCATAAATGCTCAAGTTTTCTTGTGAGGCCATGAAGAGAAAGGCACCTCAGAAAGAATAAGATAATTTACATGGATGAACATTAGAAAAAGAACAAGGGGAGGGGCGTTTGTTAGAATTTGATTGTGCAGATTTGGTTTTGTTTGTTAGTTTGTTGGTGGCATTGCTTAGAGGCTCTTAGAGAACATGGGACAATATTGACTAAGACACCGTGGTTGTCAGTATTGTCAAGCCCATACCATTTAGAATCATCTTGCAGACAAGCCTTCAGGCAAACCTGAGGGATTAATTAGATGAGGTTGGCCTCTTCAGGTGCCTGTGTGTGTGTCTGTGAGACATTATCATAATTAGTTAATTGTGGTAGAGAGATCTACCATACTGGATAACACTGTTCCCTTGGAGTGGGTCCTGGACCTTAAAGCCTAAATGTTGATGCATGGTGACCAGCTTCTCCAAATTCCTGACCCCTGATAACTTCACTACCACCTACTACTTCCTCCTCCCTTCAGCTATGGGCCAAAATAAATCCTTCATTCCTAAAACTGCTTCCATCAACATATTATATCACGGCAACAAAAGACATAAATAAGGCCAGTACTACATGACTCAGGTGACTACTAGCCAATCAGAATTCATATCATGTAGATACTGTCCAATCAGTGTTCATTACATATGTCTAGCAACCTGCTGGTGTTAGAGAATAGATGAAAGATAGTTATGAGATATGTAATAAGATCACAAAATAATAGCTGGAGGGCAATTCCAAAAAAATTGAAGGGTTAATAGATTTACAAAATGTATTTTGGGGCATTATAAAATGTACACACTTTTACAAGGTTGCCTGCATGGTCGGTGATGGTCAAAAGCAAAAATCAAACCACATAAGTGAATTTATAATAATACCTAGAGCTAAATGTATTACAAAAGGCCCAATTTTGTATAAATATGTAATGAATTGTTTCAGAAGGAATTTGACTATGAATCCTTAGTAAGCATTAGCCTCCTGCTATCTTTCTGAGAAATCAGTTTTGGAGGACAAGACACCCCAAAAGGCCTGTCTAGGTTTATATTCTATTTGATGCTTGAGCTTGCTTCTTTTTAGATGCATTTTCCAAAATACAGCAGTTTCTATGGTACAACACTCGTTTCACACCACGAATGCCATGCTGTTCTGGGGCTATAATTTATGGAGTTTAAATGAGAAGAGAGCTCAGCCTGGGACCAAGGAACTATGACCTCAGGTTGAAAAAAAAATCCTTTAGACATACTCCTCACAGCTCTGGTTATCACCAGTGAAATAACAATTCACCTCTATGTTTGCTTTTGCTGGAACTGACACTGTAAGTAACAAAATATAGTGAGATTTCAAAGAAAGGAAAATGACCTTTAAATTTTCTGAAGCATAAAGGCCACTTCATGCAACAGAGAACAGCAAAAGCTATGTGGCCTTAGGAGGTGAGTGAGATGAGTTAGATTAGGGGATAAAAGGGGGAGGTAGCTGGGACCTTGGGGTTTGTCCTCTCTGAAGTTGCAGGACTAAGGTCTCCTTTAAATGGAAAGCAGAGGAGGGTGAATATCAAAAGACCTCGCACAAATAGCAACCCAAAGATCTCAATAATTATGCGAGGTGACAAGAACTGTAAAAGCTAACCTGCTATTTTCAAAGTGTTCCATTATGGGCCTATAAAAACAGAACTGAAGAAGCTCTGTGAAAATAAACATATAATCTTGTCCTACTATCTGTAGTCTCAAAGTTCTTAGAAATTAAGACTATTTTCTTTCTAGACTAATGAAAAAACAAACTTGAAACTTGAAACCACTATGGACTTATTTCTCTTTTATATACAAGACAAATAAAGCAATGTTACAAAGCTTTAGCTTTTTAGAAATCCAGAGAATCGTGAGAAAAATTTAAAACTATCAAAATGATTTCAGCAGCTAAATTAAATAAAGAAATTGATATTTTTTGTATTTTATGAAACTAAACAGTAAAATAAACACAGTTTAAATGAGATGATCATTTTTAATGTGGAAGATGCTATCAAGGATTCAAACAAAAATATTTTCCCATATGTTTCAAACTTTAGAAAAACTTTTAAAAGTCTAATGGGGCTTCTGATAAATATTTTGATCAATAAAGCATAGGTTCTAAACCTTATTGAAGGATGAAAGAGAAGAAAACAATAGAGCTAAAAGTACATAAGTTTAACTTAATACCTACATAAGGAAAAAGTAAAATAAGTCTGTTAGCTGTTAAAGAGAATCTTTAAGCAGCAAAATCATAAGCATAATACAGAATACACATTTACATTCATTAAACACCTGCTATATAAGGAAGTATTTGTATTGACAAAAGATATATCACAGTTACAAAAATTTTTTTTCTGTACTCTTATCTAGAGAAACCAAATGTATGGTGATCAGAATAATTATTCATGAAATCCTCCTATTCAAGCAACTACATTGTCTATTTTAGTTCTGAGAATTTAAAGAACAGAGATGTATCTGTCTTGCCTGGAAGCATATTCCAAGGTGATATGAAGACACCATGTTGTAAGCCCTCACTCTGGATAGCACCCATTGTCTAATTTCTATTTATGCTCTTAGATCCAACTGTGTTTTAAAGGAAGCCACAGAGCCATCACACCCATATTTCCTAACACCAATTGGTCACTCCTGCAGGAGACACTTGTATCTAGCACTTTCCAGTGATCTGGTAGATATTTATGTTAGTTTTAAGAAGACTAGCACATATTTTCTCCAAAGTCATGAATCCCATGTATCTTGGCTTCTTCCTACCTCCTTTTGCCATGTAAGCTAGAACATTTTAGACATCAACAGTTAACCTTTTCGACCATATGAGTTCAAAATAAGCTTTGCCTAGAACTGATGGGGATGCTCCAGTAGCAGCAGCTTTCATTTTCTTTTTATCCCTTTCTCCTGTTTGAGTCCTTCTTTACCATACCACATCTCTCCATATGTACATCTTTTGCCTGTGTTAAGTATTTCAGCTCTGCGAACAGATAGTAATCTCATTTTGTCTTTTCAATGTTCACCTATTCATGTTTTGTTCTGTGGCTTCAATGCATAAAACTCAATTGTATTTTTTTTTCTATTTCAAAATGTTTCATTCTCTATCAATAAGTGAATTTCTAATATCTTTAGCGCCAAATTTCTTAAAATGGTAGACTTCACCGTCTTACCTACGTACTTTGATTACAAGTAAATTTGGTCATCATCAGTTCATTACTAATTGTGAAAAATTAGAATGGTCTTCCCAACATCATGTAGAGGTACTCAACTTCTTAGCCACTCAAGTGGCCATCAGCAAGACCAAAGAGAGGCCATAGGTAAGGCCTATCTGATTTTTCTGCCATCTTTCTTCTTCTACCTCATACTTTTCTTGTCTCAGGTCTCTTCCTTCTTTCTTCTTTTCTTCCTTCCTTCCTTCCTTCCTTCCTTCCTTCCTTCCTTCCTTCCTTCCTTTCTTTCTTTCTTTCCTTCTTTCCTTCTTTTTTCTTTCTTTCCTTTCTTCCATCCTTTCTTCTTTTTCTACTTCTCTTCATCTTTCTCCTACCCTTCTCTTCCTCATCCCTTCAATTCTTTATCATCATCATCTTTATTTTCTTCTTTCATTTTTCTTTTAGGGCTACTCCTTTCTCTAGTCCTTCATAACTTCTTTCAAACTGTGAAATGCAGAGTGTTTAATACCTTGATGCTATCTCAAAAAGATATATAGTATTTACATAGTAAGTATACAGTTAATAACCTTGCTATTCAGAGTTCACTTGCTTCTTATCTTTCTCTAAGGAACAAAATGTGTTTCTTAGACACATTTTGGTTTTGAGATTTTATTGCAAAGTGTCAATGAATACTTTAGAATAATCCTAATGTGAAAAGTGATTCATGATTCGAAGAGCTTCGTCAAGGACAGCTAGTCATTTACACTCTCTGACTCTGCGGTTCCTTATCTGGAAATGGGGACTATGTTTACCTTCTGATAATTTTATATATTAATGAGTTTGTGAATTATAAAGTACTATTCATGCCCATTATAATAATTTCTTGCAAAAACCAATGTTTAATAGACCCATGAGATGGCCTGAAGGACATAACTCTATGAGAAGGATGGAACTACAATCTCCTTACCTAACAACTAAAGCCGCATCCTTCACTTCTCAGAACTGGGTCTTTGGGGATTTCATTTCCAAGACCATTCAGAAATAAACTCCATTGGGTCTGTTATCATAGCTACCAATTTCTTAAATAGCATATGTTGGAGCCGACTCTGAGCCGAAAGCGACTGTCATCTTTACAGCCGTCTCGAGACATATACCCTGACAACAGACTTGTTTTCAACAGCCTGCAACAGCTGAGCACACTCTGATAAACATCTTGTTTTGCTGTTTAGTGCTGCCAGCAGGTAGGTGCATGTGGTCTCCACACTGCTAGGCTCATGACGTAGTGCCTTCAGTTGAGCTTGTCCATGAGGGCAAGGCCCATGGTAAAGGGTATAAAGACTTTAGAAATGTGTTTTGAAAGAAGTAGGATTACTTGGTGACTTCAATGATGTTTATGCTTGAATATTCATTTCAGTTAGTGTCTATACATCTTATCATTCTGCTGCCACATTTTTGAACTTCTTTCCATTCATCAGGCTCCTTCCCTTACAGATTCATTGAAGATGAGTGGTCAGAGAGCATCATCCTCTGGCTGATTTCAGCTCATCCTTTGTTTTCAAACTGCGAGATTAACACAGAGTTCTGCTTTAGTCCTCTACTTCAGTCTCCAGTATAAATCAGAAAAATGCAAACACCAACCTTTCCCATTAGTTCCAGATTTCTATTTACAGTATCTTATCATAAAGCTCCTTGATATCTCTCATGATTGTATCTCAGACACAAAATGTCCTAAAATAGATCCCATAATCCACTGAAAGATTTTCTTATGGGTCAGGAATACTTCAAGATGTCCAGGCTGTAAAGTCTTCAAACAGCTTTTATTTACTTATATCTGGTCCTTTAGTATCTTTCATTACCAAATCTTACCATATCTACCTACAAAACATATGGCAAACGTGTACTTATCATTATTCTTTTTACCTCCCTACCAGTCTAACGGAAGACATTATTCTTACTTCCCATGTGGTATTTTTCCCCTGGAAGGACTTCCCACACCTACCCCATCTCATCCCTAATCTGTTCTTATAGATTGCTGCCAAATTAATCTTCCTAAAGTACAATTTAAATCATGTCATTCTACTACTCCAAAATGTTTAATTGCTTTTTATTATCCATTGACTAAGATCCAAACTCCTTAAAATAACATTTAACACCCTCCACCATCTGGTGATGTCCCACATTTACAGACATAGCTCCCTTCTCTCTCTTCCAAAGATCTAATGCTGCATTCAGACTATAACATGTCCTTCTGCCTGTCTCATTTACTCATTCTATCCTCTTCATAGTAATGCTCTCTCTTCTCCTTGTTCTCTATGGGTATTTAGCGAAGGGCTCCAGCAGACAATAACATATAATTCAAAATAAATTGAGCAATTGGATTACCATGCTAAATCCTCCCAATTATCCTATTACATATATACTGTTTCCAAACTTTTACCAGTAAATATGCTGAGGTGTGTGTGGTTTTGTTAATTACTGCAAATAGCATAGCTTTCTATATTTGTTCATATCAAAGTCATTGTTTCAAACCTGTATCCATTTGAACGATTTATTTTATTTTTAATTATGTGTATGTATATGCACATCTGTGTGTGCTATAAACAACCGAGTCAGCTCTTCAGCCCAATCCAAATGCTATAAATGCTTCTGTTCTTTCAAGTAAATAACTTGACCCCTGGCTTAATTATGAAGATACAATATCAGAAAAACTTAGTAATAACAAATTAAACACTAATAAAAATGTTGCCTCCTTGGTTTGTTCATTTACATACAATTTACATGCAAAAAAAATTCCATGTTCTTGGTGGATTGCTCTATTAGCCTGGCATCTCTAGCTCTGGGCTCCCTGCACTCTTCCTTGAGTGGGATCTCTAGCTCTGGGTTCCCTGCACTCTCTGTTGAGTGGCATCTCTAGCTCTGGGTTCCCTGCACTCTCTGTTGAGTGGCATCTCTAGCTCTGGGTTCCCTGCACTCTCTGTTGAGTGGCATCTCTAGCTCTGGGCTCCCTGCACTCTCTGTTGAGTGGCATCTCTAGCTCTGGGCTCCCTGCACTCTTCCTTGAGTGACATCTCTAGCTCTGGGTTCCCTGCACTCTCCATTGAGTGGTATCTCTAGCTCTGGGTTCCCTGCAGTCTCTATTGAGTGTCATCTCTAGCTCTGGGTTCCCTGCACTCTCTGTTGAGTAGCATCTCTAGCTCTGGGTTCCCTGCACTCTCTGTTGAGTGGCATCTCTAGTGCTCAACTCCCTGCACTCTTCATTTAGTGTCATCTCTAGCTTTGGGCTCTCTGCACTCTCTGTTGAGTGCCAATTCTAAAGTTTTTGTTCCTGGCATTGTCTTTTCAGAGTCAGATGATTTACTTTTGTGTGATTTCTAAGTAGTCTGACTGAATTTTGTCATTTTTTTCTCTTAACCCCAAATTTCTTTAGGAGTGCTGAATGTTATTAATATGATTTTTAGTAATTCTCTGAATCTTCTTTATAATAATTTTAATTATGAAATGAAAATTTGAAGTTTGTCCAGGTAATATAAAAGCTAAGTCATTAATTTTAATCATAATTCATAGATTCCTCCTTCATAGAGACACACACACATGTACACACACACACACACAAACACTGGAAGAGCTTTCTGATTAGTGTCTTGAGTTAAATGAAATATATATATATATTTATATATATATTGTTATTTAATTCATCTTTATCTTCCGGATGGATAGATTTTATGACATATATTGTTATATAGTCATGACTATTTCAGAAAATATGCCCTCACAAATGCAATCATAGAACACAGAGATTGGATGCTCCATTTGAAGAAGCCCCATTTCTATTAAACCACTTCCTAGGATCTGATTTTGTTACTCTTTATTAAACAATATTAATTTATTTATATGCTTAAATCAACATTCAAAATAATAGCTTTCATTTGGGGATTTCACTTCTCCTTCAGCCTTCTCTACTGTTCTCCCCCAAACTCCTGACTCTTGCCTTTTTCTTCCCTCAAATGGTCTGCTTTTTGCTTTTGTGACACATGAATTTCATTATTCCCTTTTATTCCTTTCTTCTCCTTACCTAATTTTTCCAGTTTCATGAGTCCCTTTCATAATCTATACACACACACACACACACACACACACACACACACACAAACACACACACACACGCACATACTCAGGTGCATACACATAATACACACACAGCTAAAGTCCACATGTGAGCAGAATCATTCAGCATTTGTCCTTTGAGTCTTGCTTATTTTACTGGATACAATGATTGACAATCAAACTCATTTTCCTACAAATGTCATGACTTGCTTTCTCTTTAGTATTGAGTAAAATTCCATTGTACTGTGTATCACAGTTCCTTTATCCATTCTTTTGCAATTCATAGCTATTGTGAACAGTGCAACAATTAAGTGTAGGTGTGCAAACATCTCTGTGATATGTTTCCCTAGAGTTCTGGTAGATACACAGGAGTGGTAAAGCTGGGTCATATGGTAGTTCCATTTTTTTGTTGTCATTTTTGAGAAAACATAACGCTGACCTCCATAATGGCTATACCAGTTTTAGTTCTCATAGCAATGTAAGAGTTCCTCTTTCCCCACATCCTTGCCAGCATTTATTGTCATTTGAATATTTATTGAGTACTTATCATACAATGTGAAACTTGCTCTTAAACAGTTTACCATCAAGTTGATTAATTGCAAACATAACAAGTAATGACGACCTCCAGGGTATTAACAATTGTAGCAAAAAAGTTTGTGGCCTAGTTAACGAAGTGTTTGCATCACCAGAAGGGTAGAGGAGAACTAACAAGATACTATCTAGCATAACACTGTAGTTGAGTAACAAAGAAATGATAAGAATGAGAATGAGACTTGAGTCAGAAGTGGCTCCACAACTTCAGTCATGCCAGGTCAATAAGTGCATCACGAATAAGGGGCTTATTTTCATATAAAAGCCAGAATCCTTTGAGTATCTTGAAAACAACAAAGAAAGTCTTGCCTTTGAGGGCTTCAGAAGATAAGATAAAGCCCAGTTAAAGAGCTTTCTCATGAAGTTCTAACAGGAGTTATTCTGGCCACTAATATATAAACATCTCATCTTGTTTTGACCTCTCTTTTCAATGTGCAGTTTTTGAGAAAACAAACAAAAACATTCTCAGGCATCTCTCATCATAATACGTTTCTAATTAGTTGGGCCAGGACAACTTTGAACTTTTGGAAAGAAGAATATAAAAAAGGATTTTGCTACTTCTGCTTTACTGCTCTACAGTTTTGCCAAACACTCATATGTGTTATCTGTTCCCTACAACAGAAACAATTTTCCTGACACCCACAGATCTGAATAGGCATTTAACTTTCTGGACCTGGCATGCCTTACCAAACTAAATGAAATGTTCCCTGTACTCTGCCTCCTTCCTCTCCCTCAACCCCAACATTCATAACATGCCATTAAAGTAAAAGGGATTAAATGAATTATAACGCACAGAGATTACCATAAAATACATAATGTACACAGAAAATAGGTTTTGGGACCACACCTACATCATTGAATTCAGAGAAAGAATTTTCCTACCTCCACTACCTGATAACCAAGGGTATCAAAATTATCTCCCTTAATAAGTAGGTAAATATGCTATTTTTAAAGAAATTTTGTGAGCACAAAGTGTCATGTTCCCAACCTAAGAATCTGTGTTTTCACACCCCATGAAAATGCCTACATATATCTGTGATGTATACATTCAAATGCACAGCTAAAATATTCATATATACAGCACTCAAATCAAGAACTGGCCTGAAAGTACTTTGTTAGTAGGCATGCCCAAGCAGGCAGACCCAAATACACTGGGGTCCAAGGACTGGATGAAACCTTTACTTCTGTAGACTAACAAATGGACTTACTCAAATTAATGCGTGAATTTGATGACTTTCATCATGGGAAGTGCATGAGTACATACATTCCACCAATAGGTAAACACTAGCTAGGCAGTATTATCATTGCTGTTATAACAACTGCCCAAACCATGAGACCTTAAAGCTTTCTGGATGAAAGGCTTACAAGTAGAAAACAATCTGCCCTAGCATTTGCTCTGCAGACTTCAAATTACTTTTCAGCCTTTTCTTTGTATTTATCCAACTCATTTCAAAAGATGAAACACCTATTCCAAAGTGAGGAATGAGACTTCTGTGAGGGAATACTTTTTTTAGGATGGCCTTATTATTTTCTGTTCGTTTTCCCAATCTATTATTTTTTTTCTTTCTGCCTAGTTCCCTCGTTTTAATTTCTCCTTTCTTTTCAGTCACTTCACCTTCAATTTTTCCGGATGTCCTGCGTCTTTTCCCTGTGCTTGCCTCATCTTCTACTCTCTCAGAAGTACTGTCAGTCAACAGTCATATATCTTCATTCTATTCTTTGTTACTATCCTTGTGGATGTTGCTTCCCAGAACCCATGGTACCCATTCCTGCAAATGTATGGATGGTAGTCTCAGTAGTCACATATGAATTAAGGCCGATGAAAAAGCAAGTGGGATGTATAGGTTGAGAAGTTTGGAAATGGGTTTGCGTTTGAACCTAGGCAAAGACTGCCATTTCCTGTGAGAAGTTTAGTTCATTCACAGAACCATGCCCTGGTGTTGATAGATCTTATAAAAGAATAACATGATGTCCATCTCACTGGTGATTTGGGATTGAGATAATGGTTTTATATTTAATAGCTTTTTCTGACTGCTACAGAATATCTTAAAGAAATGAAAGGCTTTGTTGCTGTTTGTTTGAGCTACAGAACATTAGACACTTCAGTCTATGCTTTCTTGGACCAAGTGCTTAACTTCTATCCTATAGCTGCCTTTTAAAATGTATAGAGCCATCCACAGGGGAGACACCATTTGAAGAAATTAATCTACAAGACAAAAGCTTGTATAGAGGTTCCTTTATTAAAACAAAAGCATGATAGGGAACAACTAGTTAAATGTCAGGACATAGGGTACATCCACAGAGAGAAGACAATGGCTAAGCAGGATCGGTGATGTGGGCAGTTTTAAGGATGCTTCTGTTTATAGGCAGAAGCTTCTGAAAGACCTCAGTTTTTGTAGTAATGTGTCGTCACTTGCCCATTTGTGTTTTAAGTTCTTGAAAATTACTCACGTATTTAAAATCAGAGAATTATCCTGCTGTATAAATTAAGCTTAAGCGTAAAATAAATGTCAAGAGTTAAACTCCTGCTCCTATGTCCCAGAGATCCATTTACTTCACAGAGAGCAACTTCTGGGCACGTCTTTAACCTGCCTCCTCTTTTTTTCCTGAAATAATTGTACATTTTCTCACACATTCAAAATAATATCTAAAATATTCATGAGAGTTAAGCATGAAATTAAGAAAATGACTATCCCTATCCATAGCACTTACTATTAAGAAAACAGCCTCTCTGATCTCTTTGAAGTTTATATTCTGCCCGTCCTGATTGCAGTTCTCCCTATTTCTATACTATAGAGAGCTAGCCTCAAATGTGGGGTTGGTATTGTGTCACTATTTCTTAAAAGTTGCATATATGCACGTATCTCCGAATAACATATTGTTTAGGATTCCCAGCTGTAAACTGACTCAGTACATTTGTAGAGTATGTCATGCTTTTGGATTCCTTCAAGATTGAGAATGCCTTTCAAGATTCATCAAATTAACAATCGAAGAAATAAGAGCGTTGCAATTTAACTATCCATATATGGATTTAGGGGATATTTTCAGCACTGAGTATTGGAACTATGTTGGGTTGTAGTGGGCGTGGGCGTGGGTCCTGGTGTATTGAATTGTGTGTCCAGTGTCTGCCACCTCCAAGGGGCTAGGGCTGCAGCTCAGAGAGATAGAGGTGGGAATTTGACTGTGTTCACTCCACGCTGCACCAGTTGGACATCAGACTGTGAGAAGCCACAGGATTCTGCCCCTGGGGTGGAGGGAACACAGTCTGAAGTCCCTAGGGGTCCTGAGCTCTTGGGTTGGGGGACCCTGAGCCAAGGTGGCTGAGGACCAACTGGTTCTCAGGACCTTAGGCTCTCAGGTGCCACTGAGAAGCCGTAGAAAGGCCAATGGTGGAGAGGAGGAGCATTCAGGCCCCAAAGAAGAGAGGTATTCCATGGTCTTAAGATATGGTCTTAAGATATTTATTGTCATGGCAGAAAATGAACAAAGCTATACCCCATGTTCTCGGGGCGGGTCTGAGGTTAAATACCTTTTGCAAGGAGGGGGATCTGAAAAGGAATGCTTAATTAGCTATGCCCTCTGGCCTTTAGGTATCTCATTAGTATGAAGATCTGTCTTGAGGTTGTAGTCACACCCTCTAACTGTGCTACATGACCAATGGCCACAAAACTCTCTGTGGAAGGCTGTAACTATGTGAAAGGAGCCAGGGGTCCAGGAGCAAGGTCAGACTCCTACCATCCCTGAGTGTCTCCGGGCTTCAAAGCCTGTTAGACCAGGTAACCAGCTTCTTCTCACAGCCCCACAGAACTATTGCATCATGAACATGCTTACATCATATCCTAGAAGAGAAAATTGAAAGATTGGATAATATCTCCCTGTTTGAAATTTTTCTTACTGAGCGTGTATGGAGTGGAATTAGTGTAGGCCTCTGTAAGCATCAAAGGCTGACCTACAATAGCACAGGCTATAGATGGTAACCCACCCATACTGTCAGAGACTCACTTCTTTCTATTATAGAGGTCACTGAATATGTACAAATTTTGTCCTTGAGGTCCCAAATGGTTTATTGACCTCTGACTAGTATGTCCAACTTTCTCCTGGCTATGTAGATGCTCCTAAAAGGATGGGCATATCAGTTCCATTACATTCTGACTTGGTTAGTTTTCTAATGCTGTGATTAAACAAAAACACACACATTCTGATCAAAGGCAACATGGAAAATAAAGTATTTACTTGGCTTGTATTTCTATGTCTTCATGTCATAGATGGCTTGACATCATAGATGGCTTCCATCATTCAGGAAGGTGAAGGCATAAATTCAAACAGGAACCTGGAGACATGAACAGAAGTAGATCAAAGAAAAATTTAATTATTCCCCATGATTTATTCAGTTTGCCTTCTTATACAACCCAGGGTTGACGCCACCCCCACAGTGGGATCCTCCTAAGTCAATAATTAATCAAGAAAATGCCCTACAGACCAATCTGGTGGAGGCATTTTTTTCAACTGAAGTTCCCTCTTTCCAGGTGACCCTGGCTTGTGTCAAGTTAACAGAAAATTAGCACAAGTTCTTTGGCCAAACTTACAGCTATTAAAGTTTCCCAGGAAACTGAGAAAAGTGATCTTTATTATGGTTATCCATGAATCCATTATTACTTAGAAAAAATAAAAAATGCTGTCAATTAATAATTAGCAATTTCTCCCACAGTGGTTTTGCTAACTTAAATGCACTTGATATTTTCTGTATTGTGAGGATGTGAGTACAATTCTCTTTGTTTCTCCCTGGAAAACTAAAACTAGTAGTTTCCATATAGTTTGCATCCATGTAATAATTTGATTGTTATTCATTTATCTGAAGTGCCAGCTCTGTCACATGTCAAGATCTCTTTCTAGAACTTCTTAACTGTTTCTAAGTCAATCTATATGTTCTTTGTATATATTAGTATACACCTTCCTGATATTTATAAGTAGACTTATTAGCAAATAAATCAAGACCCTTGCTCACATCTTACTGCTTTATATCAGGCATTTTTTTTTTGTCGTTGTTATTCTTGGCCTCTAAGACATTACAAAAATTTTGAAGACTACATCTTCTTAAAATTCAGTTTGTCAAGTTCAGTAGCACCAGGGAAAGTCATATGAAATCAACTGAATAATCTGAAAAGAACCTGTATGTGTACATATCAGGTATTCTGATTTGTGATATCAGTAGACTTTTCATCTGGTGGTGTGTCTTCCTTAGTGACTTTCAATAATACTTGATGATTTTTATGTAGAAAAAAATAATATTCAATTATAATCAAGATGTTCAGTTTTTAAGATAAAAATAAAAAGAAATTTGAAGAAATGATAATGCCAGTAGATAAGCAGAGCCCTCCTCCCAGCCTCCTTGGTAATTTAGTCCCTGACTACTGTATTGCTCATAATTTATTGCAAATTTATTAGACCTCAGTAGCTCAGAAACCTAGTAGCTTATGGATGATCCTCTAATTAGTGGAATTAGAGGATGAGACTGTTTCCTTTGATTAATTGGCACATGTGGAGTCTGGGTGTCCTCTGAGGCCTGCCATTTGCATACTAAGTTACTACATATCAATGTGCTGAAATCCAAAGGGCTGGGGGCCCCTTCTACCATGCAAAGGCAAAGTCCTATGGATCTAATTAAATTACTGTGTTCTTGCCCCTTTCGCTTTTCTACCCACTCTGAAACAATTTTCCAAGGAGTAACCCTAAAGTTAAAAACCAAATAAACAATTTGTGTGCTTGTAGCAATTTACCACTTACAAATTCCTCTCACATATAGTATCTTCTCTTACAACCCTCTTGAGGAAATACAACTTTATTCCCATCTTACTAGTGGATCTTGAGATTGATAGGTGTCCCAATTTACAGGGTATTAATTGACCAAGCTGGGATTCTGACTTGGATCCTTTATGCCAAGGTCAGAGCTGTCTTCACTCTCTCATGTTGACAGGTTAGAGAATTATCCCAAATGTTCTAATAAAAATAGGAAGAAAATGTTACTCTTCTAACACGGCCATGTTTTGTAGAAACCAGTTATTCTCATTGTATTGGCAGAAAGAGAACGGTTAAATGGAACTGGGGGTGGGGGAAGCTTCATTTGGTACATGAAGGGAAAGCATGGTATTAAATGAGAGCCAATACAAGAGATAGTGATAACCCTGCATCTCAGGATTTCACACTCAGATGAAGTGGCTACTTGATAGCAGTTCTAATACAAATGTCAATTCTGTGCCTGAACAAGTTGATCACTAAGGTCTCTGCCCAGTTCAGATGACTTCTAAAAAAAAAAAGGCCACCATTTTGCTGGACCAAAGAACTTTGCAGGCCTGTATCTTTTCTGAGTGTCTGTCAGTGTAGACATGAATGAAGGGAGTTATTTTAGACAACAGGTGGTTGCAGTGGACAAAAACTATGCAGTGAGCTCCTTGGCACTTGTCACAAAGTATATTATCTTTGCTGGATGGAAGCAGGAGAGTTTATTTGAAAAGGTTTAATAAAGGTTCTGAAGGACTCTTTTGGTATAAATACCTATTATTCTTGTCAGTGCTACTTAAGAACAGCAGGAGGTGGGCATTTCAAATGGAAGTTCAGCATCTATTCCTAGAAGCCCAAAGGATCTATAGCTGCCCAGGTCCTTAAGTAATCTGTAAAGCTAGCCTCCAGAAAGGGAGGGGCAGGGGAGCTTCAGGAGGTAAGGCTCTCCTTTCTACCTTAAAGTATTTGTTGGGGAACTGTTTTGGAGATTCACTTACCAAGTTACTTCTGGTCCTTTTTCCAGGGGCTGAAGCTCCACCCCATCAGCAGCATGAAGGTAGGGGTCAGGCTTACTTAGCTAACCTAGGGGTGACCCAAACTGTGAATTTGCTTCAGGCCGGAATATTTCTGAGAATCAAAAAGTTAAAACATACCATGTTTTTTCGTGATGTCTTAAAGGTAGCTTCAAGCTCACTTTTATAAGAGTTGAAAAAAATTGAGACTGGTCCGTGGCCTCCAATCTGGAGGAGCATAGCCTACTGGCTGTGATTTGCCTGTTATTTTCTGCTGCCTGTCCTCACTTTCAAAGGGTGAAAAACACATCTGCATAGAAATGATAATATGAAACGGTCTTATGAGAAAGTCCTGTTGCTTAATGGCCTATATCTTGCTTTTCCCTACCCTGCTCACCTCTCAGCATCCTGGCCCCTGGAAAATAGTATTTGCCCCTTGGTGATGCTCCCTCCCTTGTCTTGTTAAGCTGCTGTAGCAAAGGAGACCGAGGGATGGATGGCAGACAGGTTTAATGTGGCTTGCACAGAGCAGTCAAGTTTGGCCGGTAGGAGGGCCACAGCTGGGGAGATATTATCCAGCTCTGGTAATTGACACCAGCTGATCAAACTCACTGACCTGACAGCTAATAGAGGAGCTTTCATTGATCGATGCATCATTTTGGGTGCAGTCAATTAAAAAGAGAAAGAAAGAAAGAAAGAAAAAGCCATCCATGTCGTTTGTATTTGCTTTCCCTTCGCCTTTGATTTCAGAATGCTCAGGAATAGTATTTTGGCAGGTAATATTTTGCATCATAAAAAAGCTGACTGATAAGCTTCTAAGTATTTTTCCCTGGGGGCTACAGAAAATAAGAGTTTGCAGGGTCAGCTCAATGGCTGTGCCAGCAACATGTTGGAGATGCCATTACATCCCCTCCAAGAGGAAGGGAGCAAGGACAGCACCCAGGAATTGCTGCCTGAAATATGTCAGCTGAGAAAATAAAAGCAGCGATTTTGGGGGCCTGCCTGAGAGATCTCAGCAAACGCCAAAGCGTTACATAAAGAGGGAGAAGTGTGACTTGGATCCCCCAGCAATGCCAGGCTTTGGCTCCAGTGGGTAGGCAATGCCAGGCTTCAGCTCCAGTGAGTAGGCAATGCCAGGCTTTGGCTCCAATGGGTAAATAAATGCTGTTAAACTAACTTGTGAATTCTACAAGCTTTACTAGCGCTGTGGTAGCAAAGTACCACAGTCTAGGCTGCTTAAAGAAGAGGAATTTTAGCTAGGTGGTGGTGGTGGTGGTGGTAGTGATTGTGATGATGGCACATGCCTTTCATCCCAGAACCCTGGAAGCACAGGCAAGGGGGGTCTCCGAGTTCAAGGCCAGCCTGGTCTACAGAGTGAGATCCAGGAGAACCAGGGCTATGCAGAGAAATTCAAAATACTCAGGGGAGACGTGGAGAACAAAACATTTCACCTGATTTGGATGCTAGACTTTCTTGAGTCCTTTTCCATTTGATTGTAAATGGCTTTCTTTTCCAGACATCTTCACTTGTGTTTCCTTCTGTAGACATCTGAGTCCACGGTCCCCCATATGAGGGTAACAGTTACCTTGGAGGAGGATCTCCTCTGACTTCATCTTTACTTCATTACTCTTCAATTAGCATATTAAAAATACAGGGATTCAGTTTATCTCATAATAAAATTGACCAAGACTCATATTTAGTCTAGGCCATTTTCAGCCAGTCAGCATGATACCATACCCTGGAAAACCACCTGGCTTGCTTCCTCGCCTCCTTTGTCACCAGAACATTGTGTGATCTCTTTTCTTGTGCAGAGGTCTTACCATTGAAATCCTAACACATTATGATAGCTATAATAGTAACTAATAGTAACTATATAAATATATATATATATATATATATATATAGTAACTATATATATAATAGTAACTAATACTGACAGCTTTAAAACAACGGCTTAATTTAGTGAGTGCCTACTGTCTACCAGTGTGAATGAAAAGAACTTCCTTGCACTAGTCACTTAGGCCTCATCACAGGCCTGTGAGGGTAGACACAATTATTAGCTTTCCATTATAAATGTATAAACTAAGGCCCAGCAGGCACTTGGTCACTGAGTGAGTGAGATGCAAAACTCTATCTCGTGCATAGCTAATACTCATGTTCTGAAGGTCTTCATTTTGTTGTATAAATCAGCCATCTTCAATTTATAAACCTCCCTATTTTCCAAACATATCTTACTGTAAAATCCATTATAATGCCAAATGTGCAACATAAGGTAGAAAAAAAAAGGGGGACTCTGAGCCTTACATCACCTATTGGTTGGAAACCCCTAGTCTTACATCATAGCTAAAGCCCTTGCACTGCCAGCCACTATGCCTTGGGTACATTGACCACTGTCTCATGTGTTCTGATTTCCTTTTCCTTCTTATGAGCCCTATGCACCTTCTTTCTTACAAGAAAGAATCTAAAAGTAAATCTCACATTTTTCCCCCTGCAGAGCATTATGTGAAGCCCTTGGACTTGATTCTTAGTGGCATCTAGGGATAGTACTGAAAGAAATTTCTAGGGCATATTAAATGTGTACCATATTCTACATTACTGCTAAGAAGCCACAGAGAGTCTAGATCAGGAGCCAATTCTGAACCCTTGTTCTGACCACAGGTGTTGTGTGCTAGAGGAGTGGAACTGGCCAGTCATTAGGCACCCCTCCAGGTACTCTGCAGGGTGCTGTGCATGGGCCTTATTTATTCCTCTCCACAAACTATGGGGAGGCCTGCACCCTTGGCCTCACTTCCACCAGCTTCCCCTGACAATAAGAACGTCCAGAAATTGATCTCACTCAAGGGGAAAAGCTGTATCATTTGGAGACAAAAATAAGAAAATGCGTTTAACGCTTCAGTTGCTGAACCCTGTGCAGAAAAACAGCCTTCGCAGTCACCCGTCTGCAGAAGCGAATCTGCCGCAGAATATTATCTTCTCATCCTCTCTGCCATATGTTCAAGCAATCTGTGTTCCCCAGCCTCTATTAATACACTGAGTCAGAGGTAGTGGGGTTCAGTGGGCTAAGCAACAGCCTGGAAAATTGAGGGGTATGAGTTCTAATTCTATCCTTCCCCTTGGCTTGCTGGCTGACCTTCAAGGAAGTTATAGCAATCTCAGCTTGCCCCCTATTTCCTCTTCACGTCTTTCCCAAGGTTTATAATGTCTGAAGAAAGGGATGAGAACCATAGACAGTATCAGTATCAGGATGAAATTTCACAAATGCCTCTGGAACTTTTAAATATCTGCCACTGGGGTAAAAAACACTGTCCTAAGTTGCCATTAAGAAATGACCCCTGATGGGATAGGGGGTTCTAGGTAGTGAAAATGGGGAAAGGGGATGACATCTGAAATGTAAATAAATAAAATACCCGATAAAAAACAAATTAAAAAAAAAAGAAATGACCCCTGAAAGTAGTCATTTGCAACATAGCTGTAAGGTTGAACTTGTATTTAAGTTTGTTAAAAATTAACATCACACCATGCTACTTACAGATAATTGTTACCCTCCTCGAAGTTGGTTATATCAGTTTTATACTATTATAAAATTATCAGGAAAAGAAATTTGCAACCCTAGAATATATGTATCTGTCCCCAAATTCTCCGTACATTTAAATTTATTTTATAAATATAAGCTTAAATATGTGCATGTCTATATTAATACATAAAATAAAATTACACTCACTTCAAGACTACAGTAGGATCAGATTGATTATTGCTACATTTCTGGCAATTTTTTCCTATCCTCTCCCATTCAGGGATTAGAAGAGCTTCCTTCTTGTGTGACTCAATTCCTAGGGAAGTTAAAGCAACAGACAAAACACAGAGTTGACATAAAGTTAGTAGACAATGATGTTTTATAAGAAGATGATATAGGTACAAATGGAGACAATATTATTTTTGAAAGATATTCTACAAAATCGTTATCATATCTTTCTTTTTGTTTTAAGGGTTTCTTTTTGTTATATTTTTTTCTATTTTTATAGAAAATGGTTTTATTTTCATACAACATATTCTGATTATGGTTTCCCCTACTGACCTCCAAAATCCTTCCCACCTCCCCTCCCATTTGAATTGACAACCTTTCTCTGCCTCTTTTTAGAAAACAACCAGGCTTTTAGGCAATAATATTAAAAGAAAATACAACAAATCCAAACAAACCCAAGTAGGACAAATATCTTACAGAAAAATACACAAAATGGTCTTCTTTTTATACAAACCAAATTTCAAAGATGGCACTAGGGCTTTAAAATAACTGGCTGTTGTGGGTATATTTAAAATGAACCTTCCATAAACAAGTAGGCTTTGAAGATGGGGCATGGAAGCAGAGACAAGTGGTTTTCTTTGAGTTCGAAGCCAGCCTACGGTACATAGCAAGTTCCAGACCAGTCAGAGATACATAGCAAGACCCTATCTCAAAGCAGACAAACAAAACTGGTAGGTTTTATGTCTAGAAAGCTCCTAGAAGCAGCAGAATAGTAGGATGGATGCTCTCTCAAGAAGCCTGTAGGGAGATTAGAGTTGTAGGGATAAAGATCTTAAACTCAATAACACAGTAGGTTTGGTAAACACACTACAGACTATAATCGACCAATCTCAGTCACCCAACCTCTTGCCCACTCTTTCCTCTGGTCTGATTGTAAGCCTCTTACCACAACAATATGGGAACTGATATGGTAGAGCCCTCAAGTGCTTCCTAAAAGTTGTAATCATACAGAACAATAGGTATAGGAAGCCTGAGGTTGAAAGGGGACACCATTGTGAGCCTGTGATATGCCTCAGTTTGATTGCTTACCTTCGGTAGTAACTTAATTTTTAAATGAAAACTCTAACTACCTTTTTCTGAGCTTGTGGGAAATCTACATATCAAAACCCAGGGCCTTGTATTATATATATGTATACATATATATATATGTATACATATATATATATATGTATGTATGTTAAGTTCTCTACTGTGATCACCATAAAGATCACAGTATCTTCTCCTGCTATAGAAGTTGTAAAAAGAGTATCTGATGCTCTAATGAGTGCTGTCAGAGACCTCACTCATTTATGTGTCCAAATACTTGAGGGAAGACCACAGAATGGCCAGTAGCATTCATGCTAGAGATTAGGATTAAGGTCAGTTCACAGGCTCCTGAATCCCTCACCAGCCACACAAGTATAGCGTAGATCAAGAATTGTAGAGATGTAGCCAGTAGCCAGTACCTGGCTCATTCCTTCTTATGACTCAGATTACAGCAACAGAATATTTTAACTAACACACACACACACACACACACACACACACACACACACACACACACAGACAGAGAGAGACAGAGACAGAGACAGAGACAGAGACAGAGAGAGACAGACAGAGAGAGACAGACAGAGAGACAGACAGACAGAGAGACAGACAGACAGAGAGACAGACAGCTACCTGAAAACTATGTGAACTAGCCTCTTCTCTTTTTTGTGCTTTGTTTAGATATCTTGTCTCATACACACTTTGCTCTCCAGAGAGCAAGTAGTATACAAAATTTGTATGTATTTGTAACCATTAAAGTTAGCATAGTATTTCTGTACAATAGATGGTTAATATATCTTAGTAAGAAATTTATAAATTTGATGCTAGTGCAATTTTGTCAGATGTGAACATGGTATATTCAGATATTTCAGTAACAAGGATATCAAGACTGAGCCAAGAACATGAGTAAACATTTTGTAACTTTTTAAAGGCATTTTTAAAAAGCAGAAAACCCTATTTAGATTATAAAAATTGGATGCAAGGTCAAAGTTTACTACCAAGTTACAAGATGAAACATCAAAACATTAAGAGGAAAAAGAGTAGTGCCAGGCGTATACAGAAGGCCTGGCACAAGTTACTCAGACTAAGTCAGCCATGGGGTCCAGAATCAACAGAAGTTAGTCTGGCAACAAGAACTGACATAGTGAGGAGGAAATAATGATGGAGCTAGTTTAGAAGTCTGGACCAGTATCTTCCTCCTTGATCAAAGACTATGGTATAGGTATCACCCAATTAATGAAAGATGCCTGAAAAAGAATGTGTTTTATTTGCCAATCATCTTAAATCTGTTTGTTTGATTTTAAACATAGTGCCCTTTTTTTCTCTTTTATATTTGGCCTCCACATTGAGGAAGCTCGGCTTTAGCTCTATTCATGTACAGCACCTGACAGGTCCAAGATCAATGCACCGGAGACCCATGCTTCCCCACTACTTCTTCTCTCTCCATTTACCATGTCTGTTTAAACTTTGCTAGCTGGCCTTTTGCAAAAAATAAATAAACAAACAAACAAAATCAAAGCAAATGAAATCCCTATATATTGAGAACATATTGTCCACTCTTCATGGGGAAGTAGCTCTGTACCCGTGGACAAACTAAGCAGGCAGGTCAATAGCATACCATCAGCACAATCTCTGGGAACTAAGTGGAGGAATGCCTGCGAGTGAGGCAGGAGACACTGGTTCAGCAAACAGCGACCCAATGTGAATGTTCCCAGTAGATCTGTGGTGGTCTCACACCAGTGGTCCATCGCAGCCTAGATACCAGAGATCGGTGAGAGAAAAGACATTTCCAGTAGGCAGGCTTAGAAATAAAGTAAATGAATGAAGTAAACCTTTAGTAAACATTCACCAAGTACTTATGAAAATAACATGACAGTAGGGATCAGAAGGAAAGTTTAGGAGATAAAGCAAAAAAATAAACATTCCACACAGAAAGGAACACAATATTTTTAGACTGTTATATCTGACCAGAAGAAGTACAATAACTAAAGTAATAAGGTACGAGGTCTGTGCTTTATCTCAGGATGTCAGGGACAGTCTCTCACAAGGAAGACACGTGACATGACACCTAGAAGGTAAGACTAAACTACCTCTGTTAAGCACTGGGCAATGGCAGTCCACTAGGAGAGGTTGGGAGGGCCAAAGGCCACAACACAACAAAGGGCTAAAGAAGTAGAAAGCAGGAGAGTGTGCTGAAAGCCGTGTGAGGTGAAAAGCGCCATCGCCTTCGCTAATGGGTGAACCGGATTCTGCAGTGACTTGTAGGACATTTGCTTGGCCTGAAGTCTTTGTGTTTTATTAGGACAGGTCTCCTTAAACTTTACTGTCTTTAACCTCTTTATAGCATATTTATGTTATCCTATGTTATCCTAGTTAGTCTTGAAACTTTGCTTGCCCCTGGACAAGATGGAAAACCCCATCTGCCCTCCCTCCCCTACCACAAACAGAGAAAACTCCCCTGCCCCCTGAGAGAAAACTCCAGGCTAACATGTCATCGCCCCTTCTCTCCATGTTTCCAGCAATCCACCCAGGAGTGCTTGTCCAGAGGCTCCAATTTTTAACATATATGGGCACAATCCCACCTCCCAGTTAACATGTTACCACTCCTCATCTGAGCTCTATAAAACCCCCTCCTTTAGCTCAGATACTCGACTTCACTGACCTCCATAAGTGAGACCAATGAACCGGCCTGGAGAGTTGCCTCCTAATAAACCTCCTTTTTCTGCTTTTAATCTGTTCTAATCTGGCTCTGGCCTATCTGTGTATTACCAGGGGAGAGAAAAATTCAGTCACTCCTTATATCAGTGTTTTGTTTAGTAGGCTGTGGACTAACTTATACTTATGAGGAGAAGATGAGGGAGGATAAAAATCCCAAATGGCTTTTCCCAAAAAATTTCTATTTAGCACATCATAGCTGAGTGTGTGTGTATGTGAGTGTGTGTATGTGAGTGTGTGTGTGTGTGTGTGTATGTGTTTAGAAAGAGGAATTTCATCCGATTAATGCTGTTTGACAAATGGGTTTTGATAGTCAATGTTGGCCTAATTTTATTCTATCCATAGCTACGATGTACAAACGGCTCAGAACAAGAATTTGTAATGGAAAATAAGCCCACCAATTATAGTGGCTATACTATTTCTTGAAAAATTACATAAAACAAATGGTTGTGCATGATTTATAAATGAGCAACAACTGGTGGAGAAGATCTGAATGCAAACACAGGGGACACGCTCCCTGACCGATCCTACTGACTGAGAAGAGGCTCTGGGACAACCTGAAGGAAGTTTAAATCCCATTTCTACTGCTATGGCTCCAAGCTTAAATGTCTGCCAATGCTGTATGCCGAAGGCATGGTTATCAGCCTACATATTATTGCAGGATGTTGTAACCTTTAAGAGGTGAGACCTGGAAGACAGTTGGGGCATAAGGGCACAACCTAGAAGGAAATATTTAGTCCCTAGCCCTGTCTTCTCTCTGGTTCTTGGTCACTTGCATGTGAGTACTTTCCGCTTCTGCACGCCTTACTGTGATGTTTTGGTTCAGTATAGACCCAAAGGCAACAGGGCTACATGACTCTGAGTGGAAACCGGAAACCCAGAGTCAAAGTGCTTCCTCCTTAGAAGTCAATTTTCTCAGGCGTTTTAATGAGTGAGAGAAAACCAACATACCTACCAGTTACCAACTATTTCTATGATTTTGGTCACATTATTTCAATCCTGTAGAATGGAATTTCCTTGTCTGTTACATGGAACTAACAGCCTTTGTTCTTGGTGAGGTAACAGTAAATATTAATGCATCTTGCATAAAGATAGTATACAATAAACACTAAATGATGAGTTTTACTATTGCAGTAATTTCTGCTATTCCTGAAGCTATATTTTTGGGGTTTGTATTTATGTATCTTGCTCACACCTATCCACCTCACAGCATGGCCCCTCCTCAACCTTATGCCACCTGATAGAACAATTGACATATTTGAATAGCCAGGGAAGAAGGATGGCAGAAGTGCACAGAGACTAAATGAGAGAAATCACCAGATGATAACCTGTTTTTCTAATATGACCATGGCTGTATCTTGGAATTTACATTTTTTTCTCCACTAGGGTACCTGAATGTTAGGGAAGTAAAGAAAAATCTCACTAACAAGATTTTGTGATGCTCCTGTACTGGGCTACCTAGTTCTTACAGAAGCTCTATTTCACATGAATATACCTCAGTGAAGTAAATATAACCATTTTGCACAGATTAAAGGTTCTGCCCTTAGGACCCAAAGATAGTTACTTTCTGTATTTGCCCATTAGCACTCTTCCAAGTGGATGCTCCTGAAAGTGACCTTCCTATTAGCCAGTTTCCATTTGAGAGTAGCTAAATAAGCTATCATACAATGAGAATATAGAAACATAACCAACATGGTTCCCCATGATGGCAGCTCACTTGAAGTCTATTTTTATACTTTCACCAGTTTCTGTTGTTCCATTCTTTCCTGTATAATGGTTAACTTATCAGCTTGAGTCTAGGCCTTCATTAGATATTGATCAGAAGGTAATAATTCAGAAAATTATTTTATGAAAATGTATAGTGAATTATAATGTACATATAGTAGAGATTGAAAAATCTAAGTATATTGATGATTTTCTAGAAACTAAAATTCTGTCATCACTACTCCTCATGACAAAAAAATAAAATAAGACCATGTTCATGTACCCCTCATGCCCAGTATCACTTCTTCTTAGAAAGCCACACTTAGTACTACTCACCAGAATTAGTGTTTCCCATGTTTATTTATTTGTTTCTTCCCTTGTTTGTGGTTTTCATGGATTTGTTTGTTTATTAAACTTTTTCTTATAGTATATTTAGACTATATTTTTATGTTCCAACTCCTCCCAGGTCCTCCCCACTCAACATCATATTCTTTCTTTCTAACTCTCAAAACACAAACAAATAAATAACAACAAAACAGTAAGGCAGAAAATACAAAAAAAAAAGGCACATAAATACATGGAGATCATTTTGTATGGGGCAACTATTTCTGAGCATGGGGTCTTCTCTGGGGTATGGTTGATATCCCCCACGTCACTCCACTATAGAAAGCTGATTTTCCCTTTCCCAGTAGGTACAAATTGTGAATAGATTCTTGGTAAGCGGTGAGACTTATACTCTGTTTTCCTTCTCTGAATTAGGATTTTTGTCTTGTTTGAACTTGTACAAGTCTTGTTTATACTTTCAGACTCTGTGAGTTCATATGTATATCTGCCCTGTCATATCTGAAGATGCTGTTTCCTTTGAATTCTATACCACCTCTGGCTCTTACAATCTTTCTGTCTCCTCTTCTGCAAAGATCCCTGAGTGTTGAGGGAAAAGTTTGATAAAGGCCATCCCATTGTCTCAGTGATTGAAAGTCTCTCCATCTCTGAACATTGTCCTGTTATGGGTCTCTGTATTACTTATCTACTGCAAGAATATTCTCTGATGTGGAGTAGTTGATACCCTGATATAGCAATATGTTATTAGGAGTTAGTTTATATCTGTGCTTCTTTAGTAGAATAATAGTATTAGCTTTCCATTCTGGGCTAATGATCTATCTAAGTTGCAGGTTCTTAGCAACTTTAGCAGTGTGTCAAGTATAAGTTCCCTCTCATGACTCCCTGAGTGGACATTACATACAATCAAAATGTTGTGGTTACTCCCATAATATTTGTGCCACAAATACACCAGTATCTTGCTATCAGGTCACTGCTATAGGTTGCAGGATTTGTCAATGGATGATATTATTGACTTTTCTCCTCTAGTAGAACGGAAAGTTCATTCCAGCACTGTGAATGCCAAACAGTAAGGGAGAGGCTTGTAATTGGGAGCCAGGTTAAATTTTTGTTTGTTTGCTTTTTAGATGTTTTATTATGCTGCTCTGGAACTTGTTATGTAGACCAGGATGCCCTTAATGTCACAGCAATCATATTGCCCAAGTTTTCTGAGTGCTGAGATGATAGGTGTTAATGAATAAATCCAGGCTTTGCTCTTTTCTATTTTACTAGAAATATGATCACATAACATGCATGCTTTAGTATCCATATTATTTCTTCGAGTAGAAGTCATAACACTGAATTATAGACTTTAAAATATATATATCTAAGCATGTAAGTTGGGGTTCTTGGAGAGATGGCTCAGTAGGTAAGAGCACTTATTGTTTTCAGAGAGGTTCCTGCTTCAGTTGCTGCTGCAGCCACCTGCAACTCCAGTTCTAGGCACCATTCTGACCTTTCTGGGCACCTATTTGCAAATGATGCACATATATTAATGTGAACACACAAAGACACATAAATTAAAGATAAATATTTGGAAAGACCATACAAATGGATTCCCAGCAATAATTTTAATTTTTGTACGTATTTTTATTGTTATATGACTGAAAAAAAAGTACAAATTTCCACTGTAATTTGTTTTGTTTTCTTTTTGACCAATGCTTGTTTGTAAGTGTGGCTTCGTGTAAATTATCTGAAACTTTTCTAGCTACCTCTCTAGTATTTATTTCTAGATTCTTTTTGTTGTGGCCACAAAATTTACTCTGTAAAGTATTTTGATATTTTCTAAGTTTCTGACTCTTGCCCAAGATGTGGTAAATGTCTGTGAGTCTCCCAGATATAATTGAACAAAAGTTGCTCAGGGTTGTGCTTGTGTATAGAGTTTTGTGTGCACGAGACAGATCACTATTCAACTCACTTTTTACTCCCTCTGTAGACTTAATTCTTCTCATCGTGTTATCGAGGATTGAAAAAGTATATTATTCTGATTGCTAACTTTTATATTTCTCCTTTGAATGAGACAATTTCTGCTCTATACATTTTGAGGTTGTGCAACTATGTACATCCCTCTCCTGAGTTGTGTATCTTCTGGTTATTGACTTTCTATTATTAGAGAATACACTTTGTTAGCTCTGATAACCTCTGCCTTACTTTGGTTTTAATTCCATTTTAGACATGTGAACTTTCTTTGGCTTAATGTTTGGAAGCTATAACTTTTACCTTTTTCAGTATAAATTCTGTTTGTGTATGGTATCTCTTTACATTGCAGTGTTTCCTGTATCTGCATCCAACATGAGGGTAGACATTTGTAAGGCCATATTATTATCTTCCTTTCATTATCCTATAAATACTTCTATTCTTAGGTTTTTTTTATTTATCTTTATCTCAGGTGCCAGGTAGCCAAGGTCCTTCACAGGGTTCACTTTGATTTTCATTTTCTAGCATGAATCTACTGTAATCTCTGCTTAGCATCCTCAATCTTTTAGCGGCTGTTTGCTGTGATATTTCTTGGCATCTTGGAAATGGACATATACCTTCAGGGAAAATTTGTTCTGGTTTCAGGATCATGCCCCCTCATGGTCTGCTGTTTCTCTCAGTCTTGGCCACAAACTATGAATTAACAAATGCTAAACCTTTGCTATCCTATTCCTTCAAGTCCAGCAGAACTGGTTGTTTCCTGTATAAAAACTTCCAAGGGCTTTTTAAAAAAACTTTAATTGCATTATATTATGCAATATGATCTTTTTATATTTGTACATTGTGGCAGCTGAATTATGCTAGCTAAAACCTCATATACCTATAATTTGTGATAAGAAAATTTAGAATTGACACTCAAAATCATTAAGATGTGCTTAAGAGTTTGACAATAAAACAATCTCTCTTTAAAACTTATATCTTTAAACTTCAGAAGACAAGTATATTAAAGTTGCCTTAAAAAAGATTTACTGACTTGAGGCTGAAGTAATATCAATAAGAGCTCAAAAAGTAGAATTTGCTTTTTGATGATCCACCTATGAATAATTGAGAAGTAGATCAAGTTTTCTACTTGAGCAAAGTTACTGTGATAGCAGACTCTATTAACTGGAAAATGTTTTCTTCTTTCATTTTTTATTCATTCTTTTAGAATTTCATACAATGTATTTTTTAATCACATTAATCTCTTCTGCCAACTCCTCCTAGACTCACTATGTTTCCTTACCAACCCAATTATATTCTTCTTTCGGTTTAAACCATCAAGTACAGTTCATTCTGCCCTTATACTCTTTGAACTTGTGGCTTTCAGTGTAGTGTAGTTAGCATCCTTAAAAAGAAAACTGATTCTCCCTCACCCAGTACCTGCCCAGTACCTATCAGTTCCCCATAGCTCCTTAGGTAGAAGTGGCTCTTTTTGTCCATCCTTACCCACCATGCTGTGATTTTTGTCTGGTCTGAGCCTACAGAAGTTTTGTGCATTCTCTTTCAACTGCTGTGAATTCATACGTGAAACTGCCCTGCTTTGTCTAGAAAATATTGTCTTTGTATACGCACTTGTCTTCTATGGCTCTCACAATGTTTTCCTCCCCATGTTCCACCATGATCCCTAAGCTTTGGGAAGAGGAGTTATGATATAAATGTCCTGTTTAAGGTTGAATGTTATATTTTATTTTCTGCTTCTTGATTGGTGTCTGTGTTAAGTGCCATCTACTGCCAAAAGAAGATACACCAATGAGAATTAAAAGTTGCCTGGATCTATGGGCACAAAGTTAAGCCACCAGGAATGGATTATCAGAATAATAGTCATAGGTTTTGACCTGGAGCCTATGACCTGTCTAACCACATATTCTTTGCCCAACAATGTGCCAGGGATAGGTTTCGTCTTTTACAGTGAGAACTAAATCAAATCAAAATGTGTTTGGTTACTCCTATGACCTGTCTAGGGACATATTCTTTCCCCAACAATGATGCCATGGATGGGTTTCGTCGTTTCCAGTGAGATCTAAACCAAATCATAATGTGGCTGGTTATTCCTATGATGTTCATGCCACTATTGTTGTACCAGTAGGTGTATCCTTGCCAGGCCACTCATTATTGTAATCCATGAGGTTCACAATAAAACAATCTCTCTTTAAAACTTATATCTTTAAACTTCAGAAGACAAGTATATTAAAGTTGCCTTAAAAAAGATTTAATGATTATTTTTCTCCTCCAGTACTATTAGTATCTTCTACCCTATGTAAGCTAGCTTTTAGGGATGAAGCTCCTAAGTCAGTACTAGTTTGATTCCCCCCCGTTTTATGAATCAAGTATGTGATATCTTCAGAAATAGCATTTCAATGTCACATTCTGGAGGGTAACTAATACCAATGGCAATAGCCTATTGCATTTGAGAGTGGTCTTTGGGACACCACTGACCAACTATTGTAATGAAGTAATACATTCCCAGAACTGACCCATCTATTTGTTAGCCTCTGGCTAGGAGGAGCATTGTTCTCTTGTTATGAGGTAAATCCATTTAAACACTTTCTATGTGTATTTTAGGAAATTTCTATAGTAGGCAATTTCCACATGAAATTTTAAACAAGTGTTTAGTGTTATTTATTCCTCCTAGTGTTCTCTCCTCTATTCCTGCCATCCCATCCCCCACCTAAATTTACCCCTTCATGCTTCATTATCCCCTCTTTACTCTTTATACAACTTCATTCTGTCTCCTTTCCCTTGAGTGTCCCCATGGTCCCCTTATTCCCTGCCCTCTATGGCTATTCCAAATGAAACACACATATCTGAAGATTCAAAGCTAATATCCATAAATGTGTGAAATTGTATGAAGTTTGTATTTCTCTGTCTGCGTTACCTCACTCAGATTTATTGTTTCTATCTCAGTCCATTCACAAAAAAATAAAAATTCTAGCTTCAATTTTCTTAACTGTTAAATAATTTTCGGCAGTTTAAATATGTATTTTTTATTATCAATCCATGAGTTGATGGACATAAAAATCTGAAAACTGCTTTTAAAATATGCCAAGTAACTGTATTTCTTAAAGTTGGGGTTCTGATTTGCTCTAAAGTTTCCAGTTATATTACAAGGGAAAATTTGTTGGATTCCATGACAAGAAAAATTGATGGCACGATATTTTAAATGTCACCAGTTGTTCTGTTTGTGTCAGCATGATATAGTAAAAAGAATATTGCACCAGTGTGAAGGTGATCTGAATCGCAGCTCAGTAGCTCTATGACTTAAACGTTGTACGACCTTTGGCAATTTACTGTCTCCTGCTTGTCATCCACCTCTCTTTCTAACAGTGGAAATTCTAAGAGCCTAGAAATTCATATCACTAACCTGAGTCATCCACACACGAAACAGAGACCCATGAGCCGACCTTCCCATATGTGGATACCTAATTTGGACAAGTTCTTACTCTGAGCTTTAACCTAAATTAATCCAGAAACGTTTCCAGCAAATTTCATTTTGTAGATATTTGCTGAAAGCCCACCATATGGCAGATATTGATAAAGCCTTTTAGGGATTTACATAAACCACAAGTTGAGAATTTATACTGGGTAATCAAGTGCAGAATGCAAAATAATGTAAGGATCACGTGTGGGGCAATGGGAATTCAGAGTACTTACAAATGGGTGAAGGCACATGGGATTGTTCTTCATAGACTCCATGGGTGCTGACAGCAATATGCAGATTAGCTTTCATGTAGACTAATAAGCTTTTTATACCAAACAAAAATGTACAAAGTCAAGAAAAATATGGAATCCATTTCTGCTAGAAATATAGACTATAGATGAGGGAAAGGTAAAGAAAAATAACATTTAAGATCAGACTTGAAACATTATTCACTTCTGATATGCAGATCTGGGGAAGGTGAGAAAACCCACAGGAATCTACTGAGATAGCACAAATACTCTGGGCAAGCACACAGTGGAAAGGAGGGAACTACTGTAAACCAGAGAAAAGCTGTATGATGGAGATTGAGCTCTGGTTGCGAATATGTCCTGGATTCAAATTCTTACTGCACCTTACAATATATGTAACCTTGAACAATACCTTAACTCTCCAGGTCTCAAATTCTTTACTTTTAAAATGGAGATAATGATAGCTAACACTATACACACATACTACAGCTCATAGCTGGAATACTGTATAAAGCTTTATTCTTAAGAACTCTGAACAAGGTAGTTAATATCATTTTGGAAATGACAGGCTTTCAAATTCGACATTTTTTTCCAACAGGAACAATGAAATTGTTAAGAGGGTGGAGTCTAATAGAACTCAATACTTAGCTGATGTAGTCCCCTTTTAAGTTTTGAATTGACAATTACCCAACATGAAGCTGAATTTCAAAGAGGCAAAACTGTCAAGTTATTGATAACAATGCAGGCATCCAAAGAGATTGTCTTTAATTGCCTGTGGTCCATATGTTTTTACTTTCAATGAGAGCTAATACTTCATCTTCGGCCCTACATCTCCACAGTCCAACATACAAGGAAGGACATTCCTAAGAATAGAGTAGCAGGATTCCAAAGCTTCTTCTAGCTGTGGCTTCCATCCCCAAGGGCCCCTGGTGGCAGTATAGCATCAGAAACATATCACTACCACTGGCCACCACTGTCATGTGTTGTGGGAAAATTGTATTAATGATTGTTTTAATGCTGCACTATAGATCTGTAGGTTTGGTTATGTACAATTTTCTTAGGAACCCCTGGAATATAAGACATCGGGACTGCTTCTGGTAATCTGGCCCAAAATAAGATGGTTACTAGGAAACATATTTTCCCTTAGGGAGAAGGAGAAACATAAAAGACAGTTGGGAGTTTCCCTGAGGATTTGTTCAAGGACTGATATAGTGAGTCTCTGCAGAGCAGTGTCTTCTAAGAGCTGTCTACATCTCCAGATTTTACCAAAGGCTCTCCAGACGCAGTAGGAGAGCAGGCAAGGGGCAGGGAATTTGAGTCTCCATCTGTGCCTCTGTTCCAGCCTCACATCAGACAGCCCCTAGAGTGGGAACAGTTCATTCTGGATACACAAGTGCCTATCAGCTAAGGAAAATGCCTGGCATAGGGGATGAAGAAAGTTAAGATTGTAGGGAATTCAAGCAGATACTTTGTCAGTCATGTGCTGGGGTGTCTGCCAATGATTCTAGGAAACAGAGGCAATTGAACTGATCACTGTTTTGAAATCTGCATACATCTTCTCCTATAAGAGAAAAAGAGAATCTATAGTTGAGAGAGAAAGAGAGAGAAAGGATCATTTTTGACTCCCTATGAAAGTGGGAGGGACTGCTACATCCCAATTCCTAGGAGAGGTCCCTACTGTGGGTGTCCAGGCAGAGTCATGGCAAAGGAAATATTCTGAAGAGAAAACATAACTAGTTCAGAAAAGAATGGGAAGAGACCTCTGAGGCAATGTTTAGCCTAGGTGGGCTCCCCAAACTCTTACAAATAGTCTTGACAAGGGTCAGGGTTTTAGACCTAAGCTGCTCACTGTAGGTGAGACCTCATTTCCTATGTTCTTTTTGACCTCCCTCCTTTAGAGCTCCCACCCTATACACACTCACCTTTAAGTTCTCATTTCATATGGACTCACTTCTTGCAACTTTGCCGCAGAATGTCTTTTCTTGCTCTCACTCTGCTTAATTCATGTTATCTCTGTTGTTTGTAAGTACTTTTTCCTTTTACTGTGTCTATCACTCTGAGTCTATTCTCTTTTCCTTCCATGAACTCTGAAAGTGATCTCTTAAAAGCACTAATAACATAGTTACGTATGCGCAGCATGTCAAACCTGTGGATGCTAGGATGATTCAAACTTCATTTATTTGTTTGTATTTAGATGGAGCCTCTGTGGCCCAGATTGGCCTTAAACTCATCTTCCCACCTCAAATGCCCAAGCACAAGTGTGTCCCATCAAGTCTGGCATTATTTTGACCTTTAACATAGACATAAACATTTAATAAAGGTCTTTACCCAGTTTCCTAAATGTGATCTATAAAATAAGGTCAGAGGAACCCTCCTATGAAGAAATTCCGGAAAGCTATAGAAATACTCATGGGCTTTACTCTGGACCTACAGAAACAGCATTTTTAGACATTTTCACAAAGTCAGCACTGCTAGGGTTTTTCATGCACTAGAAAAAGCTTGAGATGGCAGGGGTAGAGAGATGTCTCAGTGGTTAAGAGCACTGGCTGGTCTTCTAGAGGATCCAGCTCCAATTCCCAACTCCCACAGAGCAACTCACAACTCTGCTTAACTCCAATAGCAGGGAATCTGGCTCCCTCTTCTGACTTCCACAGGTACTGTACACACTGGTGCAGCTATATGTGCAGGCAAAATACAGATAATTATAAAGTAAAATAAGTAACCTTAAAATGAGATGTCAGAAGCACAATGCTCATGCTTATTAAATGAGACAAAAGGCGAAAGTGTGAATAAAAAAAAACAGGACAGTTCAAATGTCTTCATTTAAGTCATTTTGGTTCTTTGAAATTTTTATTTTTTCCTTGGTGGTTTCAAACAATGCATACTGATACATTTACCCTAATTTATTCCCCAAATCCTCCCATATCCACGCTGACCTCCCAACCTCCTAACCTCCAGTCCTCTTGATTTTTTGTTTCTTGTTTTTGTTTTTCTAACCCCTGGGCTCCAGTTTGTGCTGATTCTATATTCATGGGTGTAGAGCCATACCACTGAAGTGTTGATCTACTGTGAGCTGTAACTTTAAAGAAAACTGACTCTCCCTGCCCCAAAACACATTGAATGTCCATAACTCCTTGTTTAGGGATGTGGTCTCATGAGCCCTTCCCCTTCCAGTTTATAGCATTGACTGGATTAATCTTGTGTAGGTCTTCAACAAACAGAATCAGCTGCAGTGAGTTTATGAGTGCATTAGACCTGGCCTGCCCAGAATACTGTTCCAGCCCCCCTCCCAGACCTTGAGCACTTACAACCATTCAACATCCTCTTCTACCATAGTTCCTAAGCCTTGAGGTTGGAAAAGTGAGGTAGATATCGCTCTTGGGAATGAACAGCAGTTCAATTCTTTTATATAAAAAGAAGGAAAGAAGTTCTTTCTTATTAGTCCCCATATTCTCCATCACACAATTGTCTGTTTCATAGTGTGGAACAATTATCAGTTTATAGAGGAAGATCTGACTTAAATCTTGCCATCTGTCTTTGATGACAAAGTGTTTTGTTTTATTCTGTGGGTGGCTGCCCTGACCTCCTCACCCTTCACTTCCCCCATCTGCCCTGGACAAGGAAACTGACCCCTTAGGATGGCACTTTATAGACTCTAAGACACAGACTCCATGTCCACATCCTTTGCCATTGCCCAATGGCAGTTTTTTTTTAATTCACTTTACATCCTGATTGTTGCCCCTCCATCCAATCACCCCTTCCATAATCCTTCCCCACAACTTCCTTTCTCCTCTGAGAGGGAGGAGTCCTCTCCTGGGTATCCTCCAACTCTGGCACATCAAATCTCTGTGAGGTTGGGTGCATCCTCTCCCACTGAGGCCAGACAGGGCAGCCCAGCTAGAAGACCATATATGGCACACAGACAGGCGAAAGCTTTTGGGATAGTCCCTGCTCCATTTGTTCAGGATCCATATGAAGACCAAGCTGCATATCTGCTACAATTGTATGTGAGTTGGGGTGGGAAGAGGGAACTAGGTTCAGCCTATATATGCTCTTTGGTTGGTGGTTCAGTTTCTGAGAGTCCCAGGGGTCCAGGTTAGTTGACTCTGTTGGTCTTCCTATGGAGTTTCTATTCCCTTCTGGGCCCTCATTCCTTCCTCCAACTCTTTCATAAGAGTCCCCAAGCTCCATCTACTGTTTGGCTTTGGGTCTCTGCATTTGTCTGAGTCAGTTGATGGGTAGATCCTCTCAGAAGTCAGCTGTGCTATGCTCCTGTCTGCAAACACATTAGTATCAGGAATTGGTGCTTGCCCATGGAATGGGTCTCTAGTTACTTGCTTGGCTGTTCCTTCAGTCTCTGCTCCCTGACAAAGTTTTTATACATTAGATATCCTTTGCCTTTGAGTACTGATAGAATTCTGAACCTTGGTGATGAGACTCTGCTTAACATATAAAGGAGAAAGTAATGAAGATACACTGACAATACATAAAATTTATGAGGGAGCCTAGAGAGACCCTAAATTTATTTGCAAAGCATTTCATTTTATTTTTTACCACTTTTTTTTCTTTTCAGAGCATACACCTACAGTTTCTTTCTGTATCATGTTGACAAACAGCTGTTAGTTTCCTTATGTTTGTTTTGGTAGAATATATTGAAAGCATATCAAGTTACTACAAAAAGAAGGGCAATGGAACAAAAATTATATATTTAAAAATATTTAAATAGCAGCACTTGTCTATATTCAAGATGTGCTTTGTGGTAATTTGACATAGGCATACAATGTGCAATGGGTATCACAGTTCAATTACCTAGCATGTCCAGCCCTATCCAAACTATACACTGATCTTTAGGACCTCTTCATCTAGCAGCTGAAGGATTGTTGTCAGTTGTCTTCGTGTTTTCTCTCCCGTAGAACCCTGACAATCATGTTTCCAGTCTGCTTCTATGAGAGTGACTCAATCTCCATACTGTGGTTTAATTAGACTATAGAGAGTTTTTCTTGTGGTAACTGAATTGTTTTGTGTAGCATCTTCCCGTTTTATTAATGTCATCTGATATACCAAGGTGTCCCCCTTTGTCATAGCTAAACAGTCCAGTGCATGTGGCATACTTCATGTTCATAGTGAATGCATCTGCTGTTGGGCATTTCAGTTGTTTCCACATCTTGGCTACTGCAAATAAGAGCACAATGAACATAAAACTGTCTTTTCATGATTATCCTTTCATAATCTCTCTGGAAAAGTACGGAAAGGTGGAGTCCTTGCATCACATGGCTGTTATGCGTGTAATTGATTTATTCTGAGCATCCCTTAATTTTTCTATAATTGCCATACCATCTCATTCTCCCTCAAGCAATGTACAAGGATTTCTTTTCTCCACCTACTTCCCAACATTCATCTCTGTCATTTTAAAGGGAGTAGTCTCATTAAGACAATGATAATAGTCTGTTGTAGCCTTAATTTACATTCCCCTGATGGTTAGTAATATTGATCATGCTTTCCTACACCTGTTGGCTATTTAATGTCCTCTTCAGAAAAATGATGAGTCCATTGCTCACCCTTTAATCTGGTTATTTGCTAGCTCTTTCAAGTAATTAGAATGAATTTATCATATAATTTGAACATTTAATTCATTACAATGTACATGGTTTGCAAATATTTTCTTTCCTTTCCATAAATTGCCTTTCAGTTTGTTGATTGCTTCCTTCCTTTCATGTACAGAAACAGAAATTTATCACTGAAAGAAATAATAAATGTCTGAGGAAATACCTATGTTTAATCTCCCTTAAATATCATACTGTGTGTGTGTGTGTGTGTGTGTGTGTGTGTGTGTACTCATCAAAACATCATGTTGTTCCCCTAACATATGTAGTATTTTGCTTTTATGTATCAAGTAAAAAGTAAATATAATTTGAGGTATCTCAACAGAACCTGAGTAACCAAAATAGTTTCAAAGAAAGAACTAACCTGGAAATGCCACTCTGACTTTAAACTATATGACAAAGCTAATGTAATCAGAATAACATGATACTGATATTAAAAACACATATAACAACGAAACATAACAAAGAACCCTGAAACAAGCACCACTTACATGCTTCACAGGATTTTGACAAGAAAAATAAGAATATATAATGGAGAAATTAGCAATTAATCTGCAGGATGTTCAAATGTGAAATAATATACTGAACTCTTATTTTTTACCATATAAAAATAAACATGAAATATATCATATTTAATTTCTGAAACCACAAATGTCCTAGAAGGAAACAAGAAAGTAGTAGCCCTTAGACATTCTTTTTTTTCTTTTTTGCATAATAAGTGCAACACAAAAACTGGTTTTCAAAATGAAGAGAAGGCCCTTGAGTTAGTAAAAGATTTATAGCCTTTGGTTCTAGGATTTGTTAAGGGTTCTTTCTCTACTTCAGATGTCTTATATCTCTCTTACTTTAAAATATCTGTATTTTTCAAGATGAGGAAACCTATGTCAGAGCTTCATGAGAAGTCCACAAATGTTGAATCTGCATTATTGGTGAGAACCTTCCTCATTTGTGGAAGATCTCTTATCCTTTACAAAAATGGATCCAGTAACAAAAGAGGCATTTATAACCTCTATTCTTTCCTCTGTAATTCAGTTTCCCAAATGTCCCAAGTTACAGACTAGGCATATGGGAATGAATGAGATAGAATGAATGATTTAATTCTGTGTTCTTAAAGTGTGCTTATGACAAGGGGATGCTTGATCTCTCAATCCTAAGTATCAGAGAAAAATCAGTCATTGTGCCAAATCGAACTACTTAATGTATCCTAGGAAGAGGCAGACGTATCTGGTGCAGTTTAGATAGTGACTTGTCATTTACTCTGGAAGCTTTATATTACTTCAGTAATTAATCTAAAAGAGATTCACCACTAATGAATTTATAATGACATCGCTATGCTTTATAAGGTATATCTTGACAACTGCATATTTTGAATGTGATGTGTCTTCATTGATATTTGAGTTTCAGGTAAGAGAACTATTTCTTAAAACTTTGTGTAATTAAAACTCATGTTATTCAGGAATAATTCAAGTATACGAAAGTATTCCCATGCCATGTGACCAGACACACTGCTTGTACTCACTCAGCGTGCCTCCTATGGTAGATACGATCCTTGACGTTTTATCAAACTAGCTACTCATTGCAAAAGAACTCCTAGGAAGAACACTAAACATAAACGGTTAATTATTAAATGTTAGAACAATTGTGGAAATTATTTTCTACAAACATTTCAGTTTTTCATCATGTGTAAATAAGTGAGTATTCATAGTTTCAGTTATTTTCTATAGGACATTTTTAAAAAAAATTTTTAAACTTTTTATTGCTTCTATTTGAGTTTCATGTCATGCACCCCAGTTTTGCTCATCTCATCATTCCCCTTTCCCCATCCCTTTGCCCTTGAACCACACCCACAAAATAAAATACTCACAAACAAACAAACAAACAAATAAACAAAAGCATAGAAAACATCTCGTTGTGGAAGGTAAAGTATATCACAGTGTCCCACAGTATATTCCTCTGTCCACACATCTTCACTTGAAATGTTCATTGCAATGAGTCATTGGTCTGGTTTGAGATCTCTGGCTTCTGTGACACCATCTATATTAGATGCTCACCTTGACCCCTCCCAGTTATCCTGTTGTTACCCTGTGTCCTGTAGATGCTGCAGCTTTGGAACAGAAGGACTGGCCCTTTCATGTACTCCAACAGTCCAGAGATGATATAGATTTTAGGGTGGGCCAATTCAGAGCTCTGTATCTAGGCCTGGGTTTTAGCTGAACTGGTTAGCTCACCACCTCTCCCTTATCAGCACCAGCAAGGCCAGTTCTCTAGCACTTCTATTGCTAGGCTCCACAGTGCTGCCATTGGTAGGAGGCAGGATCAGCTCTCCGCTCTCACACCCCCAGGGCCAGCTTACCTGCACCCAGGTATCCAGAGCCAGCTCCACCGTGCTGCATAGTCAAGGGGCAGGACTCATTCTCCCAAATGCTGCAGTCTCTGGGCTGGTTCAATTGTCTTAGTTCTTAAAACAAGGTAATTTGAGTCTGGGTTTTCTTGTTACAATTCTAGTTCACTTTTCTCCCATAAACTATTCTCATATGTTCTTTCTTTTTGCTGGAGAATCTTTTACATACAATGAAAACCTAAAGAACTTTGTAAACTAACTAAATGCAAAATTTTCCTTCTTTAGTTCCTTTTATTCTGTTACAGTTGTCCGTATTTAATACAATAATGGGTTTTAGCTATGTTTCACTTAATGAAAATTTCCAAAGAGTATCATCTATAAAGAAAATATTTTTATAATTTATTTTAGTTGTCTAAATAGTATAGTTTATAATAATCATAAATAATAGCACCACGGTGAGAAGTTTGCTTGCCAACAAGCATAGCCATGTCATGGTTGCTAAACAATTTCACCATAGAATAGTAAACTATACAATACTGTCAATATCATGTTGTGGACATGTATCTTAACAGAGGAACAGTATTTGCAAAACAACATTGTCCAAAAATAAAGGTAATTACAAGTTTATATACAATATTTTAAAACTATTTTTAGAAGTATTGTATTATTCAATGCTTTCATTTTTCATTTTTAAAAAAATAATATATGTAAAATTTGATGGCTTTTAATATTTGTGCTTGAAATTTCAATAGATAATACTAGGTGCCACTGATAATAAGTTAGGAGATAAAATGGTAGGTTTTCTTGGAAAAAAATCTTGTTATTTACAGAACAGTAAAAGTAATTATTGACTAAGCAGTTAGATGATAGATGAATGAAAGGAGAAATATATTCATGGTAGGTGGATGAAGCACACATTTTTCAAGTTAAATAAAACTTCCATGATCTAAAAAATTCTGAAAAGACAAATAGTATTTTAATGACATCATTAATTTAGTTATAGCTCATTATTGTACGAAAGTGGAAAAATCAAATGAACTAAAATATTGAATTCACTCTGTGCAGTTAACTAAATTTTAGCTATTAACTTCAGCCTGAAGTTCTAAAGTGAAGTTCTGATGTAACTTGGACATTTCCTGAAACTCCTCTTCATGGAGTTTGAATTGCCATGATTTACCTTAGTGTGGCAGTTGTGCCCTATGCTCAGTTCAGAATGTGCTAAGAACTCAGAATATATTTTTAATGAACATATTGAAAATATACACTGTGGGGCACGAATTCCTCTGCAGTTACATATTGTCTCTGGTTCCTAAGACTAATGAATGGTCTTGATTTAGACCATTTAGACTAGTGTTGCTTTCCCTTAGAACCCAAGTCTCTCTTTTCCTCTTTAACTGATAGAAAAAGGAATGTCTTCATCAACTCCTCAAGAAAGTAGAGCAAGATCATCTTCCAGCACCCCAGCACCATATCCTAGTCTCTGTCAATAAGTTTGTCAAGACAGCTCTTCTCTCCATGATCAATAGCAATAACCTGGATAATACCATTATTTTCCAATATTATGATATTTTAATGAGTATGTTATTAAAGCCAGTGTCCAAGCATAAAACTGTTTGAAATGCATATGAATAGACAAAACAAAGCCAATTTATACATCTAATGATCTCATTTCATTGAAGAACTACATGTTAATGACAAATTATTGTCGATCATTAAACTTGCCAAGTATGTGGCTGAAGACCATTCTTACTCAAGTAAGGAATTAGTTACTCTGGCCAGACTAGTTAACCACTATGAGGCCGATTTCAGATTCTTCCTATAATACCCAGTCCTTTCAGAATGAATTAACAAATGATAACTGTTAAATGCAAACCACAGACTCTGAGTGTACACTTTATGTTAAGTCCCTGAAGTGCCAGTAACAACAAGCTAATTTTTTTCCACACTGGTTATGACCTCACAGTTTAAATATGACCTATCAAATCTTTGGCAAGACCCATTCTGTCAAATCAAATAAATGACCAAGTGAGTCCCAGTCTCTTAGCCACTCCAGCTACCAAATAGTCCTGAGCTTCTAGCACAGTCCTAAGGTGTTTTAAGGTACAAAATACTGAAAGGCCCTAGAAGTGTTAGAGGAAATCTGGGTTCTCTCATATTTCCACCTCAGTTTGCTTGCTAAGAAAGCTTTGGATGTGACTTACAATGAAGGTTACAGACCTTGCCTTGTGGGTGTTCAACAAATGTTAATTGAACCGAATTGAATTGAGACCCAAGTTCAAATCCAATTTAATACGAAAGTAGTGAGAGTTTGGTCAGAGCACAAAGTCACAGCTGACAGGATTGCCTGGGACAGGTATTAGAGCATGTGTGGTGGGAAGGAAGAGGGGGAGATTGGCAGGACACCTCAAATTAAGTTCCCAGCTCTGAAAGAGTGCTATTTACAGCCAAGACGTGTCATGACACCTTGCTAGCTTTTAGAAACACTAAAGTATTTTGCTATTTTTTGAAACTGTCATGATGTGAAAAATCTTTGTCTCTTTCTTTCCTACTCCTCTAAATATACACCTGCATCCTGGCTCACTGAGTTGGGAGTGTCTTCTTATAGAAAATTCAATAGGTACAGAAATGTTTCTGGAAATCAGAAACTAAGTGGCAACAACGCAACCAACTCCTACAAAATAGGACTTCTATAGTCATTTGTTGTGGACAGTAGAGAAAGACAAAAACTCAATAGAAAGTAGCAGAGCCATCTACACACAATGAAGTTCCATCCTGCTTTAACCAGTATGCAATATGTGCTGCCCACTCTCCTTCTGCCCATTGTCCTTGAGGACCAAATGGCAAAGCCACAGTTTCCCATTGTCTGTGGTTCTTTCCACTGATGTTTCAAGTGACTCATTACCCCACACCTTTATGAACACAAATAATGCATCCAGAGAGCCCTGTGCACTCTAGGTCATGCCTCATTCACAGGGTCAACCATTTCTTTCTTCCATCTGAAAAGGAGCATGGTATAAAACGACCTATAACAAACAAGCTTTACTTCTGTTCCCTTCCTCCTCTCTTCACACTCCCAAGAGGCAAAAGACAATCCCCTGTCAATGTGGTTATAACTATTGAGATACAGTAACCTATAGGGGGTCTCTGCAACCACCATGGCCAGCAGAGTAATCATTTCCACAAGATACAAGAAAGTAATATGTTTCAACCACTCAGTAGCTGGTGCAAACTTTAGGAATCTGACCCTTAGTTTAATTTAGGTATTTTTAAGCAAAGCACAATTTTATGACTTTTTTCTGATGATAATTAACTCAACCTCCTATGCACAACAAAGCTTAAGGCATTACTATATCAAAATTCTTTGTAAATTATATGTGACATATTCCATAAAGATAGGTTTTATAGATTGACTGAGAGAGACAAGCTCATGATAAGAGTCTGGGGATCACACAGATAACACAAAGGTCACCAGGATCTTAACGACATCCTCTCCCAGTCTTCTGGGCAAAAACCAGGTAACATATCTTTCCCTTGAAAAGACAACCTGTGTTTAGGAGAATCAGAAGGGTTTTTCTAGTGCTTATCTGTGAGCACAAGAACCTTAGTGCTTCCTACAATAAACTAAAAGAAAACTCATGTCTGGGAGTATAACATACCTCACAAAATATTGCTTATCCAATATTGTATCCAATTCTATAAACAATATTGTTTAGCCAATATCCAATGAAATATTGTTTAGCCAATAACCACATAAAATATTGTTTATCCATATTATATTCATCAAATTATTTTTTCCCAGATCATGTATAAAATTTTCAGAAATTATTCTCTGTTTTAAATGGATGACATTATGTATTGGATCTCATTCATGCCATTCCCAGATCCCCAAAGAAATAGTTCAGTACATAGTTCTGAAACTTTTTCTTAACTCTTTACTAGTATTCTAATCCTACCAACCACATCCACACAGAACTTCCCCAAACTTTCCTCCATACAAATCTAAACCCACCAACAGAATCAAAGCATTCTATGACTATAATAAAACCAATAGATTATGAAATATGGAACCCTTTTGGTAAAATATATCACTGAGACCCACAGAAATCAAATACATTGTCCCATGTTTCAGAGATAATTAATCACAAACTCAGAGCTATTTATTACCTACACATGTCTACACTCAGAACTAGAGTCATACATAAGCAACATGGGCAGAAAAGAAAGTAAAATTTCCTAACTTAATGCAAACACATATAGTCTGTTTGCTTAAACCATTAGCTCATCTAGCGTCTGTCTTCCACAATACAGTATCCAATTTCTCATGCTTCAAGAGCTCAAATAAAGTATAGTATCGTGTTTTGCACATGACCTTCATTGAGTGCAATATGACTTTTAAAGCATAGTATGAGCCATACATTCAGTGAAAACATTTGGGAGAAATATGTCTTAAGGGAAATAAAAACATCCATTTGAGTTGAAAAGTCATATCCAAAGACATTGATAGAATTGTGTTTTCCACAGTGAAAGACCTCCTTCAATGATGCTAAATTCTTCAATCAATTGCTCCATCTTTCCACTTTTTTCCTATGCCAACACAGTGGAACCAATCAATTACATTCATTGCCTCTGCTTCCTTGGCCCACATTAATTCTAAATGTTGACTTCTTTCCCAAATGTTCTTACTGTTTCCTCCCTAAATGATTACCAATACCCTGTGGCTCAGTCTAACTGATGTGGCTTTGAGAAATTTTCTTCTTGTTCTCACAGCTGCAGTATATAGTAGTTCCACTCTCTATTCCTAGAATGACAATGCCCTTCATGCTTGGTCCAGTCATCTCACTATACACTGTAGCACAGAGCCGGCTGCTGTGAAATCAAACTGACTTTTCCTTCTTGCTGAACATGTTATATAGATGTCTTCCAGACACCTCAGTGTCATCGTGACCGATATAGCTCTTCTTTCCTCTACGAACTGGTTATTCTTAATAAAGCTACTCATCCAGCCTTGTTCTGATTATATTTTTTTCTTTGTTCCTTGAGTTTTATCATTCAAAAAGCCTGCTGATACTTTTCTGTACCATATCTTCATGTGCATCATGATGTGTAAGAACATTAGGATTATTACATACCTGAACAAGAGATATAGAGTCCCAGGCAGTCTTCTGAACCCCCCTAGAGTCTGATTCCCATGGTCCTGTCCTTTGCTCATGTTGTTGCTTTATGAGCAACCTTCAGTAGTTTTGACTTGCCTTCTTAGCAGATTCTAAAACTGACTTTGACTACAGACGAACCATTTATTATCATGCCATCCTAGACTTAAAACACTCCCACTCCCACTTGTAAGTTCTGCACTCCACTGTTCTTTATCTGCTACCGCTCACTTTGTCACCAACTTTATCTCTCCCTCATCCCTTTTTCTTTAGTAGCTTTCCAATTAATGTTAAAAAAATTGCCTGAGAAAAGCAAATCATGGGGAAAGAGTTTTGTTTAGGGTAATAGTGCCAGAGGTACGCAGCCTTTGATAGTAGGAAAGACATAGAAACAGTCAAGGAAGGCTTGTGGCAAGAGCAAGAATTGGTCAGTCACATTGCATTCATACTCAGGAAGCAGAGCATGGATACAGTTGTGTCAAACTAGAAAGCTCGAAGTCCTTCATCCAGAGACCCACTTTACTCTAGAGAGACTCTACCTCCTAAAGGTTTCACAGGCTTCCCAAACAATTAGACCAGCTGGGGACCAAGGGTTTAAATACCTGAGCCTGTGAAGGATATCTTCACTGTCAAATTACAATATCTCCATCTGATATTGCTATAATAACATATAACAGAATGACTATAATCAACAGAAGTCCATTTCAAACAGATCTGGAGGCAAGGAAGGCCCATAGTCAAGGGCCAAGATTTTGACAGGACTTTTATCTTCCATCATTGCTTAAATAGAAGCCAACAGATAATAGTGAAACAAACACAGACCAGAATCAAAATCATTATTACAACAGATCCACATTCATGATAAAGAGCCTATCCCTACGATAGTGATATTTATCCATTCACAATGCCATGGCCCTCATAACTTAGTCACCTCTCAATGTGCCCTCCCACACTGTTTGAGTATCTTAACCAACTCATAAGTTTTGAAGAATTCATTCAAGTGGCTAAACACTTAAGTCATTATCAGCTAATGTTAAAAGGTTCACTATGATTTACCTCTCTCTTTTGGTACAAAGGTCATCTCCTGCCTTGATCTTGTGCCTGCTCTTCAAAAGACAGCTGTACATGCTGTACAATGATTTGAACATTAATAGTTGTTCATCATCATCATCATCATAATCATCACCATCATCGTTATCGGTGTTGTTGTCACTGCTGTCTGAGAAATAAAATGTCACCAAGGACAGCCTTCTTGTGTCCCTGCCTTTTAAGAGCTGGGATTACAGGTATTTGCACAACATCCATCTGGCAAGCATAGCTTTAAATTGTTTAAGTGGATATTTTGAAGTCAGATAGTTGAAAGAACTCAAGATACATACTAGAATACTATTTTTTTATTCACTTTATTCCCCTCCCTCTTTTGAAATGTTCCCTGAGACTTTGAAGAGATGATGTAAAGTATCTTGCTCAAGAACTCAACCATTACTTATTTTCAGTGCTTTGTTCAGGCATGAGTCTCTGCTTTCACCACTGGTCATTGGAAAGAAAAAAAATCTCTAATTAAGGTTGAGAGAGTAGTATTTGTCTATTTATTTAAACATAAATATTTAAAAGTCAACTTCATCCTATGTCAATTTAAACAATAGTATTCACTCCCTATCTAGGGCCTGTGGTGTCATGTACTTTGACAATATTTGTAATACCAGGTATGGATTCCCTGTGTTGAGTAGGCCTCAAGGTTACCAGAGTACAGCTAAATTCCCTAATAACAGTGGTGCCACTATTACACAAGTGGATATTAATCTTGCTTAGAAGGTTGGTGTAGTTCTTAATGGGGTTTGCAGCTGGGTAAGATTGATAACCAACCATATCATGTAAACATCATACACACAAACTCACACATACACACACACACACACACACACAAACACACACATACACACATGTACTCGGAAACCTGTATAGCATCGTCCAGGACTATGAGAGCTAACTGTCAGGACTTACTAAAAAAACATTATTTTTTTAAATAAAATAAAATTACATTACTTCCCCCTTCCCTTTCCTCCCTCCAATCCCTCCCATGTGCCCCCATTGCTCTCTAACTCAATTTCATGCCCTCTTATAAAAAAATGTTGTATTATCTGTGTCTCTGTATATGTGTTTCTGAATAAAAGTTTCTCAGTCTGTATAATGTTACTTGTAGATATAGGAATTTATGATTGACCACTCTATATTGGATAACCAGTTGGGAGCTCTTCTCTGTAAAAAAAACTATCTCTCTCACTCATAACATTTCTTAGTTGCCTATAATTCTTTGTCTGAGATTAGGGGTCCTTGAAATTCCTCCTTCCATTTAATATCGGTATTGTCCTTTCTCAGGTCTTGTGTAGACATCAGTATTGTTAAGATTCATGATGTGGATTCCTTGACAATTCTGAGAGACTCAATCTCACACTTAATCATGTAAGAACAAATATATGGACAAATATTTAGAACGCAATTGGGAATTATGCTAATTGAATAAAGTGGTAATCGTGGATTCTCATCCAGTATCTATGACCTCACTACCTCTGGGTAGTTAACTAGGTATCCAGTATGTGGCATGATTTTTCTCTTGTTGAGTGAGCCTTAAGTCAAATTAGCGAGCTCCTCTTTACTCCCAAGATATGTGCTGTATGTACTATTGTACCCTTAGGGTTATGGTGCCATGCTTTTCATAAGGCTTCATAGCTGGGTAAGACTATCGATTACTTTCCTCCCTTAGAAGCTTGCATTCTCTTGTACAACCCCAGCTAGTCCTCAGGGAAAAGGTCTTCAGCTCAGATCCAGCTTGGGTACTCTGAGTGGTGTGTCTGAAACACATGGTGTCTTTAAAAATAGGGATTTACCTTCAACCTCTGGAAGGCACCAAAAAGAGGGAGTCTCTTGAACTACACTGACCAATAATTCAAAATGGGGCTTCTCATGTGTGGTATTTAGGTTTTGTTAGATAGACTTTGGCTTTTGGGGGAAAACTATCTGCCAAGATGGGAAATTTTTATTTAGACTATATATGAATATACATATATATATATAGACATATGTGATATATGTACTTTTAGATAAATATGCAATATGAGTCCTTATGCCTTTTTCAGACATCTTTACTGTCATTTTACCTTCCACCTTTTCTTTCTGTCTTGACCTCCCTCTTTAATTAAAGCCTCCCAGACATTTTCCCATCCCCCGTTCAAATCATCTTTACTCTGCCATTCCCCTCTTTATTGGCCCACCCCAGCTCTGTGCTCCCTTTTACTTTTCCTGCTTTCTTCTGGTAACCTGGAAAATAATTTTACTTGAATGAGTCTTACTATTACATGAAGTCATGAAACAGTTCTGGAACAGACTAAGGCCTAGAAAAACTAGATCTAGTGATGGTGTAGAGTCTGCACCATCCTATGTTTACAGTTTTCCTCCTACGTTAACTTTCTCATTTTTCATGCATACATTATGCTGCAGATGCAGAACAAGATTCATGGGATCATTGTTTAGACATTAGCTTTAACACTGAGCGTTCTCTGTTCTCTTCCTAAGTGACTACTTAGTGGCTCCAGGAGCCTTTTTTTTTTTTTTTTTTTCTGCTTGAAATGACCTTCACCCATTTCCTGCCAAAACCTTCTCTTGGAAAAAAATGTATTCAGATTTTTTTCACTTGAATCACATTTTGTCTGTCAAGTTTTCCCTTGATGCTCAATTAGTTTAATGTAAAAGTTAAGAGTATTAGCACTGTAGTCAGAAGCCCTGGGCCCAAATACCTCCCTTTCTCCCATAATTTTTCAGCAATTTTGAGATACAATTTCATTATGTATAGCATAGAAATAAGCATATTTTTCTCCAAAGTTGTTTTCAGGTTTCAAATAACACAATAAGTTATTTATAATCACTCTAACCCAGCAGAATTTCACCCAAAAATTCCCCATATGGCACTGTTTTGAGAGCAACAACTTTTCACAGTCTTCTCCATGTCCATGTCTACAGTACTATACTGTAGACTGCTGAAAGCCACAGACTATTCTGCTTGCCTTACCAGCTCCTGAAATGCTGACCTCTGAAGTAGGCATCTACTCCTTAATATATCTGTGTTTGAACTTTAGAATTTTGGAGACAAAAACAGGGGGAAGGTCTCCATTGTATGACTTGCTAGCACTCTATTTTGGGACAAATTGCTCAACATTTCTAAGCTTCAGTACTTTAATAAACTTGGAATTGTAATAACTTACCCCATAATATTATGGTCATGTTAGGGACTGTGTATGAAATGATTGATCCAGGAACAAATATAATGATTAAAGTGTAACAAAAACACAAATATGATAGATATTCCATCCATCTTTCTTTATATCAATCCTATTATTTGCATAAGACATCCTTTGTACAATTTTAAAGATGGGTTGTTACGAAGAGGTATATGGCAAAGGTGGTATAGGCTCTCAACAGGACCCTATGTGGTCTAAGCACTCATTTTTACCTACAGTCTGACCTTGTGCCTCAGAGCAACAGAACTTCTTTGATCCAACCCCCTGACACTTGATTTCATTCTTCTCTTTGTGAAACAATCTCATTAGAGAAATCATGCTGCTGAGAAAGCAGGTCACTCAGCTGGGGGCAGCCAAAAAAAAAAGTCTTTCTCGGCTTAGTCATGACCTCCATGAAGAGTGAAGCATTAGTGAGGGGCCTTGGGATTTGTAGTGTGCCATGGACAAGGTTTTCACCAGAGGCCACTGGGGATTTGGGCAGCAGGAAGAGTAATGAAGAGTTGACTGAACTGCTGCTGTGGGTGTTAGCATCAATTCTTCCCTCCTGGGTAGTAATGAGCTCTGTCCCCATCTGGTGGGGAATCCCGAGTGAAAGGAGGAAGCAGGGTGCTGCCAAGGGTGACTCTGGCAGTGATATATTTAGAATAAACACCCAACTGGGCTGCTCATCACCTGCAGTCAACAATGACCTTTATGACATTCCCTCCAAGAACAAAAGTATTCATTAAGGAATCTAGGACTGACTTCAATTTAAGACAATTTCTTTTGTATCCAATTCCTACCAATTTGTCTTGTTTTTATAAACTATGACAGTACACACAAATCCTGACATGATGTACTATTAAAAGTGTTAAGCATGGTTTCTTATCCTATATGTACAGCTACAGAGGCCCTGGTGACTTTCAGGACAAGTGTCAAAGGCAATGCACTATGATACTAGCTCATGTTAGGTGGAGAAACTTCCAAAGATAGAAGTCTCCATTAATCCCCTCCTCCCCATCTCTCAAAGTGGAAAATGCAAGAGTTAGCAAGCATGTAGGTCACTAAGGAAATCCTTGGCATCACTTCAAAGCTGTACAGACCTAACGATTCACACATCCTCATGGTCTACTTGGATTATAAACTGTAAGATGAACTGAAATTGAGAAAGGATGCTGAATGCTAGTCCCATTTGGACTGAGTTTTTTAAATTCACACACTTCTCTCATTTTTACTTATTGTTTTCTAACCTGATCTAACATAGCAGTGTGTTTACAGGGACACTATTATAGCTAACTAAACACCTCCCCCAGTAGAAAAATAGCTACATTGTAACCACACTACTACTCCTGACTTTCCATATCCCCAGTAAGGAAAGTGCTCAAATCATAGAATTAAAAACGTGTGACACAGTACCTAACCCACAACACATGCTCATTAGACGCTTTGCCTATTTTTTTACTCAGATGACACTATAAAAGCTAAATTCTGATTCTCAGCAGGAGATCTATGCTTTGGAAATTTATGATTTTATATGAAGTTGTGTGTGCCTGGGTAAGTTCATGTGTACTGTATACATGTAGGGATCTACATTAGCCAGAAGAAGCCTTTGAGTCCCTTGGAAGCGGAGTTACAGGTCATATAGCTACCATGAGGATGCTGGAAACCAAATCCAGGTCCTCAGCAAGAGCCAGACGGCTTTTAACCACTGTGCCATTTTCCCTGTGCTCTGGATTTATACTTTTGAGAAAATGAGATTATTCTCTTATTTTAATGTGCTGAGAAGGGATCACTGTAACCCTCCAACATAGAAGATCAGATCAAGCTGTAAAGTAGATGAAATTAATTATATCCCCCCCACCACCACTGGTTATATGGTTAGCCCTCTCTGTTCAAAATTCCAAGTGATCAAAAGCCCCTGTATGTAACAATCAAACAAACAAACAATCTTATGAGACATCCAGAAGAAATGTGGTAAACTGATAGCTACTGTTCCTTCCTGAAATGCTAGTGTTGTTTGATGGTCATAAGAATAGGACAGGACTTAATCACAGAAGATTTAAAGAGAGGATAGAACTTCACAGAATACCATGTGGAAGGTGGAGTCTCTTTCATGTTTCCCAAAGGTTGTTTCTACTTAATTAGAACAATCTCTATATATTTCCAGAGGAGCTATTCTGTGACTTCATTATATTGTAAATAATTAAAAACTTTACATCATGTTTAAGGAGGGGTGTCTCACAATCTACTTACCAGATGAAGTATACTGGTCTAATGTGACACAGCTGATTAACGGGTGGCCTTATGCAGAAGGACCAATTATTTGACTCTGTCGTGACCTTATATACATTCTCCTCTGGCCCCTGCTGTGTGTGTATTTTTATCTGCTTACTTGATAAATATAGAAGTTTATGCCCTTCAGAGAGGTCATGAAAATAAATGAGGGAATTCATTTTTCCATTCACCTTATTCTATGCAGAATATGCAGTTTGTTTCAACATCACCACGTGTGTGTGTGTGTGTGTGTGTGTGTGTGTGTGTGTGTGTGTGTGTG
>NW_021620725.1:2461738-2543007 GCF_004785775.1 Grammomys surdaster | reverse complement strand
GTGTGTGTGTGTGTGTGTGTGTGTGTGTGTGTGTGTGTGTGTGTGTGTATACCTCCTTAAAGGTCCTATGTGCCTCCTGAAGCCCATGAAGTACATATGCTAGTTCTGAACTTAAGCATCTATGCTTGTTTTTCTGTTTAATTTTATTTTGTTTTTGACTACTCTGTCCTGCTTCTAATCTTCATTCCTAAATTAATTGATTACAACTATTTCTCTATTACATCAACTTTATGTCAATTATCTAATGGTTGAGCTATTTTCTTGGTAAGTTCTAAGATACCCTTTATTTATGGTCAACACTCAGATACATTACAGAGAATTCTAAGACAGTAAAAGAAGGAAAAGCATCCTAAACTCCCATAAAACATTATTGCATTAAGATCTAATTAAACTGTCAACATTCAGCTTTCTATAATATGCAAACATATATATGTGTTTAAATAAGTATGCATACATATGTTATATAATGTTAAAGAATATAATCAAATAACAAACACAGGGAAAATATTGAAGCACAAGCATATGTATGTGTATGTATATGTATAAATACTTGTGTATACCATACAAGAGCACACATACACACACATCACACATATACATTGGGTTTGAAGATATGGCTCAGTGGTTAATAGCACTTAATGTTCCTGTAGAGGACCAGGTGTAGTCGCCAGCTTCCACACTGAGAGAATTACAACTTCCTGTAACTTCACTTCCAGGGAATTTGATGACTTCTTCTGGCCTCTGTAGTCACTTGTCCCATACATGGTGCAAGTAAACTCAGGTATAGTCACACACACATAAATACTTTTAAGTGTAAGAAATAAGTAAAAGAATAACTCTCTAAACTCACACATACGACAATACTTCGAATACAAAACAAAATATACATTACCATCCTTTAAATCATGACTCTGATGTTTTGCTCTTATAAACTTATTCCTGTTTCCTCTCTACCTTTAACACATCAAGTGGAAGACCCTAAACATCCTTTCAGAAACTCCATATTATCTCCATTTCTCTTCATTGAACTAAAATCCAGGACCCATGACTACCAAATGTAGCCTAAAACTCTTGGACCAAGTTTCTTGTATAGTTTTAATTGGTTTTTTTCCCTCACCTCTTTTCTTGACATCTTCCTAGCCACCTATTCTCTTCATGACCCTGCCACATTTCCCACCAAGTTCTTCCCATTTCCAGGTAATTTAAATAAATCCTGTTGATCTCCAACATTGTAGAAGTATCTCTCCATCCTTTTGCCAATCTCCGATTTCTAGTAACCAATTGTGGCTCTTTAGTTTCTTACACATACGTCGTTCAGGGGAAGCCTTTATCATACTTTGTGATCTTTTAGAAGACATTTTATCAATTTCTTCCATTCAGAGCTCTATTATGAGATACTTGAGATCCTTATGTTGCTTCAGCAGTTCAAGTGCAAGTGTTCTATGTACCCTGAGCACTAACTAAGCAGTTTAATTTTTCAGTAACAATTAAACAATTATATCAGACATCACTGAGGATAAAAGTAAAAGAGGCAAACGACTACAAGATCTCTTATTGGAATCAAAGATATTTAGTGAATTTTCCCTGGCTTTATTTAATTTGTGTTCATTCATGTTGTAAAAATTGGATGAGCATGTGTTATAAATAGTACATAGTTTTCTGGACATGAAAATGCAATATCAAACAAAAAAATCTTCAGTGTGCCCATAGATATTCTACTTGAAAGAAATATTTCAGGAAAACTGATAAAAATAAATTAATACAATAAATACAATATAAAAGATTATAACCTAGTAACAACCACATGGAAAAAATAGAAAGCATAACTATTATTGCAGTCTCTGGAGTATATTCAATGAACATGATTTCTAAGCTTTAATTAATTTTATTTATTATTCTTGATAATATATACATGTGTAGAATGAATTATTGTCATATTCACTATTATCCTCTATTGTCCCCATCCTATCTTTGCTTTCTCCTTTTATCAAAATCAGACTTTCTGAGAGGGTTAGATTTGAGAAAAGCAATGAAGCAGAACAGGAAAAAGCAAGGGGCCTTCTGGAAGAATATTTTCCCAGCAGTCTTACATCCACTGTGAAGTCCTGAGAAAGACACATGACTGATGTGCTTAAAAAGCAAGCTCAGTGTAGCTAAAGCAGAGTGTGCAAGAATAGCAGAGACAGGTGAAACCAAAGAGTTAAGAAAAGGAAGGGTGCAAGTTTACTCTACCAAACAAAAAATAATATAGACCCCTCGTTAATTAAGGGTGGGTCTGATCTTTTAGGGAAAAAAGGGCTGTATGGGAGTGGATGGTCAAGTGGCATGCTGCCCTGTGTGGGAGGCAGATAGAAGGTAGAAAAGACAGAAAAAAAGCAGTCTACAAATGCTCAAACAGATCCCCCCTATCCCCAGCCCAATGCACATGTGTTCTTTAAGAGCATGGTGAATATTTCAAGACATCAACTGCCATAGCTAGCTTCTCAGCAGGCTGTTTCACTCCACTGCTCTCTAGCTCCCTTTGAATTCTGATGTCTTTAATGCCAACACTCTCCCCACTCTCTTCCTACCATTACTTATCTAATCTTTTTGGCTGAGCAAAAACATTTGAAATCAATCCTCTATATGCTGTATGATTTCTCCCAGAAACTCCTAAATAAATATTAGTTATCATCCCTGAGTTTAAGCATCTTTCTCATTAAGTGGGGAGGAGAACAGGGACTATAGTCCATTCAAACTCAACCAACAAGCTTTCATTTACACATTTAGCTATCCATTAATGTAACAAACATGTTAATTATGAGTTATCAGGCTTCATTCTACGTTGGGTATGCCGCTAGAAATAATAAGAAATCTTTGTTATGAAAGCAATTTTAGTTCCCAAGAGACCAAGAGACAGATGCATACAGAGAATTCTAATAAGAGAAAAGAGAAAGGACGAAAGACAGGAATAAGAGACAGGAAATAAAGCTATTTAAGATATGAGTTAAGTGCCAGGCAGTGGTGGCGCACGCCTTTAATCCCATCACTTGGGAGGCAGAGGAAAGCGGATTTCTGAGTTTGAGGCCAGCCTGGTCTACAGAGTGAGTTCCAGGACAGCCTGGGCTACACAGAGAAACCCTGCCTCGAAAAACCAAAAAAAAAAAAGATATGAGTTAAGTAAAGGAGAAAGTCTGGAAAGACATGCTCTAGAAAATCCAAATGTCCTTAATCAAAAATCCAAAATACCTTCAGCATATGCTGAGATTTGTATTCACAGCAGTGATGGGACTTTCAAATCCTGATTTATGGTAGCATTCCTTAACATCATTCTAAGATTTAGGACCAGACCCTCAAAATAGCAGACTTTCCATACCTCGGTAATGTAAGCCTAGGTGGTTTGTTTGCTTAAAAGCCTCCTGAGACATTTATTGAGGTTCATGAACGACTGGAATAGTGATCTATTTGTAAACAGATCATGCTCTGTCTTAGAATCACTTTTGCTTTCCTTGTGAATTTGTAAGTATGCTTTCAGTGCTATAACCTCATTTAATTATATGTTGGTCTAAAATCATTTTCCAATAGGTTTCTAGCCTTTGTCCTTACGTCCTATAGAAGACAGAATTCAACCTCACTTGGTCCGTTCAGTATTTGAGAAGAGTGTTAGACTAATGAATTCCTTCCATCCTCCTATGATATCAGACCTTTGTCCATGATATTCATTCTTATACACATGAGCTCCATGTACTACATTCCTACCCAAGTACCCAAAAGTAGCACAAAAAAATTTCCTTTTACGACAATGGAGACAACATCTTATCATCTTTAAACACCCATTTTCCACAGTATTTCATATGCATCTTTCATGAAACTTCAGAGTACTATTTTACATTATTTTTCTTTTTTAGTCAATTTATTTTTTATTTAAAAATTTATAGAATATATTTGATCAAATTCTTTATCCATTCCCAGATACTCTAAGATTCTCTCTAACCACTCAACCCTTTATTCTCTCTCTCTCTCTCTCTCTCTCTCTCTCTCTCTCTCTCTCTCTCTCTCTCTCTCTCTTTCTCTCTCTCTCTCCAAAATGATAGCAATTAACACAAAGACCCACAACAACTGTATCTTTCTGATGAATTCTGTGGTTTACTGTAATTCTTTTCTGATAGTATCTCTACAAATGGTATTGTATGTCAATTCATTTATGTTCTTCAATCTTCTTTGCCTTTGGGACCAAAAGTTCTCCACAGATAAAATGACGTAATACAGATGATTTGTCTTACAAAACTCATTCTCTTGAGTTGGCCAATCTTCTTCCTATTTTTCTGCACTAGACACATCAATATTTTCTATGTAGTCATAAAAAAATATTACTCAGAAAACTTTTGATTGACCCAATTAACTTGAACACTAAATCAATGGAGTTCTACTTTTATAATAAAATGGAAATTTTAGATAAATGAAACAGTAACTGAGCATTTAATTAAAAAGAACTTTCAGTATGTTTCAGGGCTAGTTCACATTAGCTACACTCCAAAATTTCCTGGAATGAATCTGATCCTTCATTTTCAGATACTTTTGTTGCTACACATGTCGAAATTATTAAACTAAACATGCTCTTTTTCTTAATACTTACTATATACCATGGCAAGTTGAGCCCTTTTCTAACATTTGTAAGTCTTTGTGCAAAAGTGAAAATGAGATTCATGTTGTGTGTGTGTGCGTGTGGTGTGTGCGTGTGTGTGTGTGTGTGTATGCTATAGATCTAGCCAAAATTATTCCATATTCTAACTTACAAAAATCAATCATCAGAAGGGCATAGAAGCCAAGTTTTAATTTAGAATTGTCAGATTCATCCAAGCTTGGTACCAGGATGTACTGTAGTATTGCTAGCTGAATTCTGACTTTCACTCATGTTAACTTCTCTCCTATACTTGGTAACCCCACCCAGGTATCCAAACACAGACACACTCTCCACACATCCCTGTCATTTGCTTATTCTCAGGACTAACCAATACATGGACCCAGACCATGACTCTCCTTCCAAAGAATCAACTATAAAAGAAGGACAGAATACAAATTGGGAGCTGACTAGTCCTTGATTTTGTCAAAGACTTAGGGGAGTCCCTCTACTATAAGTATGAACTACTAGCTGTAAACCTGATAGATTCGGATGTCACAAGAGTCTCGTGGGCTTTTTAATCTCAGATGAAAAGAAAAAGTTTAGAACAAAGCCTGCTAATGTTCTACCATTTTAGTCTGGATCTAAGCACAATGTACCACTAAGGTAAAAGTAGGACACTACAATTTTACAAGTATTTTAATAACTAGGACTAAATCAAAATAGTTTCTGTTTAACATCAATTTGCCTAGCTATTATTTAAGTACACTTATTAATGTATATTTAAAGTATTTCATTTATTTTCCCCCTTGAAACATACACAAACACTATAAAGAATTCCACAGGATAATTTTCTTCTACTTGTCAGCATAAATTGTAATAATCTCAAAACATCCTACCACATAAATCTACAAGGTAAACTCTTACCTACCTCTAAATGACCAAATATCTGAAATAAGATATTTCACTCCCCTGGTAACTTAACTACAAAGGTAATATTTTAGCAATCGTAAGGTCTCTTCCAATTCAGCATCCTCCCTGACATGCTATGGACTCCCTGCACTCTACAGGCCTAGGAAACATGCCCTAGAGCAGTTGTCAAATTTAATGAAGGACACATGAAAAAAGAGTATAGGAGATCAGAAAAGTAGAAAACAGTGTGTGTGTGTGTGTCTGTCTGTGTGTGTGTGTGTGTGTGTGTGTGTGTGTGTGTGTGTGTTGTTTGGACCAAGTAAAGATTAGACAGTAGTCATTCAAGAATTCAAGCTCATTAAAATGAGGCTACCCAGATGTTTATAACAAAGCTAAGTAATCTACCTCTTCATTCCAGATAAAAATTCTAGTCAAGACCAAAGAGGTTAAGAAATACACAACAAAATTTTAGCATACTTTCTTGCATCGAGTTCCTAGAAATTCATATTCAGGTTAGGCACTGCTCTCCATAATTCACTGTATAAACATTTATGGAGTGCTTTAAGCTGCTCACCTTGCTAGGTGCTGGACAATAATCAGAAAATCCAGACATTGTGAATAGAAACAGACCAATTGATACAGAATTACTCTCCTGGAGAAGTCTGGAGTCACACGGTGCTTAACACTATTGCAATGTAATTTTTTTAAAATTAGTTCTACTGTAAAATAAAAAAAAGGGGGCTAGGACTATTTTAAAAGGGGGTTTTCCCTTCTATGGTTACTAACAATGGCGATGATATTTAGAATTGATTTAGAATTTTTAAGAAGTTCATTCATTGTATATTAAAGGAAGGAAAAACCATTCCAGGCAGAAAGACAATCTAAAAGTGTAACAGTATAACTAGCAAAGCTACCCTTCAAAAACAAAGAGAAGTAATTCTCTTTATCAAGTATAATTATCATTGATAATCATAGATCAAGTATAATTATCATTGTCTTCCTATAAGAGATGCTTAAACAGGACTGCTTATATTGAGATGAACTACTAAATAAAAACAAGCATACAAAAAGCATATAATCTCATCAGTAAAAGAACAAATATGATCAATACAAAATAGTATAATGCATTAATCTTAGCACATAAATCCCTTCTTTTATTCTAGTATAGATGGCAATTGGAATAGATACAAAAATAATTATAAAAATACTTTAATTGATACACAGGATAATGTGATTTGTGTTATTAATATCATAAAGTATATGGATAAGAGTGTGTATATAGGGTTTCATAGTAATTAAAGTTAAATCATAATGAGCATAAAATAGATTGTTGTAATTCTGAGATAGTTTATGTAAACTTCATAGTAATTATTAAGAGTACATTTCTAGAAAGTATAAAAATAAATGAAAGTGAAAAACAATGTGCTGTAAGTACATAAAATACAAAGGAAGACAAACAATAAGAGACCAGGAAGAAGGACAATAGAGTTGCAGGACGAAAGTTAAAAAGTATTGGTCTTTTACTGTTAGTAACTACTGTAGAAGTTACTGGATAAAATTCAGTCCACATGTGCTTGCTTACATGATCACAAATGGCAATAAGACTCATGTATATGCTATCGACAGATACTTAGATATTTGTTTATGGAGACACAGGGCTAAAACTGTGCAAGGATTGAAAGAGATATTCTATGTAAACATACCTTAAAATGAGAAATATGGAGGAACCATGTAATAAGTATCCTGTAAACACAACACATAACAGTAATAAATACACAAGTGCCAAGTATCACTACACCTAAATGTATAAAATGGAGGTTTACACAACTAGAGGGAGCTACAACATAGGTGTCTCTATACGCTACTTATAATTAAGGAAAGAAGATCCAGAGAAATAACTTTGAGCAATACATACTTCAAATACAAAATTTTTTAACCTGCATTAGCAGCTGACATGTCCTCCTGCAGTGCACAAGTGACATTATTAAGCATGAGTCACGTGTTTGATTACAGAGTTAGTCTTAGCATATTTCAGAGTGTTTAACCCAACAGCAAAATATAATAACTTGATAGAAAATAACCAAGGGACCTGACCAGACATTTCTCTAAGGAAGGGATATCAAGAGCTAAAAGGTATATGAAAAATTATACAATATCACTAATCAGCAGGAAAATACAAATGATCCCCGTATTTTAAACAAACAGAAAACAATATTTAAAATGATGTGAATAAACTGAAACTCCTATACTGTTGGTGGGTAAATAAAATATTTCAGCAATACAGAATGTAGTATAAAGGTTCTTTAGTTTTTTAAATAGAACTATTATATAGTCAAGTAATGTTACTTATGAATATTTATTTGAAAAGTTGAAAGCAGAACCATTAAGAAATATCTATTCTGCCATGTTTGTTGTAATATTATTCTTAACACTTAGGAGGAAGAAACAGCAAAATGATACACTAATAAATGAATAAGGAAAGAAAATGAAGCAGATATATTTTGATCATAGAAAAAGGAAGAAATTCTATAATAATATAAACTGGTTACTCCTTGAAGATATTGTGCTAAGTTAAATAAACTAACTCCAGAATGACAAATGTTGTATAATTCTACTTATGTGAAGTATCTAAAGTAGTCTAATTAATAGAATATAAAACTTATAATACATATTCTCAAGGATTGTGGAAATATGGACAAGGAGCAGCTTTCAACAAGTATATAGTTTCAGTCATACAAGGGGGAGTTTTGCTAGAGAGGTGCCATGCAACATATTTGTTATTAAAATATTGTGAACGGGTTTGTTAAGAGGGTGATGATATCATGTGTCTTTCTTTTAACTTTGACAATGACAGTGATGACGATGAGGATAATGATGACAACAACAACGATGGTGCTAATCATTATCATCATAGTGCTAGAAATAATTTATACTATATATAATTTTGCAAACAAATGTCATGAGGTTAAGGCTGTATTTCATATGGTTTCACAAAGAGCAAATGTTGAAAACAGGGATATAAAGCCAGTTAGTCTCCAGAACCATCATGTTAAATCATATGCTATTCTTTCTTGGGAACAATAAACATAGAATTATTAAAGTACTTTTTAAAGGGGAGGTATTTATCAAGAATTATTCCTTTCTTAGATTGAAGCAAGCTGGAGATATGAGATAGAACATGTAAATTTGTGAACAGATGGATAGAGATCAATAGATAGATGATGGATGGATAGATAGATAATAGATATATAGATAGATGATAGATAGGTAGATAGATAGATAGATAGATAGATAGACAGATAGATAGATAGATAGATAATTCTTTAAACACAGAGACATTCCCTCTCTAGAAATAAATGATTTTATTACACTCAAATTTTAAACCTGATTTTATTTCTTCAGAGACTATACAACTTCTGCCTATATCAGAACTAATCCTTTTGCAAAATTAAATTTTTATAGAAAACAACAAGGATAGGAGAAATACATCAATTTGTGTCAAGTCCAGATACAAGAACAAATAAATAAGAAAACCAAAGCTATTCGTTAACCTCTGAAACACCTACCTACTCCTGTTCACAAATACACTCACATATATTTATACATGCACAAACAAGCTCCATTAGCCCTATAGAATTGGAGTGGGATACAAAGCTTTTGCCCCAGAACTCTGCATCTGTTGTCAGGCAGTTATGTGTTCCTTTCTTTCTCAGCTTGTGTGGTTGAGATGCCTTAACCATAGATTGTATTCTTATAAATCTAGGAAGTGCAAGGAAGAAAGGTCACCTGCAACTTATCCCTTGGGGCTAAACAAGCCCAGGTGCATAGACACTGAGTGGATTGTGTTGGCATTTAATTTCTAAACTCAGAAAGCTAAATTTAGAATGTCCTATTGACAAGCCACCATCCAGTAGGACAAAGGGAGGGGGAGAGTTCTTCAAGTCTGGTGTGTTCTATCCTGCAGAAAGTGGGACAGCAGCACCTCTCCTGTAGCAGGCTATTCCCCTCTTCCTCCACAGACACTGTCTCCAAAGACAATGTAGATAATGCTAAGAATGGAGCTTCAAGTCTACTAGATCTCAGTTTTCTCTCTGTCCATCATACAGCCTTAGACCATCAGTTACTCTTACCCTACTAGAGAGTTTAAGATTAAATTATTCAGTATGCTGTAAAGAGAAGAGAGAGCATAGTCATGGGCACATAGAAATGACTACAAAAAAGGGAGCTGTGTTCTACTCTTGCCAGTTCAACTTATTACATGGTCTTTTAGAGGTATTTAGGAGCATAGTATCTGAGCAATGACTACTACAAAGGTAAGGACAAAACTGTCTTTAAGTATCTTGTACCTAATTTAAACATGAAGCTACATAAGGATTTTACTTTGAGCAAAGCAGTCACTGGAAGCAGCAGTTCATCATCATACTGCCAAAGCCACAGTCAGAACCAGAATAATTGAGCTGGCTTTAGGGCTGGTTTCTGCACCTTCTATCACTCATGTGCCAATGGAAAGTATAGCAGACAGCAGCCTCAGCCAGAGAGAACATAAATAGCCCTTTTCCCTTCAAAACATAACAAGTTAATCTAAGAAGTTATCGTGATTTCATAGTCTTGCTTGAATGATTGAATCTGGATTTGTTTTTACTGAAAACCTTTAATATCATGCCAGATAACATCAATTATTTCTCAGCTTCAGGAGAAATCTTTGAGCACTTGATTACACTTGCCTGTTTTCTGCCATGACCAAGAAGAATACTCTGTAACCTTTGCATTACTGGGAATAACATGATCTTATCCTAGACATAAGCTTGTAATCTCCCCATTTAAGAATCCACGTCTAGACTTGGGGTCTCAGAGGCACTCAAGTAATAAAATGTCATTGTCCATGACTAAGAGCCAGGGACCGCTGACCTAAAAGCTCAGTGAGCTAAAGAGGTTAACAGATAGAACTGTGAAGTTGAAGTTCGCTCCTACCCACTGCCACAGCATCCGTTCTAGGTGGTGCTCTGGGATGCATACAGACAAGTACTCGAATTCTGAAGATTGCTTCCATTTGAAACACGGAGTGCTTTTAGAAAATAATAATATATAATTAAAATCTATTTGATGAACAGAGGTAATTTTTATATTCAAGGAAGTTGCTGAAGCAGCAGTTTTTCATTCATTAGCATGTTTACCAGGTTAATGTACTGTACTTAATAAAGTAAGCAGTGTTTTATAATTTCCTAGGCAAATTGTGAAAGTAGAAAAAAATGAATAAAATTTAGTTCCATTTTAAGTATCTGAGTCAACAAATTAATCTCTCTTTCTCCTGAGAGAGCTATTTTCCTCCAAAGTGAGCATTCATATATTTAGTGGTTTTGATGAACTTGAAAAAAATGTATTCATTAATGTGGAAAAATGATGCAATGAGGAATGTGTTCATCAGCTATCCATTGTTGTGAAAATACCAGAAATAATAAGCTTGTATAAAGCAAAGGCTATTTTAGCTCATTGCTGCAATCCACGGTCCTTGTCCTGTTGCTTTCGGCCTATGGTGGCATGAACTGTCATGGTAGGAGTATGCAGCCACGGTGCTGCTAACTTCGGTTACATGGGAAACAGAGAGAGGAGAGAAAGGGCCAAAATCTCAATATCTCCTTTAAGATCATGTCCCTAATAACATGATATCCTTCCATTAATCCTCCCTTCCTAAAGATTTAATCACGTACTATAATGCCATAGGCTGAAGACCAAGCCCTCGATTTACTGACTTCTGGGACACTTAAAAACCAAACTATAGAAGTGAGCCATGTAATAAATGTGGAAGAAAATACATGAAATACAGTGACCTTTAAAAATGGTACAAAACAAAGAGATATATGGGTTATCATTTTTTTTCAAGCATAGAAAAAAATGTAAAAGGAAAAAAATGTTTTAGCAGTTTCGGGAAGAAAAGATGAGGTGGTAATAACAATACTTGGGAACCACTTCTGGGAACATGATAAAGAAAAAAATATGACTGAGAGATGGGTCCAATTGCTTCAGAGATTCTGTAATCTCTGCATTGAAGGATTTCATTTCACAGGGCAGAAACAGTGTAGGAACAAAGCCCAGTAATAAACAATCATCTAAAGTGGTAAAAGAAGAAGAAACAGCAATTGGTTGCAAGTCAGAAGTATGGAAGCAAGTGTCCATGGTTTGCTTAAGGCTATGTGGTACTTTTTTAATACCCTCCTTCAACGTTCATTTTAATATTTTATCTTTCCTGTAATCCTAGGAAATAACCAAGACCATCTGCAGTAAGTCACTCTGTGCCTTGAGATGCAATCATTTTCTCCTTCCCAGCTGCAGGCCCCAGGCAAGTTTCAGGAAATCATTAGTAGAGGCTCTTGTTCCTTTTCTTGGGATTTTGCAGAATTGTTGGCCTCTTACTTTGAGCTTTTATTAATATATACATGGCAGAAATTCATAGACAAGCAAGACTCCCTTTTATTAGAGAATATTGTCATTTACTTTCTGTCCTTTGCCCCCAAGTCTTCCAGAAGTATAAAGGTATATACGCATCGTATATACTGTTTGAAGAGAATCAGACAGACTTGGGTGTAGATTCTGACTTTGGGCAAGTGACAGCTCTTTGTTGATCTAGCTTTTCTTTCTTCAGTATGAAAACAGTATACCTCTCTAGGTTAGTGTCCTAAGAAACAAGAAATTGCATATAACCATTTTCTTACAATAGAATTGCTCCTGTTTTCATAGTTTGCAATCACTGGAAAGTAAGTGTTCAAAAGTGCCCAGCTAACAAATTAAAGATAACCTCACAGAACAATAAGATATATTTATGCTGCATTCAAGAAAGAAAAACACTTCCTTTTGGATTCGTTGGTCATGTGTTTTCATTCACATTGATTTTTTTTCATTCATTCCATCTTTGAAAATTATGACTTTGTATAGTGATTTACTTTTTATATATCCTGACTTTGGAGAGTGGTTTCCAAGAGTGAGACCCATGCTTTCCATCTGTCTGTACCTTGTAGTTAGTCATCAGTCTGTTTGTAGCTTGTCTGTTGTATCTATTAGATCTGTCCCTGTAACTTATCTGATCAGTCTGTGTGGGAGTCTTTATCTGTCCCTGTGCCTGCTTGATGCCTGTCTTTCACAAAGGATTTCACTGTGTATTTATTGAACAGCACAGAAAACGTGGCCTATAGAAGGAATGATGGATACTTTACAGAAATATTTAATAGAGTTTGATAAGGAAGGAGATCGCTTTATGAACCGAAAAGTGATCAGTTCTTCAAGCAAACATTATCAAGCCATTCCCATGTTGCTTCCAACAGCTATGGCAAATGTTTGTTTTAAGTTATCTTAAGACCTGCTGAGTGTTTTCAGCAAATTGTTACCACAGTACAAACATATAAACACACATTGAGTTGGTGACATGGAAAAATACATAACTTAAGGTTTAGCTATGAATTCACTTAGGTGGTAAAAGCTGATTACATGGGAAATCCAAGGCCAGGTAGGTCAGTTACATTGTCCTCTTGAAGGCAGATTAAACTTAAATAAGCTAAGTTCACAGTAAGATTACAGGCTAAATACAAAGTCTTAAATAATCTCAAGGAGAATTATTAACTTTGCTGTGAGGTCTGCCGAAAGGTCAGTCATTGGGGAAATCGAAAGATTATTTTCATAAAAATCTATCACTATACAAAGTAAAAATTTTTAATGAAGGGATGAGTGAGAAATTCAATGTAAATGAAAATATAGTTTACAACAACAAAAATAATACCAAAAGCATACCTTTTTAATTTAATTTTCTCATTTACTCACTTACTCACTGTACATCCTACTCACTGCCTCCTTCCAGTCACTCCCTTGCACTATCCTTCCCCCATCACTCCATCCCCTTCTCCTCTGAGTGGGTGCCCCCAGATATCTCCCTACCCTGGCACTTCCATTCTCTGTGGTGCTAGGTGCTTCTTCTCCCATTGAGACCAGACACGGGAGCCCAGCAAGAAGAGCATATCCCACATATAAGCAACAGCTTTGAGATAGCTCCTGTCCCAGTTATTCCCAAGCTATATATCTATCTACTACATATGTATGGATTGTACTAGCTCCAGCCCATTTATTTTCTATGGTTGGTGGTTCAGTCTCTGAGAGCTCCAAGAGTTAGGTGAGTTGACTCTGTTGGTCTTCCTGTAGAGTTTCTTTCTGCTTTGGGGCCCACAATCCTTCCTCCTAGTCTTCCGTAAGAGTCCCATGACAACATGCCCCTGTCTGCAAGCATAACAGAGTATCATTAATAGTGTTAGGGATTGGAAAAGCATTCTTCTTAATTCAGCACACCTTAAGATCCAACACTGTAAATGATTGGATGATTCTTTGTTCTTTTGATTTGTGTTATGTATAAGATACATAAGAAACATTGGGTGATGGGAACTTACCCTTGAGATTGAAGAGCTGAAGTTTGAAAGATGTGTCAGAAAGTTACATTTCTGCTTGCTCATTGTAGATGTCAGGTGTATTGACTTTTATATTCCATTGCATCCAACTCAATTTATATTTCAGCTACCAAGCTCCTTGTTGCTTCCTACCTTTCTTCATTTTTAATTCTTCCACCACTTACAATCTACTGGACTAAACCATAAACTTCAAAGAAAAGTGGCAGGCTGATGATCAATCTGCAGAAGAGGATAGCATTTTCTATGAGCCCCTGTGTGTGCTTCCAAAAACCTCACTGTTGGGTGATTGATGTTAGATCTTAAACATTAATATTCTACACTGGGATTCAACATTCTACTTGATGTGACTGATTCATTCAGAGAGTAACAAAGTCTCATGTGTACTTTGCCAAATGAGAATCTCTTAAAACAGGATTGTTTTCATTCACACATTTCTCGTGACTTATGTGTTGGCCATTCTTGCTTCTAGACCAATATAACCTTGATATTCTAAGTGTTTCATCTAGTATAGATATTTTCACTTGCAGAGCCTTCAAAAGGCAATTATAAAAGGCAAGTGCATTGAAGAGTTTTAAACAGTGATGGAGAAGGAAGGAGATGAAAGTGGGAAGACAAAATTTTCAATTTCCCCAAACCACTAATTAGTTTGGAAATCTCAATCACACCACTACAAGACTCAAAGACTCTTTCCTGACACTTATACAATAAGGGAGGAGCTGACCTCCTTGATCTCTGAGGCCTCTTGAAGCAGTAAAACTCTGTAGTCAGCAGAACCTTTTACAACTCAGCAGGCAGACACTATAGAAACCCCATCTCATTTCTCCACTTCTAAATTTATCACTTCAGTCATCAACAAGACATTGCCCAATATAAGAGAGCTGAGTTAGGCATATTTGATAGCAAGGCAGTTGTCTTAGCCAAGTTAGGAATGTCAAACTTTACTGGGGTTGTTGATTCTCAGTTAAAGAAAAACCAAAGAGAATGCAAGGGCTGTAGCCAATCCTGGATGGCCCAGTTCCTCAGTAGCTTACATAACCCTCAGCATAGAAAGGGTAGGAAGATGTCTCTTTCAGTCCGTTTCTATAGAGCACAGCAGGCTCCAGTCTTTCATGGCCTTCTGCCTCCCAGGTAAATAAAAGAAGCAAATAGTCCCCACCTTCCTTCCTTACCCCTCCCTACCTCTTTTAAGTTGATTATTCTCTTACCATCTTTAGATTCTAACTTAAGACACAGTTCTTTCAGGTATAAAAATGTCCTTACCAATTCAGTCTTCCCAACCGTGAAGAAGAATTAAAAGGGGTTCACAAGAGTGGAGAGACCTCAGAAATCTATGTTCCTGCATACTTGGATTCTTATTCTTCTGGGTACAATAGATGGTGTTTGTCTGACATACAACTAAAAGGGATGGATCTGGGGAAAGCAATAAGCATTCTGCCTGCCGGAATTGTGTATGTTTCTAACTTTTAAAGGTAAAGAAAGAAGTCTAATTAGAATGGGGAGGAGATGAAGAGGGAGCAAGAGCTGTTTCTGACTACATTGCATGCCTTTGGATTCCTTTCTCCTAACTGGACTGACTTGTCTAGCCTCAATGGAAGAGATTGTGCCTACTCTTGCTGCAGCTTGATATGCTGCAGCTGGTTGATGTCCATGGGAGGCCTGCCCTTTTCTAGGGAGAAGGGGAAGAGGGGTAGTTGGAGGGTGATGTGAGGTGAGAGGGAGGGACTGGGAGCAAAGGAGGAAGGGAAAGCTTCCATGGAGATATAAAGTGGATAAATAACTTAGTCAATAAAAAATCAGCTCAAGAAAACAAACAAAAAACAAAAAGAATGGGGAAGAGAAAAGAAGCTTCCAGTAGGGACCTCTAGATTCAGGTTTTATTAAAAACAAAAGACTTTATTGTGACACTTAGTGAAACAGTGGTAAGTGAATGAAAAACAGAAAAATAAATAAATAAAAAGAACAAGACTGCTCCTAGGTATGGTGGAGGGGAAGGATTATTGTAAATAAAAGGGAGAGCATAGACAGAGGCAGAGTCATCTGGGAGAGTCCAGAGTAAACATGACCAGGATGGGCTGGGTCATGTGAGGAGAGAGGGGAAGAAAGAGAGGAGAGCTATACCGAGAGGCCAGGAGGGTGAAGGATAGACAAAACAAATCTGGATTATATAGGGCAGGGTAGATGGAGGAAGATTCATCCAAGCCCCTGGACTGGGGAATTCAGGATAGGGGGTATGCCAGCCAAACACTGTAGTCCCTCAGTAGGGACTGAGGGATGCTGAAAAAACCTGGTGGCCAGATCTGTTTTGATATGTTAAATAGGCACCTGAGCCATTTGGCACCTCAGTCATTTGTCCCAGTATTTGAGACTTAACAGTGAGGTCATTGTAAATTAGGAGAAAAATTGGGTTCACTTGCAAATACAGCAGCAAGCAGAGATTCTTAGCCAAGAATGGCTTGCAGGAGGCAGAGAAACAAGTAGATGGTGGAAACTTATTAAGAGAGGACTGTAACTACGGTGTAGTCTTCCTAAATTAACATGATTCTGTCGGCAGGCCAGTATATAAAATGATGACATGACTGGTCCATGGTACAGTTAAGGGAAAGGCTTTTAATTTTCTATATGAGAGAGAAGAGCCAGAGCCACTCATAAGAGTCCAGGGCAGAGAGAGAAAGTAGACTGAACATGGCGAGCAGGCTGGACTCAGCAGTGAGAGGAGCAGAAGCTGAGTGGGGGAGGGGGCATAGAGAGAGGGAGAAGGCAGGAGAGTGGGGAGAGGGAAGGGAGAGAGACAGAGAGAGGAAGACAAACAGAGTGCATGGGTAAAGTAGCAGGGTTATAAGAACAATGCGAGGAGGGAAGCCCTTGAGCTGGAGGGAGTTTGGAGGAGGAGAGGCTGTCAGAAGACCTAGGGTGCTAGTATGGACTTTGAATTATATAGCAGATACTTGTAATACCGAGGGAACCTGAAAGCCAGTATTTATCTCTTCTGCCTTCTGGAATTTGGGGAAATAAAGTCTCCTTGGGACCTGACAGCTAGGAGTGATCAGACATAAAGGAGAGAATGGCAAAGAATCTAAATATTTGATCAAAAATGGAAAAGCCTGAAACTAAAGTGACCCCCTCAGGACTTTTTGCTAAAACTGGGCTGTGCAGAGAAGTCATAGAGGGAACAACACCAAAGGCCGAGGACCTGGAGTAAAGTTACATCAATGAAGTGGTCCCTGGTGCTCTAGCTATAAAGTCTTTAGAAATTGTGTTTAGACAGTAAGTAAATAAATAAATGGATTGATGGATGGATGGATGATGGATGGATGGATGGATGGATGGATGGATGGATGGATGGGTGTCACTCTTAGACTGCTTACATAGCTCAGTCAGTAAGGTACCCGTCTTGAAAGCATGGCGTCCAGGATTCAGTCTCCAGAGCCCACTTTAAAAGCCCAGCACATGCTTATAATTCCAGTCCTGGGTAAGTGGGACCAGATGGAGACAGGGGGATCCTTGCGGTTCTCTTGCTAGTTGCCTTGGCCTACTAGGTGAGCTATAGAACCCAGAGTGATTCTGTCTCAAAATCAAGGTGGACAACTCCCAAGGAATGATACCTGGTGTTGTCTTGGCACGCATGTGTGCGCACACACACACACACGCACAAACATATCTGCTTAATGACCAATGACATGTTTGCCTTAGACACTGCACTGGGCTAAATGACCTTTGGTCTCTCTACATGTCTTTTCTTTGATGTGTGGGTGTTTAATTGTGATCCAGTGTTTATGAAATTTAGTTCTCATGCACATTCTCTTCTTAAAGTCTGGACAGCATTCTGAACATGACTGTGGCTTGGTGTGACAGGAAACAAATCTCAGCCTGTGATTTGTTCTACACTGCCCCTGTCCCATCAAAAACCCTCTCTGAGAAGCAAGCATTTTTTGACCTTCTACATGAATTATGTATTACTCTATCTTTATTTTCATACCTAGAAGAGATTCCTCATCAAGTGAGAAGGGAGCTTGTGTGTTATTTAGTTTTCTTTTCTTAATATAGTACTCACACAAAGCTTCAAAAGAGCTGTGTTGAAGGGATACATTTTAAAACCTGACACACTTGTGTGCCTTTCAGTTCTCTCCCTGTCCTTGCCCTGGGGAGGCCCAGGGCCCCAGTCTCCTGGCTGCAGCTAGTCAGCTAAGCCCTCAGTACAAGACTCTCCTCTCGGGCCATTCAGTAAATGCTATAGAGTGACAGACTAGAAGCCTGAAGGTCAGAAAGGATGTGGTGTAGTCACCAAGGCCTAGAAGCTAGAGGCATCAACTCAGCTGCACAGAGAAAAGTAACAGAAACCTTTTTGTCAGCCTCAAGAACAGCTCAGTCATGAGGGAAATAAAAATAGAATATATTCTCCCCAAAAGGGGGCAGATTACAAAATTTATAAAGACATGGGCTGTTTGTTTTCTTTCCTCCTTAAAAAAATCATTAGCATGAGCATCTTAGAGTTTATTCAAGCATGTGTCCTTCCTAAAGACTTGTGCTGTGGGCTCTGAAGAACATATTCAAATAATATTGCTTTGCCTGAATAAACACGGTGTATTTTCTAATCCATCAAGTATTACTTAACAAATGAAATTGAGTGGAACCCATGTGCCTAAGATACAGTAGGCATCTCTAGATCTATTATTCCAGGGGAATATGACTGTAAACTCTGCACATGACATAACAAACATAACAAAGAAAAGAAAGCAAATCTGTATTGGTTGGAGAAAAGAACAGACTCTGTGGGAACTTTGGGATGGGGTGGACAGGCTGGGTTACTTGTATCTTGTGTTCTGTTGTGCTGTGTATATAAGAGTTGGAGCTGGGAAAGACAGAAGTCTCAGAATACCAATGGAATACAGACTAGAAAAGGCCCTATTGAACGATTGTTCTCTACAGCTAGACGAGTAAAGAGTAAGAGGCAGTGCAGCAAGAGCAGAATGTCTAGATAGTAATAACTATACCACAGCCAAATCTCACAGAATAAACTGGCTACTGGCTCACTTATGCCTACAAGGAACTGTATGAAACCTTGATGCCTACAGTCATGGCTACTGAGAGACATCCAAGTACCACAGCCAAGGTGAAATAAGAGAAGGCTATGTGGCAATCTGAGCTTGGCATAGCCTCTGGTCAGGAGAACATCCACCAGTATCAGTGTGGTGCATATGGGAATCCAGCACTGCTCACACACCCTGAAGTGGCAAGTCTCTGCCCAGTTGGGCTGATGTTAAAGAGTTTAATAGCAGTTACAAATGCAAAGGAAACATGAAGAAAAGGAACATCAACATCCCTCTGACATTTTATATAAAAAGTAACTCAAAACGGATTACAGAATTAAATGTAAAAAAGAAAACTTATAAACCAGTGTAAAATAACTGTCTTCATGATATAAGGTCAGGCATAGCATTCTTAGAGTTAATTCTGAAAGTGTTATCCATACAGGGAAACAAATCAATAAAGAAAGTTTCATCCAAATTAAAAAAAAAAAAGTCTGCCTTGTAAAGGATCCTGAAGAGGAAGAAGAAGGAGGAGGAGGAGGAGGAGGAGAAGGAGAAGAAGAAGAAGGAGAAACAAGATACAGACAGAGAGGAACTGTGAATTAGAACCATTCTCTAAAATATATAAAGATATAGAAGGGATTCTATACTCAACAATAAAGTACAAACATAGAATCCAACCTGAAAACTAGAAAAAAAATAAATGAATAAACATTTCTATGACAACGAGAAGCAGATTTGGGGACAGAGGCAAGGGACAGGTAAATACAAAAATGTTTAGCGTCATTAGTGATTTAAGAAATGTAAATTAAGCAACAATAAGATATTAGTGTGCACCCATCAAAATGACTAAACTAAATAAACTAAATAAATTTAACAATACCAAATAATGGCAGATTTGTGGTGAAATGTTGTCACTGTTACATTTGAGGGAATGCAAAATGATGGAGCCACCCTGGGAAAGTGGTTGACACCTACTTCAAGAAATAAGTGTATGGTCCAGCAATTGTATCCTTAGGTGTTTATTCTAGAAAAAAAATGAATGTTATGTTCACAGAAAAACCCACATGCAAGTATTTGTGAAGTATTTGCTTCATTTGTAATATTTTAAGGGCAGAAATGACTGAACTATCCATCAATGAATGAATATACAATGACACATCTATTCAACAGAATTCCATTCACTAATGATTGACATATGTGATAAATTGGATGATTCTTCATGAATTACATTGATTGAAAAAAGCAAATACTAAAATTTTCATGCTGTGCAATTCTATTTATATAAAATTTTTCAAAAGACAAACTTATGGAAAAGAAGAAAAGATTAGGGCTGAATACTACAAGGTCTATGTGCAAGGCTAGGTACTATGAGGTATGTGTGAAGTCTCTGTTACATTAGGAGACTGAGATAATTTGACCACTTTTATTCAGGAGTTGGAGATAACCCTCTACAAGGTATCAAACCCCCAAACAGTCAACACACTTCCAAAAATACGCACATGGAAATTTGTTTTTAAAAAATGAAAAATCGTTTAAGATCAGCCCAGTAGTTTCCAAGGTAAAGAGAGAGATGTGATTTGATCCTGTTGGTATAGAGGAAACCCACCCAGGATCCCAAGGTGAGGACATTTTGCATCTTAACTTTATTTATGTCATTGCTCTGCCTTTGCTGTTGCACCAGAGTTTTACATTTGGGAGGACAAATTAGATAATATGGAGAGATTCCTGTATTGTTTCTAACAATTGAAAATGAATCTGTGTTTTACATTATCTCAAAATTTTAAAATATTTATAAATTCAAAAGTGGACAGCGTAGACTGAAGAGACACTGTTTATATTAAATGCACTGAAATGGGGGCAATGCAAACTTTATATTTTTTTAGAAAATATAAAATATTAACAAAATTCACACTTGCCACAAACCATTCAAACTTTTGCACATCCCTTCCAATCAGACTGTGCAAAGCTGTCTTCCCAGTGGACCAGAGTAAGAGGGCTTGGAAGGAAAAAAAAGAAAGGACTCAATGAGATTCTTGTGTTGTACTTCCTCCTATCTAGGGAAGTTTAGATATTTTCTTCTAAAATGAAGGATAATAAAAATGTTTCTTACCTTCCTACTGAGTAATTATAAAGATCAATTAAGAAAATAAATCTGTGATCAGGACAGAATTGTTTTTATTAAGACAAACAATACAAGATTTATCGTGGATTTAGATGAGCCAGAGAAGACCAAACAAAACAAAAACAAAAACCAGGCGCTAATATCACACCCAGGCAAACAAGACAAATGCATTTATGTTCATCTTTTGGAAGAATAAAATGTGGACACTGCCAACTTTGTAAAAAGGGGGGAATCTAACTAGAGCAACATCTTGCAAGTAAAGTAAACTTCTCTCTAGATTGCCTTGGTCTTAATCATTTCTTATTATTTTCGCCATAATGGCATTCTGAATTCTGCAGAGTACTGTGACCTTTGTCCTGTGTCACAATCCCTTAAAAATCAAATAGGGAAAAAGATTTCAAACTACTGGATCACACCACATATTTTGGTGATGCATTATTTAAAAAGACTTAGGGAACTAGAAACCTCCAGACTAAGTCAATACCTAGAAAGACCAGAACCCAAATCAAGATGTATAAAAGGCTGAGAGAGAACAGTAATCGTATATTACCGATGAAGAGCAGGCAAGTGCTAATGTAGGCTGGATAGAAAAGGACACTAGGGGAAAACACAGACACGGCTAGGCACTCACCATCCATTTGGACATCTTCCAAGTGACTCTTACTCTCACTCATCTCTCAGGAAAGAGACAAACATGGAAGAACCACTTGTGAGATTGTCCAGACCCAGAAAAGCCGAGTTGGGCACTAGTGTACATGTGGCTGGGCAAGCAGCTGCACATCAGAATGCTCGGATAAAAGCGCTCAGCATTTCAGAGGGCAGTTGGCATTAGAAATCTGCATCATGAGATGGCTAGAAAACGATCAAGGTTAAGCAGACTCTCCCGTTTCTGAAGCTACTCCCCCTTTCTAGACAGATTAATGAACCCGAGAAGGCAGTTTGGGCAGGGTTAGAAACAACACCGGGATATAATTATTTTCAGAACTAAGGTCCAAATTGAGACTTAGGGGGGAAAAAAGGACAGAATTTAAATACATTTAAAGAGATCATAAATTACAAGCCATCGAGAAGTCGTAGGCTTGGAATCCCAAAGAGTGAACTAGAACAACTTAAGTCACTGTTGCCTGAGGACAGGAGGGAAGCAGCACCTGGGGCAGCATCTAAACGTGTGTAGATTGAAGACGAAGCTGTGGTAGCGGCAGAGGCAGAGGCTTCAGAAAGAAAGCAGTAAAGGCCTTGACACAGATAGTTATTTCCTGCAAATTTGGTATCTAGGATGATTCAAAAATAGTACTTCTTTACACTAAAAGATATAATATTAAGAGCAGCCAGAATAATAATGCTTCCTCTTGTGCTTTTCCTCCCACGTTCTTCTTTTGTGCTCTGATCACAGCAGAAATACGTTCTATATAAATATCAGAGGCTGCATATCTGAAAAGTCACGGGGAAAAGGTCAGGCTCTAAGTAACTTCAGAATCGGGCTTTTAGGGGTAACAGAACAGGAGTCTGCTTTGTGAAATACGAAGATAAGTTGCGTTACAGCTTTTGCAAACCTCACTGTCTGCAGTGTTTTGTTCTGGAGCCTGGCAGGTACGTAGGCATACTAGCAATGTCCTGTTAGCAAGACAAAGATGGCGGCGAGTCTGCAACCATGTAAGCGTACCTTGTTACACTATTGTGTGAGACATGATATGAACCACAAAATCTATCCACTAGATACTAACAGATAAATTTTGAGTATTACTTACTTAAAAAAAAGTTTTTTAAAATTTTTTCCTTATTATTTACTTTTTTTTGAACACGGCAATATCCTATGTTGGATTCAAACCTCCTCATGAATTAAAGGCAGATCATTAATGTTCTTAAGGCCTATATATATGCAATAGGAGAGCATACTATTTGGAAGCTTTCTACTATCCAGATGATCTTCAGAAAAAGACCCCTTGAGACCCTCTAAAATAAAATCACCTCCTCTCAGCTGAGGCTTATATTTATGCCTTTTTTCTCTCTTCACTAGGACAATTTGCATAAAATCTATGAGTTTGCTTTGATTACACTCCATTTCACTTGAAAACCTTTACTATTGAGTTTACAGCATATTCACAATCCAGTTCTCGGTTGTTTGGGGTCTGTCTACTTTTTACTTATATTTTTATGTTCCAACATGAATTTTATTTTCTCTTGTGAAGGTGGACAGGCCTAACTGGGAGAAGTAGTCTGCAGTAATGTTGAGAAAGAGTAAAAAGTCAGGAAATGGCCTTTTCAGGCTTTTCCAGCTGATAGAACAAAATCGGGCAATTTATAAACGAAAGAAATTTATTTCTTACAGCTCTAGAGTAGGAAAACTCTGAGACCAAGCAGCCAGCTGATCCTGTGTCTAGTACAGGCTCACACACTGCTTTATAGACCCATCTTCTTTTTTTCATCCTTACAGGGTAGGAAGAAACAAGTGTACTCTCTGCTCCCTTGTGCCTCTTTTGCTAAGGCACTGATGGCATTGTGGGGGGTGGGGGACGGAGACCATCACTTCTTCAAGGTCCCATCTCTTATTACTGCAGCATTAGATTAGATTTTAAGATATGAATTCCAGGAAGAAAGAAACATTCAAACCTCAGCAATAGGTAAGAAAAAAATCAGAGAAGAAAGTTAAGAGAAAATGTCAGATAGTAGGCAAGAACTTGTTTGAAAGGGATGGGGTGGCAGGCTGGCACCCAGTGACAAGCCTTGAGGCTAACTAGGAAGTAGAATTAGTGTATTAGAATTGCCCATCTGCATAATGCCAAGATGACAAGGCTACTGCAGGCTGTCTTCAAAAGGAATAATGTTTATTTTTTTTATATACAAATTATATTGTTAGGTTGCTAACAATAAATTACTAAGACTATTTTTTTAAACTGTCTTAACTAGATTTTCCTTGTAGAACTTCATGAAGAATCCAAATATTCTGCCAGAGTTACTCATTCTCTGAAATCAGACCAGCAGAGATATAATTAGCTGCCCCTAGTTTTGGTTTAATTTGTAATTCCTGTTTATCGGACAACGACACATCTTGGAGCTCTGTGAGGAAACATATTTGCAGCGTATGAAATAAGACTGAACATACAATGAGCCCCTGCTGTGTGCCAAAAACTGTGCCAGATTCTTTAGACATAGTAATTTATTTAAAGCCTTCAGCAAACAAAGCTATAAACCCTACTCTGCAGAGGGATAAATTAAAGCTTTGATGGTCGAAGGTACACGCTCCTGGATATACAGAGAGTAGGAGTAAGAAACTAGATTCCAAAGCTCATGTTCTCTCTGCCCTTCTGTGCTGCTCTCCCTCTGGATTAGAGCTGGGAATTACCTGCTCTTTGAAGTCTAGTCTACAGAAGGCTAGGTGTTGCAATAACTATGAGAACAACTAATAAGAAGATTGCCCTGGTAGCAATTCCTGACACTCAAGCAGCATCTGCTTCATTTAAGTCATTTGCTCTCCAGAGGACTATCGTTTTCCCGGAGACTCATATGCAAAAACAATGAAATAAAACTGAAGGGAAATCAAGTGTCATCTCAGACCAGGCTTAATAAACGCTGCTCCTGTATCCATGAAATAGCATTAATAAAAGAAACTCACTCAGTTGCCTCTGCCTTCCCAAAGACACTGTGACACATGTTACAGGTGGCAGACCTCCATCACAGAATGCATTTCTGGCATAATGTTGAAGGAGAGAACCACAGTGGGAAATTCCCCAGGCAAGTGACCTCATCTCTTCTTTCTTCTTTCTGACATTGGCAGAAGCCAGTAGTCTAGATGGGGGCTCTAATTGCTTTCCATAAGGTTCCAGCACCTGTTTCCAAGGTCCATTGGTCAGATGAACAGACTGAATGCCCAAAGTCGTGTTTGCTATTTGTAGCTCTGCCCTAGCTTCATGACCTTGGCATTGTGGTACCAACTGCCCTCATCCTGACCATCTCCCCATCACCTTGCAAAAACAAGAATATCCAGTAATTTCTCACTGCCAGAACGTGTCCAGCTCTGTGTCCCTTATGTTCTGGAGTGAGCGATGCCCCTGAGGATCAGCCTGGAAGGAGACGTCCTCTTTTATGAGATCGGCAGATGTTGATACAGGTGAGGAAGATAAACATACTGGTATCTTCTGCCAGGATCACATGCTAGGTCTCCCTTCTATTGTAAATAAATGACTTTCCTAGTACAAGTCTGTGTTTCCTACAGTATATGTCCCCAGTTATGCCCAGTTATGTTAAGTCACAGTTAAGCAGCCTGTGACTTTAATAAAAGCCTTTTCATGGTTTTATGTTACTGACTCAATAGCAAAGGATCAATTTATATTAAAGCCCAAATATTAAAAATACTAGGGAACACTCTGGGGTATCCATTTTGAAATTTAATTGAAATCAGTGTTATGTTGTCCACAGATTAAAAAAAGTGAACAGGTATATTTGGGGGGTTCATAATGGCAGAACTGTGTTGTGAAATGAAACTCAGCAGGGAGGGAGGGAAAACATTGATTCATTTTCCAGATGCTGTGAGTGTGTGTGCACTCAATGAACACTTCCAGTATCATTGACACTTCATATTAGCTCAGCTGTGACCTCCTGTCTTTGGAAGTACCTGGGGTGGGCATGTGGTGCTTTTATTGTCTACAATCAGGAAAAATGTGAGAAACTTTCCGTAATTAATAAAGACAGAAACAAACCTGGAAATAGTCTGCATTCTTTGGGTGTAATTTTGACAATTTTATATAACCTAGGAATTACTTTCTTACAGAGAGAGGATTCTAGTTGATAATGAGCTTATCGGTTAAGAGACAGAAAAGGCATTTTTGTCCTTGATATGCCTTGAAGTAGAGTACGACAGGCATGTACCCAGAAATAAGGGTATCGGGGACTTGCACTGTCACAGAAAAGTTCCCTAAGGAGTTTGTATTACCATAAGAGACAAACAACTATAATAATCAAAATTCGGTGATATGCAGTATGTACTATACTATACTGTATATACTGTACTATATGCAGTATGTACTATATTATACAGTATATACTGTACTATACCATAGAGGTGTTAGGCAGAAATTTGGTAAGAATCCGAGGGAGTGGGGAGAGGGGTGGAAACAACAACTGAATCTAGTTTTGAAAAGCAAAGTGGGGAAACTGTAGAACACACCAGCAGCTCTAGTCAAAGTGCCAGGGTGGCATGGTGGGGACTGCTGGCCCTCCCTGTGTTCTCTTTGGTTGGTGGTTTAGTTCCTGGTGGGGAGTGCTGGCCCTCCCTGTATACTCTTTGGTTGGTGGTTTAGTTCTTGGTGGGGAGTGCTGGCCCTCCCTGTGTACTCTTTGGTTGGTGGTTTAGTTCCTGGGAGCTGTGGGGAATGCTGGCCCTCCCTGTGTACTCTTTGGTTGGTGATTTAGTTCCTGGGAGCTGTGGGGAGAGGTATGGGGAGAGGGAAGGTGTCTGGTTGGTTGATATTGTTGTTGTTCTTCTTATGGGGGCAAACCCCTTCAATTCCTTTAATTCCTAACTCTTCCCTTGGGACCTCGTGCTCAGTCTGATGGTTAGCTGCAAGCATCCGAATCTGCATTGGCCAGGCTCTGGCAGAGTCTTTCAGGAGACAACTATACTAGGCTCCTGTCAGCAGGCACTTCTTGGCATCCACAATAGTGTCTGGGTTTGGTGTCTGCAGATGGGACAGATCCCTAGGTGGAGCACTTTCAGGATAGCCTTTCCTTCAGTAACTCCTCCATTCTTTGTCCCTGAACTTTCTTCAGATAGGAACCATTCTGGGTTAAAATTTTTGAAATGGGTGGGTGGCCCCATCCCTCAGTGATGAATGAGTGGTGGAGCACCCTTATAGAGGCAGGGGGAGGGGGATGGGATAGGAGGTTTGTGGAGGGGAAACTGGGAAGGTGGACAACAAAACAATAGAAAATAGAAAGGGAAAAGAAAAGTGGTGGTGATTTTACAGGGTGTAAAGAAGGCTTACAGAGTGAATGTAAAGGACCTACCCAAGTAGACTTGCCTATCAAGATAAGCACAGTGGGCTAAGTGGGAGACAAGTCAAGAGGTGAGAGAGATCCAGGTAGAAGTTAGGAAGCAAGTCTGAGGTTGAACTGGACTCTTAAGCCTGACTGCAACACATCTTCTAGTTTCATAACTGCAAGGGGTCATATGGCCATCATAACTATATTCTTAATTTTCTCTGAGAGATCCAGATAATCTTTGCTGGCATTCTGTTTTGTCGTTTACTACCAGACAATACGTTAAATGGTTATAGAACTACAAAGACAGGCTTTCCTTGTGATCGGTTTGTTTACATTTCATTTTAAGGAAATCAAATGTTTCCTGTGAATTTTTAAAATATTTCACAAAACTTATTTCTAGTTTGCAAAAAAATATAATAATTCCTAAGATACACATAATGGTGTCTCATCTTTAAAATTTGAGTAGCGTCTGCTGTCTTCTCTGTCTTTATTCCTAATATTTCTTCACTTTCTCTTTTCCATTTCCTGTTGACTACTTCTAAAAGATAATATTTTATCTTTTCAAAAAACAGACTTTTGATTATATGGTTTCCCATTGTTTCCCATTGTTTCTCTCCTATCCCCAAAATTGATTGTTATTGTTTCTCTCTCTGTCTCTGTCTCTCTCTGTCTCTGTCTCTCTCTCTCCCTCTCTCTCTCTCTCTCTCTCTCTCTCTCTCTCTCTCTCTCTCTGTCTTTCTCTCTTTCTCTCTCTCTCTCTCTCTCTCCTCCTCCTCCTCCTCCTCCTCTTCCTCCTCCTCCTTCTCTTCCTCTTCTTCCTTTTCCTCCTTCTTCTCTTCTTCTTCTTCCTCCTCCTCCTCTTTTTCCTTTTACATTTATTTAGTGTATGTATGTGTGGAGATACCTGTTGGCTGAGACACACACACACACACACACACACACACAGGAAAATCAAAAGTCAACATGTGGGAGTCAGTTGTCTCCTTACACTTTGTGGGTTCCAGGGATCGAACCCAAAACATCAGGCTTCCCAGCAAGTACCATTATCCACTGAGCCATCTCTTAGATCTACAGCTTTATTTTCATTTCTGTTTTCCTCCTATCTATAAAGTTGGTGGAGAAAAAATATCATACTTTATACTTTTTACAAGTTGTTCTGTTTTATAATTTTTAAAAATACATGCTGAGTTCAACTTTTATATTTATTTAATCATAAAATTATTTTATGATACATCTTCCCCAATAAGAATTATTTTAACTGAAACTCCTGGTGGTTTATAGATTATTTTTAAATTATTGCTCATTGTTATTTTATTTCTTTCTGTTCAGTGTTTACAGTTTCTAAATGGACAGAAATCTTTTTCCTAGCTAAATTTTGTTACTGATTTGTAATTTAATTTTTTTAGCCAGAGACTGTAGTGTGTAAATACCAATCTTGTTGAAATTGCTTTTCTTATCCTTAAATATAGTCAATTTGTGATTCTAAAAAAAATAATTTTTATTCTTCATTTTAAAAACATGATTATTTTATACAGTTTCATTAATTAAATTTCAACTCACCTAAGATAAAGCATTTAAATAAAGCTAGGGTAATTATAAAAGGAGAAGGAGGATGTGGTGGAGTGAATATATATTATATATTTATTATATATTATATATATTATATATCATGTATCATGTATCACATATCATATATCATACCATTATATTTTATGTTATACAATATATGCTACATGTTACATGCTATCTGTTACATGTTATGTGTGTGTATGTGTGTGTACAGTTTAGTAATTAATTAGAGCTATTATGACAATTAAAAATTTAGGGCCAGGCAAGGAAATATATCCAGTCCTAAGGAGGCTGAGAAAGAACTGTAAATTCAAGGCCAGCCTGGGCTACATAGTTAGTCCCCCACCTCAGAAAAACAAAAAGATTTTTAAAAAGCAAAAAGAATATATTTAAAGATATTACCATTTAGTTTATTGATATTGAACTTAAGTATACAGCTTAAGGCAGGAAGTGCAGGGAATACACTTGTAGGAGGGCAATGTTTGTTTGGGTTGAAAGTGTTGTATTGCTTTTCAAATGTTGGTATGAAGACCTAGATTGGGAGCATTGCTTGGGAGGCATCCACAAGGAGGGAGTAATGACTGCCTTAGTTATGGCAATAGAATTAGAGGAGAAGCAACCAAGGGCATCTTTGAAACCTAAACCTACAGGAGTATATTATTATATACACTGCTTCCCCATATGGCTTCCTATTAAATATTTTGCTTCTAAATTGCCAAAAGGTGTTAATTATGCACGTTGGCCTTGACTGTAGTTACTGACAGGAAAAATCCAAACTCCCAGACCAACAGTGTTGCTGGTCATAGAAGAGGTAGACAGAGAACATGCCTATAAGCCAGTATCTCTGCTTTATCTTCTTAAGTTTGTGGAGAGGAAACTGCTAGACTTCTACTCACAACTCAAGTAAAGGTGAATAAAGTCAGGAAGAATAGGTTTGTGGGAGAAAGGGAATAAGTTTTTTATTTATATTTGTCCTGTCATATTTAAGAGAATAAGGCAAAACATTTGAGCAAAGAGTACTTGCCAAAATAAGGACGAAATGCACATGGCTCCAGACATTTTCAGATGTACAGTCTACAGCCAAAGACACAAACCATCTGTATTCATCTAGAGGCAAGATGCTGACGCTACAACCCACATTGGCACTGGAAAAAAAGATAACTTTTTTTTCTCCAGTTCACCACCATTCTTTTGCTTGTTGCTTCCCCTTTGATACTGAAGACAAGAGTCAAGCAAGTGAGGCAACTATCCTCTCCTCTTGTTTGTATCCCTTCTCACTTACCCTCCCATCCTACCCTAATGTTAGCTGATGGCAATGACAGATGAGCCTCAGCTTCCTAGTCTTTCCAGCTTTGGGGTTAGAATCTGTAGGGAAACCCAGCTGTGGTGGAGAGAAATGTAAGAGATTTGGAATGTTCTGCTTGCCTTTCTTCCTCAGTGTCTTCACTTACAGAACCTGGAGTAGGAAGTAGCATCATTAAGGTTTCAAGTCACTCTAAAACTCCACCATATTGAGTTGAGCAAGAAAGTAAGAACCAAGCATTCTAGGGTTAAATGCTAATTACAATTCCACAAGCACACTAGTTTTCATGCTTGAAGCACCGCTGTAAGGATGAAAAGGTTTATAATCCACAGAGGCCAAATCCTGACCCTCTGTGTCATGTCTTAAGAAAGCAGGACATTTCTAATGACCACTGGGAACATCGTATTTCTGTCTGGAAACTGGGCCTGTCGCTCTGAAATAAATTGGAAGTGAGTAAATATAGACGCTGATACCATTTTTAGAGTTCTATTGTCAACAGTAAGCATAATTTAAACTTCAGCCAGATGCCACATCCCCTTCTGATATTTAGGAATCTAGATTGTTGCTGACTGTGCAAAGCTAGTGTTTGGACTATATATAGAGATGGATATAAAGACATTGTAATCACCTGACTGAACAACGGATAGCACATTGGACTTTTAAAACCATTCTAATTGACAAAATAAAACAGCAACACATTTAGATTTCCTAGTAAGTTGATGCATAAGATCTTGTGGCTTCACAAGATTGAGTTATGAGCACAGTAGAAGACATCTTTTATTGAATTCACATTGTCTTTGCAAGGACATGGCATAAAAAATAGGTACCAGGCAGTTATATACAAAGGTACTTACAACACTCATAATAATAACTTTCGAAGTACCCTTCTCTTACTCACCACGGAAAGCAGGCTAACTGATTTATAGGGATTGTGAATATTCTACTCTACCTCCTCTTAGCAAAGTAAAGCATCCTTTCTTTATGTAATTCCTCTCCTGGAGAATGTCCTAGTAAGGCAGTGCTCTCTGAAACAAACAGGTGTTAAAGAAAATCTGATGCAAATAAGGACTCAGGCTGCCACAGAGATGCATGCTTTGTACCTATATAAATGTCCTTCACAGAAAGCTCACTGTTGAGAGAAAAAAAAAACCTGAAAAGAGCCCAAGTCAGCTAAAAATGTTATCCTTTATACCATGAATGCATCTGCTTCTGTTTCAGATTGGCTGCCTTAGATATGTGTATGTGTTTAACATATGAAAATGAGGCTCCTCTATCCATTTCCATGATTTCAGTACAATTCTGTCTTTACGATTCTTGATACTGAGCTGATTTTCCTCCATTTTATGCTTGTGGGGTCATCAGGAGCATTGTGGGGTTCACTTCTTGAGGTTGTGGTGGTCATTGCCTGGCCACCCTTTGACTGTGACAGATCATTGACTCGGGAGTAGCTAAAAGATTTTCCCATTCATCAGTTCCTCCTTGTCTTCTCTACCCTCGAATACAGTGGTTGCTCAGCATTGCAGATTCACCTGAATCATCAAACATGAGCTTCCCTAGCCTTGTATCTTCCTGTTTTCTACTGAGGTCTGCCTGGTTTGGGTGAAACAGGGTGACCCATTAGTGTCTAGTTTGCTTCTTTCTTGCTGTGATAAAGCTCCAAGACAAGAGCAATCTGGGAAGGAAAGAAGTACATTTGTATTACATCTCCCAATTAGAATTCATCATTGAGGGAAGTCAGGGTAGGAACATAAACAGCAAGAGTCCAGAGGAGTGGAAGACCACTGTCTAATGGCTTACGCTCCATGGCTTGCCCAGTTTGTTTACTTATACAATCCAGGATCACCAGTCCAGAGGTGGTGCCACCCAGAGTGGGTTCAGCCTCCTGCATTAATCAAGAAAATGTCTCCAAACAGACCTACAGATCAATCAAAGGAGAGCAACTCCTCCACTCAGGGTCTCTCTTTTCAGATCACTTTAGTTTATGTCAAGCTGACAAGAAAACGTACGATCAGTGAATCAATTATGTTTTATTACACTCAATAATATCCCCTCTGAGTGTTTGTATATGGGATAGTCAGAGACTCACATTTTGCTACTAAAATAAGCAGCTTATATTGACCTTAACTGAAGCTTAAAATCTTCTGTCTCTCTCTGTCTCTCTGTCTCTGTCTCTCTATGTCTCTGTCTCTGCCTCTCTCTGCCTCTCTCTGTCTCTCTGTCTCTCTCTCTGTGTCTCTCTCTCTCTCTGTCTCTGCCTCTCTCTGTCTGTCTCTCTCTCTCTGTCTCTCTCTGTCTCTCTCTCTCAGATTCACCTCTAGCCAGAAAAATCCTAAGAAGTCTAAGTTAAAACAAGCAAACAATGTTTCTAGAGCAGCATTTCCAAAAGCGTAACTGTTTCCTGTGTTAAACGCTAAATGGTCCATTGAATTTGGAGATACCAATGCTTTATCTTCTGGAAATTCACATTACATACTGTGATTTTGGAGTTTAGAAACTCTTTATATATTATATATATTATATACACACAATATATACATATATATATACAAATCTTGTGTATATATACATATTTTGTATATATATATTTCTATATATATTGTATACTTATGCTGTAATATATATACACAAAAAAAAGATATTATTGAAAAATAATCTACTAAGCTTTTTCAGTCTAGTATTTACACAGGTTATTTTTCCCATAGGAATTATTTCTTGCATAGGATTATCTTTATCCAAAATGTATGAAAACACTAAAACCTATATTCTCAAAAAAAATATAAACCAAGAGTACTTTTTTCTCCCAAGTGTAACCACTTCAGCTGGTAGTTCTCCTTTTCCTGGAGCTTATTAAACACACAAGACTTCCTCAGGAGGCTTATTGAGGAGGTATAGAGTTGGATTTGAATTCAGAATGGAAGGCCAAGCTGTGGGGCTCACAAGCTCTTCTACAGGAAGTGGCTTCCTGACATCATTACCCTCAGACATCAAATTTGCCCTCCCAATTTAATTAACAGGAGAGACTGGAGGTGGGAAAGCCAGAGATTTTTGCCAGAGGCATTTCTGAATCTATTCTAGCAGGCAGTGCTCATCTTTGCCTTTCAAAGAAAGTCCAGACATTCTTAAAACATGTTCTATTTTTAACAAAACACTATTAAACTGTCATATACCCTTCTTTCTGTTTTCTTCTCTGCTGCTGCTGATGGTGACCAAGATATTTATGTGGGAATAAAAGCTGTCTTCTTTATATTCAACCTATGTCACTGCTTCACTGATATTATTATTTTGCATTTCTATAGGCTTTATCTTTTCAAGTCCTTGCAATCATTTATTAGTTATTCATCCCAGGCTTCTTATTAGGTGGAACAGTGTGACTGCCCACTTCTACTGTTTCCTCCCTCCACACTTCTTTAAACTGTGAGCAGGGAGAAGTAAATAAATGAGGGCCTACTGTGTACCAAGCTTTTTTTTTTTTAACATCATCTCATTACCATAATACTCTAAGAGTAAGAAGATTTCCAGATGAGATTTACTGAGATGTATGATGTTTTGCCTTCCTCCCATCAAGTTCTCTGTAGAGAAAATTACAGACAACTTCAATCATGGCCAAAAAAAAAGACAAATAATCAGCTTTAATAAGAGCCAACAAGCCGGGCAGTGGTGGTGCACACCTCTAATCCCAGCACTTGGGAGGCAGAGGCAGGTGGATTTCTGAGTTCGAGGCCAGCCTGGTCTACAGAGTAAGTTCCAGGACAGCCCATGCTATACAGAGAAACGCTTTCTAAAAAAAAAAAAAAAAAAAAAAAAAAAAAAAAAAAAAGAGGCAACAAGCTGAAATATCCTCAGTCATCTTATCACATTCATCTACATACTAAAATACAAACTGTCCTGATTTAAAGTCTTCAGGAAGAGACCCTCAGTGGAAAGCTTAAACTTGGACTCATGTGAAGTTTTTATCCCACCCCTACTCTACGCTGGGCATCTAAATCTCAGGTCTGTATTTACTTATTCACACTGGCAGAAACAGGAAATGGCCATAAAAACAGTTATAAAGGTGCATGCTTGTAGCCCCACCACTTGGGAGCCTGAAGTAGGTGATTATCATAACTTCCTAGCCAGCAAGGGCTACAGAGTGAAAAAATGTTTTCAACAAAACAAAACCAAGACAGACAGGGAAGTCTAACCCCAAAGGTAGACCTTCTTTTTGGGGAATTTCCAGAGCACAAAGGTTCTCCTACTTATAAGCAAGAAGTACCAGAAATACAGCGCAGCTTTGAAAACCATGTTTAAGGCACATGCATCCTACACTTGAGTATCCATAGAGAGCCAAGATTCTGTTCCACAAAGTGGAGTGTTTCTATTTAAGGTAATGGCATATGAACTCTATGGAACAATAATGGCAACTGTCTTCAGCTTAGGAAAATGAGGTAGGCGGCAGGTATTCTTCCCTTCCTGCTCGTAGTATAGCCCATCCACACCATTTGCAAATGAGACAGACAAGGTTCAGGTAATTGGATGGTGCTGGTTACAGAAACCAATGGGAAGTAGAACAGATGATCTCTCTATGTGCTGCTTCTGACAGTCCAGGTAGAACATCTATTCTGCCCGGACACACTTCCCTTCCATTAGCTACAAATCCTACCTTTCTCTAATATAGTAATAGTTGTTCTCAGGGACCAGTGCATAATTTTATCCACCTACCTGGGTATCAGCCACCTTATAACAGCTCCTTCATGCAACTAGGTAGCAGTAAATTTCAGTGCAACTCCTCTGTGACAAGTATTTTGACAGTTTAAGGCTACTGATTTATCTACTAATGTGCTTCCATTATTGGAGACCCTGGGAGAATCTTAGCATGAGTCTTTTTATGTTAACTTTGTACAGTCCTAAAAACTGGATCTAATACTTGGGGTGGGTGAGGGCAGTTAAATCTTAGCAGAAAAGGAGAAGCAAATACAAAGGGAAAAGAACTTCTAAAACTTTAGGAGAGAGTAAGGACATAGTTAATACTCTGATTAAGAAGACGATAGTATTACAAGAAAAACAGAAGTAAATATTCTCATCATCATATAGAGACATTGAACAAAAAGACAAATAATCCAACATATTCTTTAATTTTAAGTAAACTGGTATGTTACAATAGCAGATATTCATGATAATGACATGGCTATGCATGGAAAGAAGTAGAATCAATACAATTTTGTTTCTTCTTTTAAACAGGAAATACATGTATAATATGTCAAATATATATGAATACATTCATATACATATATGAATGACATATCTATGAAAAAGTACAAGTTCTGTCCAAAGAAGTTACCATGTTAAATGTCTTACTACCTAGAGGGAACCATTTAGTCACTAAAACCTAAACAAAAACTGGCTCTTCAGAACAAAGAATTGGTAGACTTCTGGATGTGCATATAGTGTTACAGACATTTTGCATTCTGCCAAGAACAAATACTCTTAAAAGATGCACAAATTTGTCACATGCTCTTATGTTTTAAGTATATGTACACTTCCTCATGCCATTCACACCGCTACTCACTCCACATTCCATTTGTCCATCAAGAGGAATTTATCCCCTCTGGATGCACTCTAGAGAAAGAACTCATAACCTAGAAACTGTGATGTTTGTCTGAACTTCAGACTTGACTTATCATTCTGCCTTTTTATTTACTACATCTGGAAATTAGATTCAGAAAGTTCTAATGATCAGCCAATTTGTGTAGCCAATAAGATTGGGTCATTTCAAACAGTTCCTGTTTTGAGGAACCGTTACCCGATTCCTGAAATTTAGTAGCCTTATCTTTCTGGTCTGAGGGTGGAGAGCTGGTCTCCTTGACTGTCAGTAGAAAAGCACTGACTAACAATATCAAAGTGAAACATCACTGAAGTCCTTAGAGATGCGTCTGCCAGGCATCAGAGACTTCATAATTCACATATAAAGATTAGAGTGCTCTGATGACAGGAGCCATGGCTAGTGAAACTGAACAAAGATTCAAAGGAAAATTGGATAAAGGATAAAAGCCTGCGTTTACACCTGATGATTCCAGTAATTGTCAATGGGAAGAAAGCGTTGCACAAATTACTTGATAGGCCATGAATAAACGTCACCCTGCTTTTTTAAATATACATCTCTGAATTTACAGAGGCTTATTAACCCTTAATTTGTCCCCATTCCCTCTCTTTCTCTTCTTTGCATCTGCATTGGGTTCTCTTAAAAATAATGAAGGGAAATCAAAGTGCCTTTGTGAATTTTGACAGCTAAGTTGCAAATAAATTGATTAGAAACCTGATGTTTCTTTTTTAATTTAAATAGAGGAGAGGTTTGTGGGTAATATGCATAAGATGTGTTCACTGGCAACATGCTGGCAGTAGGAAAGACTGAGAAAATATGGGGGTACCAGCAATGTTGTTCTGCTTTTAAGCATGAGATTGATTTTAAATTTTTCTTGTGTGTCAGTTTCATTACAGGCAAATTAATCCTTCTTTCTATAGCTTGAAGTTTTTTTTTCCCCTGAACACTCATAGAAAAAAATATGTCTTGGTGTTTTTCAATTTTCATGAGCAGTGAATTAAGTCTGAATGCTGAGTTAGTGGTCCTCACACAGAAGACAGTGGTTTTAAATAGGATGGTATAAAAAAGTCCCTTCCCTTTAATTGTATTTTTTTTCATTTCCCAAATGTTAGCATGAAAGTAAAAAGAGCAAACTGCACTTATTTTTCTCTCTCTACATGCAGAATTCCAATCTAAGGGTTATTCAAAAAGTACTGAGACCCTCAGACAAACTCATGTGTGCTGAGCACATACTTCATTGGGCAGCATCTCACTGTTGCCCTTGGCTGCTGAATATAAAGACAAGCAAAAATGGTAGCAGAAGGGAGCATTCATCAGGGATCTGTGGTTTGTGGGAAATATTAAGACTCTACCGGACATGCCAGAGATATGGGCAATCTTCCGGTGAGTCATTTTCCATTTGACTAGGAGAGAAATAATCTAGAAACCTGGGCAGAAATCCTACAATAAAGTGGTATCTGTGCCAATTTCATTAATTAAATTATGTTGCAATATGGGACTTTGTAAATAAGAAGTAAGCAAAAAGAAGATTGATAATGGAAGTATAAAAGAAGGGAAGGATGCCTGGCTCATTGAACGGGTTAGAGGCAACCAGAACATTGGTGGTAATTTGAAATGATGGGACTATCTAATCTACCCACCATTGAGGAACACAAAGGCATCATTCACATGATGAATGCCGGCATGAATGTACACCTTCTGTGCACCCTGAAACTTCCTTCTCTTGGGAATTCCTCAGAAAATGAGGGAAAGAAGTACACAAATTGATTGTGTAAGTCAACTTCCAGCTAGAGTAAATAATAGAAATTGAAAGGGTAGGGGTATACCTTAATGGCAGGATGCTTTACCTAACATCCACAGCAGAAGGCTGTGGGTTCAATCTCCTAAAAGGAAAGATGGTAAGAAAATAAAGAAGAAAAATAGAAGAGAGAGGGAGAGAACCATAAATACTAAAAGAGGTCCCTGGTCCATGCTGACACAAATAAAAACAAAAGCACAGGAATGTTATGGTCATTGTGTGAATTAACTTCCTGATATATATATAATCTTTATTGTTTTCCCAGAATAGTATATATTTGTAGTGCTTTCTATACAGCAAATAAACAAAAATCAACTCATTTATTCTTCTAAAAGACTGGATCAAAATTATATTTTAGTATTATTTGAAAAGCCCTTTGTCATAACTGTTATTGACAGTATAGTTCAGATCTCTAAAATTGCTGTCACCTTGGTGGGAGGATAAAATCTTTACTAAAATCCTCTTCTGTATGAGCTGGAGGTCTAAGAGAACTTAAAATGTTCTTGCACAAAGACTATTCTGAAATATTTTTTGACTTGATACAATGTGGTCACTTATCTCATTGAAATAGGAAATCAAGAGTTATCTTGGTTGACTTTCATGTTTTGTGTAAATCTGACAAGATATTTAAATATTCCATGAATAAGGCAATAAGTTTCACATCTAGCTTCATGAAAATAACATGTGTAAGAGATTTTGCATTGTTTTATTAAATATATGACCAAACAACTAACTAACGCCTCCTTTAGGATCTTAAAAGGGGGCAACAACAAGGAAGGGACACTAAAGTTTAAACTTTATTAGATTGCTATGTAACAACTATAAAAACATATTGACATTCAATCATAGGGGATGCTTGGGATGGCTGACCAAATGGCAACCTCTGCGATGACTTATATGTAGGAAAGGGGAGGAAGCCCCTGGCTTAGAACTGTTCTAATTGTGAGGATTTAGGACTAGCACTTTCTAGGGATGTTCTTCCTGTTTTTTTTTTTTTTTTTTTTTGCCAACCCATATTTGCTCTTACAGCAGCAGGGAGGGGAAACACAAACAGAGAAAGCTCCAATGTCTAGGGCCATCTAAGTGTCTATTGAATTACTAGAATAGAATTACACAAGATTACAAACCATATAGGTGCATGCCCAATGTCAGGAAGCATCCAGAAATTTTACTGATGTCTTAGTGCTTAGGTCAGGGGGAATATTGACACCTTTCCTGCCACCATGTCTTTGCTATTGGATATCTGTCTCTAGTTGCCAGTCTACACTGCACACATCACAAGCAAGAATCATTAATGCTATGCTATTGTGATAGGAATATATACAGAAGTTCCAGATGTTGAATTTTTTTTTCATAGTGGATATGTCCCTTCTACCTTCAAAATGCCCACTTCATCTATAACTGTGCCTCTCATAAACTCTTTCATTTCAAGGCACACATTTTAAAAAAAAATGATGTTTTTACAGAATATGAGCTGGGTTACCTTATGGTAGGCTTCTGGGGAGCTTAGTATCTCTGTAAACCTGGCACTCATTCCTATCATTAAAAATAAGTAAAGGGCTGAGGCTACTTGACCTTTTGTGAGTACAGGGCTGCACTTAAGGTATGCAGAATGCCTTCCCAGTGGATGCCCTTGTGGAGTGATGTAATTAGAACCTTAACTATTACTAACCTGTGAGTATGTGGGGACTGGGTGATAGCCAGAGCTTTTCCTGAGGATTAGTTTTTCATTGTTTCTCTATTTTATTTTCTTGAAATAAAAAGTCAGACACAAATGAAATTTTAAACAGAAAAGAGGTAGAAGAAGATATGGCTTGGAAAATCAGAGAAGAGATAAAAGACAGGAAGTGAGAGGCCTTCATGAAAAGTTCTCGCCTAATGTGAGTTCACTCCCCATCCAGTGCGAGACCATTGTACCCTTTTTTTTTTTTTAGTTGGAAAGTAACTTTATTTGTTCTAGGGCATTGGCCAGAGTCCCCTTAGAACTTCTGAAACTGCTTCTTGGTCCCAGCAGCCTTGGTGACCTTGAGCACATTGAATAGTACAGTCTTGCTCAGGGGCCTGCACTCTCCAACGGTGACAATGTCGCCGATCTGTACATCCCTGAAGCAGGGGGACAGGTGCACAGACATGTTCTTGTGACGCTTCTCAAAGCGATTGTATTTTCGGATGTAATGGAGATAGTCCCGGCGGATGACAATGGTCCTTTGCATCTTCATCTTTGTCACGACACCAGACAGGATCCGACCTCGGATGGAGACATTGCCGGTGAAGGGGCATTTCTTGTCTATGTAGGTGCCCTCGATGGCCTCTTTGGGCGTCTTGAATCCTAGACCGATGTTTTTGTAGTACTGAGGGAGTTTTTACTTGCCAGTTTCTCCCAGCAAAACACGCTTCTTGTTTTGAAAGATTGTAGGCTGCTTTTGGTAAGCATGCTCCGTCTGAATGTCCGCCATCTTCCCGGCAGCTTGAGAAAAGGAAGGCTAGGCCCACTCCCGGCTTCCTTATTCACCACGCAAGGTCTTGAGCGGACGACCATTGTACCCTTAACTTGTAAAGTGAAAGCATAAAGTTTCTTTATCCCAAACTCCTGGCATTTGAGGGAGATACTTAACCTGAACTATTAATGCTCTTATTGCTTTGTAGACAATTTTGAGAGCATCTCTCTTGCCAAATTGCTATATAGCTATATAAGTACTGTCTGTTAAGTTGCTTATGATTTTAGTTGGTTAATGTTCCAGTACCTTATTCACAAGCTTAAGAACTAGTTTACAAACTATCCTAGAGATATCCTTAACATTTTCTGCATTGAGCCCATATTTAGAGCTATGGATGTTTTGTGAGATTTAGGAATGCAGGTAGAATCTTATTTTAAACAACATGAGGAGATATCAAAATTGCCACACTGAATCTAAATCTCATTAAAATGAAAGTTTACTGCTGTAGAGGATGAAGGGATATATTGTTTATTGGGCTTTTTATTTGCTTACATAAACAAGTGCTAGGTGAGCACTGAGCCTGCAAACAATAACAAATGTGAGAGATGTGACGGAAAATGTGCCTGCCAGCTCTGAGGGAGTGCTTAAAATCATCCCTTCCACTGTGCCTATGATTTGTATGTTTGCAACATTGCGTTAGTAGTAATGGCAGCTTATGCAAAGGTTTTCCTTCCTAAGGGTTCATTTTTTAGAAGTGTGTCTTAGGCAGCAATCTGGTACACATGCCAAAACAGAATTACCAGGGCCATATTGCTTATGGAGCTCCAGTATAGTAAGGAAGTAAATTATTCTTACAAGACCATCATGGAGTTAGAGAATATTAATCTCAAAGGCCATTGCCCATTTTTTTTCTGTAAATTTTACTAAAGCCATTTCATTGATAGGGCAATGCCCCATTTTCCATGTATAGGTTAAATCTAAGTAGGAACTAAAGCAGCATGCTGAAAACCGAGTCCTCTGAGATTTAATACAGTGACCTATTCATTTAGAAATACCAAGTTTGCCTACATTAAAACTACCAATAGCCCACCCAATGCAGCCGAAAAGGAGTGCGTGGTGCTGGGAGTGGGTGCAGCCTACATGGCCTAAGACAGGGCTCTCACCCTCCTTTCACCCACATCAGAGTCCCTTGACGTTGCCCATCGTCGACAGCCTAAAGCCTTCGACCATCGATGTGACTCGTCTCACATCAGTGTTTTGGGGTTGTGAACTTGTCTAAGACCCCCCATAATTAGACATCCAAATTCAAAACTCACATAGTTGGGATTGATCATAAGACGCCTTCTCTAACTAAACAGAGAAGGGGGAGATGCCAGAAGCCAGGACCCTCGCCCTTACCCTTACCCCCTACCTTTCCCCACCTGCACAATGTCCTCTGAAGCTTGGCAACTGCAAGATCCTGCTTAGCAACTGCAGATAGACTCAAAGCAGAGTACCATGTCTTCTTAAGAATAGCAGGGAGACCATAACTCAAGCAGTGTACCATATCTTCTGAAGAACTGCAGGTAGATCATAATTCAAGGCAGTGTACCATATAGACCATGACATGTTTCAAGGCACAGGCCAAGAAGATTTTGTACTTTTCCACCACCTGGACCCTCTTACCCCCTCCCCTTGTAAAACATGCTATAAAAAAGCATTTCATGTTCAAAAAAAGAAATAAAAAAAAAAACTACCAATAGACCTTATAATTTGACTTGATATTAAATTCTGAAGCCTTTACTTAAACTATAGCTCAATTTTGAACTTCAGAATTGAAGTTTCATTGTGCAGTATGCACACTTATGCCCACAAGCATATAGAACTATGCAAATTCACCAATTGTAACACCCCAAATTAGGTATATTTATAGTATGTAGATCTTTCACTTCTAATTTTTACATTTAATTCCAAATTTTGCATTTAATTAATAGTGCTGCTGATGGCTAATTGCAATTCAGGTTTTTTTGACATACATACAACCCTTGCCTATTCTAGGCTCATGCTTTCCATTTCACCCTGCTATGTCCAGAAGAAGTATGAAAGAGCCCCTAAGTTCCTACTGTTCTGGAACAGGCAAGGTGAGAGAATATTTAAGGCAGTAGTTCTCAACAACAATGAAAAAGTTTTTGTGGTTGGGGGCCACCACAACATGAAGAACTGTATTAAAAGGTCACAGGATTAGGAAGCTTGAAAACCACTGATTTAAGGGCTAGGAGAATTCTCATGGGAGTCAGCATCTCTAGAGTAAAAAAGCCATGGTGCAGCTTTGATGCCTTTCTTCGCTCCTCATCTATTCCTTATGGTCTGTTTTCCTTATCTAGCCTTTTGTGGAACTAAGACTTTTAGGATCCAGAAGGCTGGTAAAAGGCACAAGTTTTTTCTCTTTCACAATCTATTTCTTTTGGTCACAGATTTAGAATAAACTTCCAACCTATGTAATCTCAACCCTCTCTTTGACATTCTACACTTACCCCATGTCCAGATGGGCTGAGATCAGGGTGCTAGAGGGGGAAAGAACTAGGGAGAAATTGAAACAGGCTGGGATCTGTCCAACCCATGCATTTTTATGTGGATTTTTTTTTTAAAAGACACCATTAAGAAAGGCTTTGAACTTCTGTACACCAGCCAGTCAGTGGTGAGGTCTGGTTATCAGAGAAATCGCAGGGAGTACTCCAGAGTATACTAAAGTCAGTTTGAATACATTTCCCTATTGTCTTTTCAAATATGTTTAGAAGATGTTGATTAGAAGTTAAAAAAATCAAGAAACTTCCAACTCCAAGCAACAGAACAGATGTATTTCAGAGGACAAAGGATGTTGCTGGGTCAGATGTGTTACAGAGTAGCACCAAAGCATTCCAGAGGTAATTGACTATATTCTAAACAAAAGCTAGGTTTTAAAATAGATGGAAATAGAAATAGCCCTAAGGGCCAGAGAAGGAGATAGATAAACAATAATGTATGAAGAGAAAGGGCTCTTACTACTGTCATGTCGATGGCAAGACAATTAATTGCACTTAAGAGCTTTTACTTTTTATATCTTGCTGTGGTATTGCACGACTTATGAGAAGATAATAGAATAATGATTTTTGTGCTACTTTCTCAATCAATACGATTGTGTTTTTAAGTAGCTACATAGGCACTCTCACACATATGTATGTTTCCTCAGTGAGCATGTGGAACTACAAGCCTTTGCTTGCTTGTGTATCAGTTTTTAGCCTAAGTTCAATCAAATGACCTGACTTTCCCTTTTGAAAATGTCAGTGGAAGGGGGAGGGCCTTTGGAGAGCCCATCCTTCTCTGAGGATTCATCTGTAGTAAATGGCTATGGGGAGAGGAGTCATTTTCTTTTTCCCACTAATTAGTTTATTTATTCATTTTACATCCCAATCATAGGACCCCGCTTTTCCAGTTGCCCCCATAGTTCCCTATACCTCCTTCCCCTTCTCTGAGAAGGGGACCCACTCCAGAGCACCAATACACTGTAACACATCTAGCCACTGCAAGTCTGGGCACATCCTCTCTCAATGAGGCTGGACAAGGCAGGACAGTTAAGGGAACAGGATCCACAGGCAGACAACAGAGTCAAGGACAGCCTCCGCTGTGGGAACTGGTGGCCAGAATGCAGGGACGTCCTTAACTACGGCCACAAGTCTGCAGGCCCCAATAACCCAAGAAAGTCCATGGGTTTCCAAAACGGCTTTATTGGCATGACGGATGGTAGTTGAATCTGGATGTGCATCCCCCAGTTTAAGCCAGTGGGGGGCTGGCTTAAATAGGGAGGAGGAGAAGGAAAGATCTGGGAGGGAATAACTTAATTAGCCACGCCCTCTGGCCTTTAGGTAACTCATTAATATGGAAATCTCTTGAAGCTGAAGCCGGTAGTCATGCCCTCTACCTGTAGCCCTACGTGATTGCAAGGCGCAGATCAAATGGAGATCGTAGACAGCATGTCGAGTCTGGAATTGGGATCGTGGTGAGATATCTGCTGTCCCTACCCGGGCAATGGACACCTGTTGGGTCTCCAGCTATCTCAAAGCCAGTGCTCTACCAGAGACCAAATCAACCTATTAAGGTCCTACACTCCACTCTAGTTGTTGGGGGAGCACATGAAAACCAAGCTACACATCTGCCACATATGGCAGGGTAGCCTAAGTCCAGCCTGTGTATGAACTTTGGTTGGTGGTTCAGACTCTGGGAACCCCAACGTGTCCAGGTTAGTTGGGAGTCACTTTCTCTTGAAATGTAGTCACTGATCAATAAGGTAAATTTCAGTAGATAACACTCCTCACCCATCCCATGCTAATGTAAAGAATCCTAATTGAACCCAATCACACACACGCACACGCACACGCACACCTTGGAATGCAGGAGGGAAAACTGTTGGAAAGAGTCCAGAAGCAGTGAGAGGAAAATAAAAGAGGGTAGTAACTGTATATGAGCAAATGGTATTATGTATCTGTCTAAATCTGTCAAAGAATAGATTTTTGTTTTTAAAGAAAAAAAAAATGTGATGGCAACTTAGCCACTGATTGCTACTGGTAACTCAGGTGTCACATATGTATCTGTCATCCATTACCACGTGGTAACTGTGTTCTCCCAAACTGTGAGCTTTCATCAACATGTCTTATTCACAGATTTGCAAGCTAGCTATGTCTTGGCTGATATAGACAAGATCGGCTCTGTGCTCGTCACTGCACATCAGTACATGGGCAGTAAGTTTAACATACATATAGGCTGCAACCTGGAATTCAGTAGCTGAAGTGTCCTTCTTATGGCAAATGGAAGGAGTCTGGCAGGCTGAGCTGACATGCATTAGGACTCTATGAATAAAGTTACAGCACTGGAGGAAAAAGAGTAATAATGAAGCATTCAGGGCTTATTAATTAAGAGCACTGGTTATGTATTTCATGTTTATCTTTTCCAATCTCAGTAAGGATGTGTGGAAAGTCTTTAATAGAGCAAAATCCCTAGTAGCCACCACTCTAATTTCCAATCTGACCTGATGTTCTTTTAGTTTCATAAAGTCAGCTTATGAACCATGAGCCTGAGTTGTCTTTTCCACTAAGATACAGTTTTCAGAAATAACGAAGAAAGCCAGTCAGTCTGGTTTTATCTCACTGCAACCCCTTTCTTTAGATGGTTACAACTGTACAGAAAAATAACACTAGAAAGTCCTGATACATATTCTTGGGTGCCACAGTTATCCCCCCACCCCATGAGATGTGAAAAGCCTTGAGATATGGACGTTGTGACTGTCATTACCATTTATTAAGTAGGCTAATATTTTAGATTGAAAAGAAAATGCTATAGAGTTATTGCTATAGAAATAGCAATGACTACTTTGCTCTGTGGTCTGCAAACATAGTATCCTTACTGGATCCAGGCAAAGTAATCTTGTGATTCACAAATAAGATTAGTGAACACATACATCTTCCCTAAATGACTTGCTTTGAAATCCTGACCATTTTCCACCACACTATCATTTAAAACATTAATGATATATGTCAATCCTAGTACATATACCCATCACACACATATACATCAATATCATGTGTATCATATATATAGAACCATCTATGTGCAGACAGATATAGACACATATAGCATGTCTATGTATAGATACCAAACACTGTTGAATTGTCAGTTCATTTAATAAGAGTAATGTCTTACCTGCCCATCACTGTAAAATAAAAAAAAAACAGAAAGCACTTCATAAAATAATTAACCCATGCAAATTCCCACTATTAAAAATTATCCATAGATTATGAGATTGATCAAATGTATGTAGATAAATTCATTTAATATAGTTGCTCTACTTAATGTGAAACTAAAACAGTAACTTCTACATTAAATAAAATCATGATCAGGAGACTCTTATGAGAGTGTGCCATCATTTTATTGAGCATGATGCAGTAAATTTAACATGAGCTGAACATATTTTGCTATGTATTAAACAAAAGTCCATCTCTGCTTTTTTACTCTGAGGTAATCGTCACAGGCTAGTCTTACGCTTTCAATGTTTGCATAAGTATGAAACATAATAAAACTATACAACCAATATATTAGTGGGAAATAGGAAAGTAACTCCCATACCTCACTACTTTGGTCATCAATCAGCCCCATTGCAATATATTTAATATTAGAAAGTATTAAGAGTGACTTAAAACCTAATTGAATTTGCTGACAACTTGATAAAAAATTATTTGAGTTTTTATGAAGGTTATTCTCATTTCTGTAGACTATTCCTGTGTGCTATGTTTTAAGGTCAAGGTGGTTCAAAGAAAACCTGTTGTTCTAATATCAAGAACATATAAAATCCCTGATATGTTAATTTTTGCTGATGCTGGCATGACATTTTATATTATGCTTCTGTCACACGAGAATGGATTTTTTTTAAATAATTAAAGCAAAACGTATTTATTCAAGGGGACATTATTGCTGAACTTTATTTACACAGACAGTGATGAAACACTCAACCATTTGAACAGTGACATTTGTCTCCTTATTTAAGAATGGCTTGTGATTTCCAAACTATGGGAGAAAAGTTAGAATATTGTTAACCTTCAAATGATACCTATAGTTGGAAAAATTGCTCTATATCACTGTAAGCCACAAGGAAGTGAGTTTATGAAAGTGTAGCTTTAATCTATGCAGCCAGCTCCATGATTCCACTTGGCTTCTGACAGCCATTGTAAGAGAGATTAGGACTGTGTTAGCTATGAACACTAAAGGTCACAATGAAGCATAGTATGAAGGGGTTTGTTTCAGAAAAATCAAGGCATAAAAAATATATTATCAATATTTTAATCCAAAGGAGAAAAGGGAAGAATTTAGGCTTGAGTTTCTGAACCGCACTTTCTGACAAATGGCATCGTTCTTTCTTCTGATTTCAAGTGGTGTATATTGTTGTTTAAATGACTGATGTTCATTCAACACTGGGTCCATCAGTCCAGTGGTAAATGTTAATTTTTGCACAATTAAGTACATGTAGAAATTTAGCATGGATGTTTGAATATGAATATTTGCATGATGCTATGTTTAGTTCAAATACATTAATATGAGGAGGGTCAGAGATGGTCACATGGCTATTGAAACATTTTTATGTGTGAGTCTATTCCTGAAAAAGAAAGAAGTATTTGTCAAACACCTAAACTATTTTTTACATTAAAACCCATATCAGTACAAAGTCCTATTGTAGATGACCCAGAGTTTCCCTTTGTAGGATGCTTGGAGAACTCATATGCTGGATACCTAGCTGTTGAAATGAGAGGACAGCAAAGTGTGCAAGACCTCTAGCATCACAAGGGATCTTGGTAGTCTCTGGAAGCTGTGGACTGAGAAATCCTTTGTTCTAATGAAGGCCTTGGTTTTCTAAGTTGTTTCCAGTGAACTTTTTGTTGTGTGTGGGGGGGCGATATAACCTCAGATAAATAATGATGATAGATATTACACCCATCTGTTTATTCTCCAAACTGATCACTTCTGGTTGTATCATCATTGCATTTTAGATTCTGCCCAGATGCCCAAGACTAGAGCTACTTTTAAACCTGTCATTTTAAATCTATCTCTTTTGGTAGTTTCACTAGTTAATATAACCTTTGGAAAATGTAGATTTCCCCCTCTAGCATCTTAGCTTTTATGAAGCATTGGAAACTCTGAGAGTATTATAAAACATAGAAAGGAACTGAGAAATGAAGGGAGGTCAGAGAAGGAACTCAAGGAAGGAAGCTGGAGGCAGAAACTGAAGTACATGAATCAACAATGCTTACTGGCTTGCTCACTCTATCTTATTCAGGTTACACACACACACACACACACACACACACACACACACACACACACACACATATTTCTAAGACTAAGACCACCTTCCCAGGAATGGTACTGCCCACAATAAGCTGGATCATTCCTATCAATCATCAATCAAGAAAATATTCTGGCTATGGGCTAGTATGATGGAAACATTTTCTCAATTGAGATAACCTCTTCTCAGATGACTCTGGCTTGTGTCAAGTTGTCAAAAGGCTAACCAGAATATGTATCCACAAGTCTTAAAGTATTGAACACAAACTAGGTTCTGTTGTGTGTTTAAATCTATCTGAAAGAAGAAAAAAACACTGAAAGATAGTAACAGACAAGTGCAAATTCTGTAATCTTTCTTCTTAGACACCAAGAATGTTGTGTTACACACTGTAAGCGTCAAATTTAAATATTTGCTGAATCTGCACAATTCTTACAGATTTTTACTCTTCTACAAAGTTTCTCAATTTTAATAAATGAGACTCTAAGGACCCCCAAAGAGGACCCCCAACTCAAGTCCCGATCAGCGCGCACCCAAGGAGACACGAGAGACTGACTTGATACAAATACCAAAAGGCGGTTTACTAACAAGGGCCCTCGGATCTAAACGCATCCCACACAGGGGAGAGAATCGACGAAGACCCCAGAAAGTTTGGGACTTTTGTAGGGAACAGTGTAAGGGGGGAAGGGGAAAGCGGGAAATTCTGACACGGTTACATATAATTGGATATTTCAAACATCAGCACTTTGCGTAAGCAATCATTTTGACAGGGTGGATGGCCCAGTATTTTTGACCATGAAACCTCATACCTTCTAGGATAAACACAAGGTGGCCCATTAATCACTTGGGCATGTTTAGATTGGTCAAGATATGTCTTTGGTTGTTTCTACATTTTTGGTCACCTTGTCCCTAGAGGGGCTTGATATTTTTATTATGGCTATTCTCAGCAAGCTCAGTAAGCCGTCCAGAGGTCTTTGCCAAATTGTTTTAATTTTTACTCTCACAAGACAATATTTTAAAATATATGATATCTTCACTTCTGTCAGTGTCTTGCTTAGTGTTTTGCACATACTAGTGTCAAGTCATTTTCTCTCTTTGCAAAAGATAGCTATGGTCCTGTGAGATGACTTAGCAGATAAAGGTGCTTGCCGTCAGTCTTGGTTGACATATTACAATCCCTCAAACTGGCATGGTAAAAAAAACAGCAAACTCCAACCTGTTGTCCTCTGACCTACACATGTATTATATGACAAATGTGTCCTGCCTCTTCCCCCAAATAAATATATAGATGTAAAAATCTTTTTAAAATAATATAGCTGTGTTTCTTATCATCATTTATGCTTGTCTGTTTTCAGTATGGTTTAGTCTCTTACATTTGCATTTTTAGTGAATATAGGCATCTAGAGATTGTTTTATCTCATGCTAAAGCATGTCATTTTTTCCAAGCTCAACATTATTTTACATCTTTTCCACTCACATTTGCAAATATGTTTCCATCTTTTGCATTATTTTCTCTTCATTGGCATCTGAAAACATCTTTAAATTCAGTGCCGTCTCCAGCATCTTCAGATTCATTTCTCATACACTGAGAAAGTTATAATGGCCTCCACAGACAAGTTCAGAAGTAGGTGGCCAGTCTTTATGACTTGCTAAACTAATAGTATTAGCTTCAGATTGGATTATTATTTTAACATCTCTTGGATATTTATTGAAGCTAAACCTTGTCAGTTGCTGTATGTTGCTTTCTATTTACTTGTAATTCTTTTCACTAAAAAAGCTACCAAAACTTGCATCACTGGTTAAGGTATTATTGCTTCCTGTTAGCTTGATGACGATTTCTCTAAAGACATGCTCCTTCTTAAAAATGCCTCATCCAGCCTGCCAAGCACTCCCTTTACCCATTATTACAATTAATTCCATCTGCCCACTGTTACTACTTCTTTGAGATCTTCATAGAGCTCTTTCTTTTCTTCACACCTCTGCAAAGATCAAATTGGGTCAGTGGGGCATCCTACTGTCTAGTCAGTTGTGGGAATCATAGATCCAGAATCACTTTCTTGTTAGTGTCCAGATTTTATAATTACTACATTCTCTGGTTTTCTGGGCTGCTCTTTCAAGATCTTAATTATATCATAATCTGACAGTAATTATAATTATTAAGCAAATTTTAAGAAATTAGCCGAGTCTGTCAGCCATTTGGACTTATTAGAGCTAGCTTCCTCATTTACATTATTACACTCAAGTCTATTCTCTTCTACTATGAACCTTAAAAATAAATTTTACCTTTGACCATTGTGCAAATCCTCATTTCTTCTCCTTTTCTTGTATTTCTTTTAACTTATGTTATATTCCCTACCATTCCTTTGTATGAAAGGCAACTGTAATAGTGAATAAGCATTTGCCCATGACCCAGTAAATGACCACCCTGTTGCTTACACAAGCAATTCTAGTTATATTCAATGGCCACAAACAACAACAACAACAACAACAACAACAACAAAACAAAAAAACCACCAACAACATAAAAATAGGAAGTGAAGTTTCTAGAAAGAAGGGGTTCCATGGGTGGGGGATTAAAAAAGAAAAATGGAGGCACATATCAAAATTCATGACTGAAATTTTCAAATAATTTTAAATAGCATTGAGGATGACTGACCCACACTGGATTTAGATATAATATTTATATAAAGCCCTAGAGGCAGATGCAGCACTTGCTTGCACATCCACTGTACTTTGAAACTGACTTCCTTATACACAATATCAATAAATATTGCTTACATTATCTATACGGCAGCCCCACTGCTGTTCCCAACCTTTGCAGTTCATAGAGAACACACACATTCAGTCTGATCACTACTGGTACATACCAACCATGTATCTCTATCAAAGTACATTCACATCACAAGGAAGAGAGCCATCCCAAGATGGCTTACCGAAATGCATCTACATTTTGCCATGAGAGAGTTCCTTTGTATGTAGAGATATATACACATATACATACATATATATGTAATTTTATTCATCATTTTTGTTGTATGCCTGATTTGAGGGGTGGGGCACATGGCTACTGTGTGGAGCACAGAGGCCAACTTTCTGAAGTTGATTCTCACTTTCTACCTTTACAAGATTTTTTAGATATTGAGCGCTGGTCACCAGGCTTGTGTGACAACTGCTCCTCCTCTACTATCCACTACCATTGATTGTCATCCTTTGTTCTCACTGATTTCTTCCATTCATCTTTTTTCTATTCTTTCCCTTCTTATCTTCCCACTGTTTATGTCTGTGATTTGCTTGGGTTTCTAACCCAGATATGGACCACTAGACCTCAGCTTCACAGTCTTTTACCTAACCAATGTATCTTCATGACCTTGCCAGTTGCCTCCTGGTTTCTGGAAGCAACTGGTAGAAATAAAGGTTCTAGAGATCATAAAACTGTATAAATAATGCTTTGAAATCAAGCATCCCAGAGTTAACCTCTGCTTTTCCCTGTTTTCAGTCTATCTGATTCATTCTCCTTGCACAAATTATTATTTTTAGTCATCACACACATGAAAAGAAAATTTAAGAAAACTAAAGGGTAAGCTAAGTTCAGTCAGTATGAACTAAGCTCAGTAGAATAGGAATATTACGATCAAAAATTGGGGTCAAACAATGGGGTTGGAAGTACAATAATAAAAGTGGGGGAGGGACAAGAGTGAGAAGCTACCAGAGGATTTCCTTGGCATCAATTCACTTACTACTTCATAATACAATAACAACTTTATATCAGTGCGATTCACAGAAATACATATTTCAAAATATACATTCTTGGGTATTAATTATTCTGTTTATGAAAATGCTAAATGTCATGCTATTAACAGCAAACGCTCTCATACCATTTCAAACAAGAATGTTAATAGAAACTTTATTACCTAACTAACCTTTTAGGGGGAGAATGGCTCTTCAGTATATTAAGAATATGTAGATTTGGTAAAAGCGGAAATTGTGAATGTAAAAATGCTATCAACCATTCAACAATTACTCGGTAAAAATGTATTTGGAGAAATCCATAATGAAGAATAATCTCGAGTCCTTGGAAGAAGGGGTGGTAGCTTACTATCAAAGGTATAAGTTCTTCTCTTATTTAATACCCAGTGTAAATTGGGTAATCTTCATAAGTCTAATTCATTTGTTCACAGAGCTGGAGACAAGTATTGAGTTTTGTGTGACTTGTACAGAAATGTTGCTCAGAAAAAATTCTAAGAAGAAATGAAGTGAGAGAGGAGTGAAGAAAGTACTAAAAATATAGCCTTAAGGAAATCCTCATCCTGTGCACTGAAGAGCTCTGGATCACAACAGTGCTGAAGAGCTGTCCTGTCCTTAACCTGAAACGTATCATCGAACAATCCCTTGAGAACAGAAAACAGAGAAAGTGTAACCAAGCAGGAATTTTTGAATTTCATGACTCTCATAATAAAAAAAAAAAACAATGTTATCTAGAGAAGGTGAAAATATAAACTGTATTCACTGTTAGAACACAGAGAAACAGGCATGTCCTTCTGGAAAAGTAATCGTTCTGGGATGAGGTATCTACCATGGTAACACTTCCATTTCTCACTCAATGAAAGGATAAGTATCATCCAGCCTGGATCTACACCAAGTTCACATTGTCTTCCAGTTTCTTCTAATGGCAGTGAGTAATAACCAATGTACTATACATATCCTGTTGGACTCAATTGGTTCTATTCCAGAAGCCACAATTAAATAGAAAGCAATTAAACAATGAAAAGTCCAAAAACTCAACCACTAAAAGAATAGAAAAATATTTTCTCTTAATGGAGTTCCTACTTGAAGAGTAAAGGTTGCAAGACTCATAGGTAACTGAATAAATTGAGGCCACTGAGACCTTGGTTAGAAAAACTATTAGCTCAATACATGAAAGCATATCCCTAAAGAATTCAGAAGAACACAATAATCATCAACACAAAGAATACTTGAAAATATAAAACAGACAAGCATCACTCAGTTATGCATGACTCTTAGTTAGGGTCTTATTGCTGTGAAGAGACACCAAAACCAAGGCAACTCATAGAAAGGAAAACATTTCATTGGAGCTGGCTTAAAGTTTCAGAGGTTTAATCCATTATCATCATGGCAGGAAGCATGGTGGTGTGTAGGCAACCATGGTGCTGGAAAAGAAGCTGAGAGTTCAATATCACAACTGACAGGCAGCAGGAAGTGAATGGCATGAGCTTCTGAGACCTGAAAAGCCACAACATAGTGATGTACCATTTCTAACAAAGCCACACTTGCTCCAACAAAGCCATGGCCCCTAATAGTGCCACTTCCTAATAGGCTACCTGGGCCACTTCTTTTTTTTTTAAATAATCTATTTATTTTTTCTCAAATCGTAATTCATTCACACAGGGGTTATAAACACAGAAAGGCAGGATGTGGGGAAGGGAATGACACTGGAGTGTGGGTGTTCAGGGGGAATACAGATATCTTTCAGAACAGGGTATCAGCTGGGTGAAGGTTCAGGGGACAGGTCACTATGACTCTGCCTATGACTCACTTGTCCTTATCTAAGTTGGTATTGTCTGCCAAGGCTACCTATTTACAAGGTCTATGACTACTCGGGCTGGTAAATTTCCACAAAAGCTGCCTGTTTACAATAGCTTATAGCCATCTGTTTCAATGTTTTTCCACTGAGACCCAAGACTTGGTGTTAGTATACATGTATGACAGGCCTATTGCTGATTTTAGGCCTATGGCTGATTTTAGACCTTCAGTGTGTAATCAGGGCTGCCCCTGGCATCTCCTCCCTTCTCTAAGTATAGAAGGGCTGTGGCGATTCTAATCTTGCAAAGGCGGGGATAGAGGCCTGACCTCCAGTAATTGAAGGGGACCTTGTAGTGGCTCTGGTCCCCCTGTCATTGTCCAGTGAGGCATGAGGGCCATACCCGTCCTGATGTCTTTTTCCTGGAGAGGGGATACTTTTGACATCAACCCCTATGCAGTCAGGCTTGTCCCTCAGAGAACCCAGAGATATATTTTTAACTTTTACTTATATTCCCTTGCAGTGCTTAGCCTCGCAGCCTAAGCAAGAATTCAGATCGCCAGTCAGAGGGGGTTCTGGGTGGCCCCTCTCTGCTTGGTCTAGAGGCGAAAGTCCCCTCTTTTAGGTTGAGTGGAGATGGGTTTTGGGAACACCCTGTATAAAGTAACAACCTCATCTTGAGTCAGCCTATTTGAGGGCCAGGGACCAGCAGAAATAAGCAAAAAGAACCCAAATAATGGTCCCAAGATGGAAGGAAGTAGCGTTGACAACCATGGAGAGGCTGAAAACCAATTCATGTACCAGCCCTCATCTTTCTTTCTCTCTCTGATTTTTCTTAGGGCCTTCACTACCTGTTTCATGCTCTCTTTAACCCTCCTTGTCTTGTCTATGTAAAGGCAACCTTCTTCTTTAAGGGCTGTACACAGTCAAGAGCTGTACACAGCCTTTTCTATTGTAATAGAGTAAATCAAGTCCCATAAGGATCTTTGCGATTTTAGGAGGTCTCTTCAGACAGCGAAACGAGGGATTTCTACAGATTAGTGATGTCAGTCTCTAGCTGTTTGATGTTCTTGCCAGTGGCCCTTCAAAGGTCTGAGTAGTGTAAATTCGGAGGCCAGCATCTGGATTAGAACTTCTAACAGCAGACATCACGGGTGATTCATTTTTACCTGGAAAGGAAAAGGAAGGGAATTCTCAGGGAGATTTCTCTTCCCTGGATGTAAATTTTGATATAGTGTTATATATAGTGGATATTAGCCCAAAAGCTCACAATATCTAAGACACAACGTATAGACCACATGAAACTCAAGAAGAAGAAGGAAGACCAAAGTGTGGGTGCTTTGGTCCTTTCTAGAAGGAGTATCAAAAGTTTCAACCAGAGCTCCCAAAGGCTAAACTGCCAGCCAGAGAGCATAAAGGGGAGGGACTCATGTCTCCACCTGTATAGGTAATTGAGGGTGACCTTGTCAGACATCAGTGGACGTGGAGGGCCATGGTCCAAGAAAGTTTGGATCCCCTAGTGTTGGGGAATTCAAGAGCAGGGAGATGGGATTGGGAGGATGTTTGGAGCACACCCTCATAAAAATAGGAGGAGGGGGTATGGGATAAGGGGTTTTGGGGGAGAATGGGAGAGGAGATAACATTGAAAGGTAAATACGTAGAATATCCAATAAAAAACAGATAAAGGGTCTTAAAAAAAAAGAGAGAGAGAGTTTACTTATTTTAAATTATTTTCAAAAGTTTCTAGGATATACTAATTGGCTAAGATCTTATTTTAAGCTCTCCACAAAAGAATTTAAGTCTCTGTTTAGTAATCTCAAGAGAGATGTAAATCCTAATTTTCCTTAACAATTAATTGACAAAAAAGAAGTAATCTCACAAAAAGTAGAAGAAGCTATTACCAATCAATATATTATAGTCTGATTAGTTGTCGGCTGTGCTATAACAGTCCTTTGATAAAAGATTATTAATATAGATTTATATTTCTTTAAATAGGGTCTTCATGACTCTCTGAGTGTGGAAGTAGCGACTGTTGGCGCTTCTGCCCTGATTTTACAAGAACTCTAAAAAATTGGAACTTTAAAAACAAAAGAGGGGGAATGGTACCCCCCCAGAAGGAGTCCCCCTGAAATACTCTCCATCGTGCCTTGTTCAGTTTTAACTCTCTAAAGCTGAAAGCTCATGGCAAATCTGGTGCTGACTGCCTCTGGCACCACCGAGACCAACAAAAACTTTGCCACAGATATGGGGAAGGACTCCCTTACCCTTAAAGGGAATGGTCCATACCCAGTTCCCTTACGGGGCTGAGGATTGATATGCCTGTTTGATACCACAGAAGGCACAGCTAACAGGCTACCAAAAAGATTAATGAAATAAATAGATACCCCCACAAAGCCAGGCCTGGGCCACTTCTATACAAACCACCATACTGTGGGTAGAAGAGACAGAAGTAAATTTGTTCACTGATCCTAGAAAAGTCTTTGAGAATGTCCAGGCTGTAAAAAGAATAATGGTCTGTGTGTAAGTCTTTACCTAAACACAGGTAAACATGAAGCAACCAGTTGCAACTAACAAGACTATAAAATGCTGTATGTAGTTCAAATGATGGCTATTGACATAGATTAAGGAAGACAGAATCTCATTGAAAATAGTATGCAGGACACCCTGATCATTGATTTATTATAGTGGATTTCAAATGATTATATACTTCATTATGATATGAGCTCTCAACCTGATTTCTAACTAATTAAAATATTCTCCATCTGCTAATAAGTGATTATATAAATTTTCCTTATAATCCTAGCTTTGAGTTTTTCCAAAAATATGTGAAAGTTTTGGTAAGCCAACACATTATTTTCACTGCAGTCCTTTATCAATGTAAAAACTGTGACCAGAGACTCTGAGATATTAAAGTTATTCTCAAAACCATCAGAGAAGAAAACGCTCCTTGTCAAATATTTATCTCTGTTAATGTCCCTTGGTTGCAAACTACAGACACTGAATGACCTAACACAGGGCCAAGCAGAAAACTTATTGGAAATGTGCAAGAGTAAATCACAGACTTGAAGGGGAAAAAAATGAACAATATTCTTAGTTGAGGCAAAAATAGGGCAACTCTTGAGCAGGAAATGTTCGGGGATTTTTCTCTGTAGCATGATACCATTAGAGAAACTCATTTCATTCCTGAGTCTCCTTTTAAATTCCACACTTGCAGGGAAGAAATCTTATTAGTCTATCCCAGCCATTTTCCCCCTGGATCAATCATACTGCCCAGAGACTAGTGACATAGAAATGGCTACTGTAGACATCACAGATACCCAGGCAGCACTGCCACCATCAGAGCTTTTGAAGTTAAGGGTTTTAAGTGTAATTATAGGAGTTGCTATAATTTTTTTCTTATGAAAAACTAGAAATGAAAGACTCACTGTGGCACCTGGAGCTCATGTTCTATGGCTTTTAGCATCATATCCTAGGGTTCCTTTGTGACCTACCCAGTGAGCCATGTTCCAGTTCTCTAAGAATTGCTATTTAGTCTTAACATCGTCAAGGAGATATAGATACCAGAAAAGCAAGAACTCTAACCTCTACGAGTATAACCCATACTTAGCGGAGAGTATTATAATAGACACCTAAAACGTGTTATTAAATGGTGAGTGTATGACCATATATTCTCATCAAACCTTCTAATACCAAGTTCATACTAATTATTGATCCACTAAAGATGTACAAGCTCTAAATAAACATATAAAACTCAAAGTTTCAGTTTCTTCAAACTGAAGGTAATAAATCCTTTAGTGACAAGAAACATTTTTTAAAATTATTTAGAAGTATAAAGTATGAGTTTATCTTTATATTTCTTTTCTATATTTACAATAGTTCAAGTACCCAGTGGCTTAAATAAGTTCAAATTGATGATTTCCATTGGTTTTGTTAAATACACACAATCGAGGTCTGAACCTTAGACAACAGAAAGGGTAGGTAGCACAATCTTCATAATAAATCTGAGTCCATTTACCTGCTTGGCTGGACATATACTTCTTGGATCATAAAATTTGTCCTCTGTAAGCCCTAGGATTGGTAATAACGATGTGAAGTTGAATGAACTAGCAGCCCCAAAGCATGAAAGTGATAGTGTAGGGCCTATCATAAATTTGCTGTCATGTAACTTTCATCAAAATGTTAAGACATGGGCACTGCAGAGTAAGGCATATATTCACCTTGCAGATGGCACAAGTGGCAAGTCTTTGGAAGAAACAATCTGGACTACTCAAATTGACACCGTAATTCACCAAAGGCAACCAAGTTCACAAAGTACCTTTTAAGTTGCCACACATGTAAGTTCATGCCTAAACAATCCCAACGTGTGGAATTGGCAACGCATGCTTTGTTGTCGTCTTTAGTCTTCTATGATAGTATGGTCTCAAAGTATCAGAGAAGTCTTTGTTTGTTTCACTGCATCTGAAGCAGATGCCTTCCTTTGCGCCTCTCTTGACTAATGATATTTATAGTCAGAGTTGAAATACATCATCATTGTGGTTTTGTAAAATAGTGGTCTATCTCTTTACCAAGGGTAGAAGAAGGTTTACTTCAAAGTGTCTTCCAGCATCCTTCTTTCTCCCACTTCTGTCCATCTGTCTGGACTTCCTCGTGCTGAGAAACACTCAAATATCAGAGGACAAGCCTTAAGATTCTTACTCCCCTGTGAAACCCCCTTGTATGTCTGTATTTCCTTTCTCTAACCCTGTGGGTAATGCAAATTTTCATTTCAGCATCAGCATTTGAAATACATTTCATCTGTGCTGCAGAACACGCCTCTGCTATGTGTCAAGGAGATGGGATTCTTGACCTGATGGTACACAGCCTTTTCCACTGAGTTCAGATCCTGAGTTAGGGGTAGAAGATCAAAACATCCATTCTAGTGCCTACCCCTGCATGTCATCATTTGTTTTACTAAGTGACTCTCCAGCATCTTTTGTTTTACTAAGCACCTCTCCAGTAGCTGTCCATCTGACAGGAACCACATTTTCTTCATTTTCTCAGCCATCTCCTGTAAACAGAACAGCACCTGGCACAGTAACTGAGGCTTTTAAGAACAACAACAACAAAAAGTCCTTAGATGAAGTTCATAGAAAGAACATACACAAATAATTAGAATCCTTAACCAGGACAAATCTGTGGCAGCAGAGATGTATTTTTAAAAAAATCATAGACTTCCCTCTGTTACCAGTCACAAAGTGATGCCTTTTATGGAACAAAATAGCACATGCTGGGCTTGTGTTCCTGATGAGATCAGCACGTAATGCTGATGAGATCTGAGCTATATTGTCATCCTGTTTTTATTTTTTATGAGCATTGCATTCATGTATAAATGTTTGAAAAAGAAAAAAATGTCTACTCATTTTGAAATGTTATGTCTGTGAATAAAATATGTACATGGATTTGAGACTTGGTTTGACACTACAACAGTATATTTAAGATAAACTATTTATCTTTTACAAACACATTTCACTGTTTTAACACATCCATTTGTTTCTGGAATGAAGGCAGAGGCACAGGAGTGGGAAGGAAGGAGGCAGGAAGGAGAGGAAACAGGGAGCTTTGTGTTGTGATATTTCAGCTTCCCTCTTGATGGCAAGATTCTAACTGGAATACGGTTTTGTTATTCTGGATGTCAGTTCACAAATCATGAATTAAGTAGTTCAAGCCAAGTGGCACCTAGCAGTAAAACTGGCATTTCTCAAAATATTGGCAGATCTCGCCAGCAACTGTTGATTTTAAATGTTTAATGAGCAATATGTTACTTATTCCAGTAATATTGTTGTGTTTGCCTAACCTTTCTCCGACTGCCTCCTTCTGCTTATTGCTGGAAAGCTTCCAGAATGGAAGGGTGAGCAGGGGGAGATGATGTGGACAGTCCTAATGAGGGAAAACTGGAAGAAGAAAAATTCATTAAACTTGCTCTCCCTATGGTTGGAGAATCTTGCATTCCTTCTCGGAATCAGAACCCAGGGAGATACATGATGCTACAGAATCCAAACATGGATTTACCCCCACATGTAGCTTCACCGTGGAGTTAAAAAGAAAACCAGAGGCCAGGGTAGGATGGATGTGGTTAGGATAGGAAAGTCTTCATCTAGAAGATGAATGTGTGGCAGGATTTCAACAAAAGTCAGCAGAGCAAAGAGGTAAGAAAGAAAACAGAGGCTCACATTCTATAACAGCAGCATTTGCAATCTTGACCAGCTCCCCCCTTACACTCAACATTACAACCAACACACACTTATGTCTTGGTGGTACTAGCTGGTAAGTTCATGTGTATGGCTGACTGGTGTGTGTAAATTGCTGGAAGAGATGAAAACCCCATCGAGGTAGTGTTAATGAACCATAAACAAACCGTGGGTATCAGTTGTTGCTTTAAAAAAAAATTAATTAGCTCTCTTTATCAGGGCAATTCATGTTAGCCAAAGTGAATGAGGAACTTGAGGCATTACTAAGTTTGAAATCCTCTACAGGGGTAATGTAGATAATTCCTGCAGAAGATCTGGACCAGCAGGGATGTTAAAATGGAGATAGCCATATGACTGATTAGCATAAAATATTAGCTACAAAGGCAAATCCTGTGCACAGAGCTCTCATTATATTTGGGAACAGAAAGGGATTTCCTTCGTGCTCTAAGAATTTAAATGAAAGGGGAAAATATCAATTACCTGTTTGTGGAAGTGAGGGAAGGATTTTTGCCTTTATATAAATATGCCATGAGCCAGCTGCCACTCTTCTAACTGCATTATGATATTGTTTCTAAGCTTCAGCTGGAAAATGTTGTTTTTTAAAGTCCACCCAGGGTTATACTTTAGTTACTTTTATCTGTATATAAAAACAGAAACATATTTTCAGAAGTTTGTTTTTTGTAGAATGGGATTGTGCCTTCCTTTAACACAGGCAGAAAGCTTGGTTTTTGATTTCAAAGTAAAACAAAACAAAACAAAAAAAACAACAACTCTGGAAACGATGTTAAGTATGTCAGAACAACAAGAAAAAGTTTGACTTTTAGTCTTTGATCACAGTTTCTAACCTTGGCAATGACCCCCTCAAATGAATATTCAGTCTTGAAAGCAGAGGCTTATCAAAGACAAGTCACTTGAGACTCATCATTAAAAAGTCATCGTTTATTGAGCATCTACTATGTAGACAGAGGGATATTTGGGATGCTAGTCTAATTATTCTGTACCCTGAAGTAATAGGTTTCTATTTATAGAGGCAGGGCTATAGGGCAGCAATTCTGATAACCTACCACATCTGGGACCATAAAATGTATAAGAGCTTATCAAATCCCTCCTCTAATATCTCACTCAATTAGAGTTTTCAGCACTGGGATATGTGAAGGTGTGAATGAATCTTATTTAAGGGGCGAGGAACACGACATAAATTTGTACGTTAGGCTGAAGTGACTTAACTGGCTTCCTCTTTTGCAAAGGAGCAAAGATAACACCTCTTTGTAAGAACTCTGAAACAGGTTATGATCTGGTGTGAAAGTAGCAGAGTGTTTGTTCCCATCCACTCACTGGCCAAATCATTCTCCTCTATCTTTTCTGAATACACACACACACACACACACACACACATCTTTTCTGAATATATATATATATGTGTGTGTGTGTGTATGTATATATGTATGTGTATATGTGTATATATGTATATATGTGTGTGTGTATATATATATATATATACATATATATATATGTAAAACTTCCCACACCTCTACTATCACAAGTCATTTTCATAATAATCTTATTAGCCATATATATGTATATATACATGTATATTTTTCTAAAAAAAATGCCTTATTAAATACAATTTATCTTGTCTTTCTTGTTAAAGTGTCTACTGTGTGCTGAAAAGTCCTTATTCAATAGCAAACTCTTTATCTCTCAGATCTCAATGTCAGCGACTTTTTAATCAGATGATACCTTCCCACATAGTAGCCAGGTGAAATCTCCCTTTTATGCTGGATGTCTTGTGTCCTTAGCACAGGTCAGACCTGATACTTAAGTCAATCGCATACATACAAGCTTGAGATGGACACTCCATGAAAGTGAAAATGACCTGGATATTCACCACTGGTTCCTCACATCTCACCCAGACAACCCCAGATAGTGAATTGATTGTATAATGACTACCTGGGGGTCTTACAGGCAAATAACCCGTCAGTGCTTACCTCATAAGTCTCTGTTTAACTGAAAAGGCAGAAATGTATGCAATGTATACAAGACTATCTGATCTAGGCAACAGTCACTCTAAATCATTTAGTGACAATAGAGACCAAAAGGAGTATGGGAATCAAAAGCACAGATGGGTATAAGGGAGGCTTTGAAGGGAGGAAAGAGAAGGAAGAAGTGTTATGATTAAATTTTAATCTCAAAAATAAGTTAAAATACAGATGGTTTCAAGACATGGCTTGAGAAGGATACAGGGGAAAGAAAGAATTTAAGACTTTATAAAGGAGAGCATTGGGCAGGTTCTTTAAGACTATGTTGAAAGATTCCAGACAGAGGAATCTTTTTGTAGAAAAGGGCTTGTTTGCATTGATATCATGAAGCTCTAACTCCATCACACCAAACAAAGTGAATCAATATTTTATAATATACATAAACAGTCTTTAAAGCTTGATTCAATTTAAATATGCAGTAAATATTGTCCAAAGGCTCAAAGTGAGACAAACCTACAAAACTGCAGCAAGTCAGAGGATAAAATATCTCTGACTGCCAAGGGACCCTGGCATCCTGCAAATGGGTAGAGGTCAGCTCCTGTAGGCAGGCATACACCTCCATAGGATGCTTCTTTAATGGAAGGTCAAATCCTGGGCTAATCTCCAGAGAGGACTTGGGGAAGCAGGCTGGAGCATCTCCAGCAGCCTAGGACAAGTGAACTATTAAATTTAACTGCATGCATTTACTTATATGCTGCTTAGTAATTTGCATATATTTCCTCTTTTGAACTCCTTAGTAACCTTAGGAGGTCACTATGACAAGTGTTATATATCTTCTATTTTACGGATGAGAAAAGTGAATTAGGAAGATTTTAATGACTTTCTCAAAGTTGGAGACAAACTGAGTACCTTAAATCCAGTTCTAAGATTCTAATGCTAGTGTCTTAGTAAGGGTTTTGATATACCATCACCAAAACCAATGTGGGGAGGAAATGTTTTATCCCACTTCCACATCCTGAATCACAGTCCAACAGATGAACACTAAGGCAGAAACTAAAACTTGGAAGGAACCTGGAGGCAAGAGCTGATGACTGGCTTGCTCTGCATAGTTTGCTCAGCCTGCTTTCTTAAAAATCCAGGACCACCAGCCCAGGGATGGCGCCATCGACAGTGGGCTGGGACCCGTTGATCAATCACTAATTAAGAAAATGCCTTGATGCACAGTGGTGGCACATGCCTTTAATCCCAGCACTTGGGAAGCAGAGGCAGGTGGATTTTTGAGTTCGAAGCCAGGCTGGTCTACAGAGTGAGTTCCAGGACAGCCTATACCGCAGGCTATACAGAGAAATCTTGTCTCAAACCACCTCCCCCAAAAGGAAAATGCCTTACAGCTAGATCTCATGAAAACATTTTCTCAACTGATGTTCTCTCCTTTCAAATAACTCTAGTTCATGTCAAGTTGGCAGAAAATTACCCAGCACAATTACAAAGACTTGATAATTTTATAAAACAAAAATACTAAAATAAGATAGAAAAAAGATGAGATATAAAAATGAAAATAGATTTTTATGAACTCCTGTGGTATGAAAAAGTTTTCTTTTCACCAATTACTATTTAGGCTATACCCTCTCTAGTTTCTCTAATCCTTTTATTTTCTATACTGAGCCACATATATTTCCTCTTTCTGATATTTTTTGCCATTTCTGAACTAGGACTTCTGCTCTTATTATTTAAAGAAACATGGACTGGAGATGGAGATTCAGCTTAGTGGTAGAGAAGTGTGCTCTTAGTGTGTACAAGGCTCTAAATTGGACCCTAGCACCAGGCAGGGAAAATCACACTTTGCCACTAGACAGAGTAGAATGCAATTCCTGATAGACCTATTTACTAGCTTTCAGAACTTATAAAATCAATTCAGATCCCTACGTCTCAACTACATCTATAAATAGCAATATTTATATAAAGAGACACAAAGACACCAGAATGTTATCTTACCTGAATTGGGGAAAAGAGTATGTATGGAATCATTACCACATCCCAGGTTCACAAGAATTTTTCAACATGCTGGGCGGTGGTGGCGCATGCCTTTAATACCAGCACTTGGGAGGCAGAGGCAGGCGGATTTCTAAGTTCGAGAGTTCAAGGCTAGCCTGGTCTACAGAGTGAGTTCCAGGACAGCCAGGGCTATACAGAGAAACCCTGTCTCAAAAAAAAAAAAAAAGAATTTTTCAATATATATTCACCCAGTGATGCTTCTCACTGTCTTCTTCCTGCTTAGTATGCTTTTGCCGTCCATGGCCTTTTGTGTAACCATGTACTTTTTAGGTTTTTTTTCTTCTTCTTCTTGTTTTGTGAAGATTGACATTAGAATTCTGGTAGGTATTGCATTGAGTCTACAGATGGCTTTTAGTAGTATAACCATTTTCTCAATATCAATTCAGCCAACCCAGGAGCACGGACTAAGTTTCCATCATTAGGCATCTTCAATTACTTTTCAATATTTTAAAATATTTATTGTAAAGTTTTTTACCTCCTTACTTAGGTTTATTCCTGAGTGATTTCAATTTATTTTGAATGGAATTATTTCCAAATTTCCTTCTCAACAATTGTATAGGTATATATAAAAGCTACTTATTTTTGTACACCAATTTAATATCACTTAACTTTACCAAAAGTGTTTTATCAAATTTTAAAGTTTCTTGGTGGAGTTTGTGAGCTTTTTTTTTTTTTAGTACAGAATCATTTCTTTTGCAAATAGGGATATTTAATTTCTTTCTTTCCACACTTTATCCCTTTTATATCTTTCTCTTCCTGTTACAGGTGAGACTTTGAGCCGTAGGTTGAATGCTAATCTCATAATTTGAGAATGGGCATCCTTGTCTCCTTCAGATCAGACAGGAAATGTTGACCTTTATCATTTAGTATAATGTTGGCTGCAGCTATGTCTTATGTATTAGGTCGATGCAAAACAACTGTGGCTTCAGAGTCTTCATTTTAAATCACAGTAATTAGGCTCAAACACATCTTTAGGATAGGAAGTATTACAGCCAACACCTTGTTACTAATAGGAAGTAAGTTTTACATTCCTGTAGAATAAAAATTTTTCTTGATCTGACCAACATTTAGAAAAGCTTTTCCATGGAAATGCTAATGGTAATCCATTGGCAAAAGTTCAAGTGAGTATCATTCATGAGGCAAAAACTTGGCTGCATAGTTTATCTAACTTTTGAATCATTGCTTGTAAGGGATATGTTTTGACGTTGTGCAGAAGAATTGAGTGTGTTCATTCACCAAGTCACTTCGAGGTTGTGAATGTTGGTGCCTCTCATGAATTTGGTGAGAATATTTCTCAGATGTAATGGCTCCACTAGAGTTCAGAAAGTGTACTGGATCAGAGTGGCAGTAGACCACGAAACAATGACCATGACTTCTGTGTAAGCTTGGCTCTGGAGCATGCTTCAAAGTGACATCTCAGTCCACCCACTAGGAAGGTTATCTACCATTGTGATATTCAATTGGCTTTCCATGGCAAATGACAGTCCAATCAAGAAACTACTGTTGTTGCATAGATAAGAGAGAGTGACGGTTCCAAATGACAACTTTCTTTCTTTCCATTCTTCTCTCACACAATACATTCAGACAGCAGCCTCCCCTCCATCCCCTCCTTCCAGCTCTCCCACACCTCTGCTCTCCTCTGGATTCACTGCTCCTCCATTTTCCTTCAGAGAAGAGCAATAAGATGCAATAAGAGTAGGCACAAATTTAAAGCATTTGCTCAGCTCACTGGGCACCCACACATCAAGCTTTTAAACTATCCAATCTGCTTCAAATGCTGAATGACCATTGAGTGGTCCACACTGAGTTCTCTGACGCCTTCTCCTCTAGTTTTAACTAGACAGTTGCTTTCAATTGTCCACTATTGTACTCCTCATTTTTTCAAGTCCTGCTCTTCTTTTAAAAACTTCTTGAACCATCACTGCTCTGTAGATTTGTTACCAGCTACTCATCCAAATGGGCTGTTGGTGTTATGAGTAGTCTCTGCTCCTTTATCACCCATGTTGGACTTGAAAAAAGTGCTGAAATTTTTTCCCTAACTCCATTTCCATAGAATAAAATAAATATAAAATAAACAGCAAGTAGTAAGTCTTTAACAAAAAGAAACATGATAAATGAACATTAAAATATATGTAGAGTTCAGAAGACAACTTGTTGGAATCAGTTGTTTTCTTACTTCTTCTTGCATCCTCTGAAGCATATCCTCATGGTTTTCTGCATATTTTGAGATGATCATATGATTTCTATTTTTAAGCCCATTAATTTTCTGTACCATGTTCATGTGTCAAACTATCTTTATATTCTGTGACAAAACCAACTGGGTCACGATGCATGACCATCTTAATGTGTATTTGAGTTAAGTTCGCAAGTAATTTGTTGACAATTTTTGACTTTATAGTAACCAGAGAAATTAGTCTGTGATTTTTTTCTCTTTCTTTAAAAGAGTTTCTTTAGTATTAAGTATCAACTATTAGTTTTAGTATCGAGGTAATACTTGCTTCATAGAATAAATGTAACCTCTTCCTTTTTTGTGAAATTGATAAGTATTTGGTTCTAGAAATTTCTTGAAAGTTTAGTAGCATGTAGCACTGAATCTGTCCAGTCTTGAGATATGTCATATAACCTAACCTCAAACTATATTTCAGAGCCTTCAATACAAAGTTTAATATTGGCACCAAAAGTGACAGATACAGCAGTGGAATTTAATAGAGAACCCAGGAATAAATCCATATATCTATGACTATCTAAAATATAGCAAAGATGTCAAAGCCACACATGGGGCAGTCATATGTGTGTGTGTGGGGGGGGTGCTATTTAGCAAATGGTGCTGACAAAACTGGATATCCACCTACAGAAGAGTTAAATCTGTATCTTGCCCTGCACAAAAATCAATTCATAGTGGGGCAAGAACCTTACTTTATAAACTGAAAATGGAGAATATACTTCAACTTATAAGCACAGAAATGGCCTTTCATGTAGGAGCCATGTGGCTAGTCTAAGCTGTCAGTCTCAGTGAGAATACCACATCATTCCGCTCCAGTCCATCAATTCTAGGAACTCCTGGGCAGCAAATATAAGTAAAAAATATACTGTGGATGTAGGCTAATACTGTTCTCACAGGGAAAACATTTCAACTACTGGAAATATAATTTCTAGTTTCTTAATTTGAAAGTTCTGTGACTGACTCTTATGGGTTGCTTGCCCATCTTGTTGGCTATTTATGTGCGATTTCACATAATGGCTTTTCTCTGCCCTTGCAACCCAAAGCACTACTCACCTGGCAGGTTTGTGATCGCCAGTTTTCCAGCAGGCAAAGGAAATGCCTGGGGCCTTTTCAGCTGCTTTAGAAAGAAGCAAGTGTAAAGCTGTTAGTCTGATTCTAACTTTGACTACATAGCTCCTGGGAATAACTCCATTCCGCGGCAAGTGCAGCGATCTCTTCCCCAGAAAGTCTCGGGATGGAAGATAAAATAGTTCAGTTCATATCCACAGCCAGACTTTGAAAACCTTCTTTAAAGCATGGCTGGTTTAGAAGACGGGGCAATCGAAACAAAGAAATGAACTCCCCCTGTAAAGCTCTAGCAGAGATTGTGATGGGAGGACTACTCACTGGAGTGGTAATACGGAGAGTCTCAGGATTCACCACCGATCACAGCCATAGGGATTCTGCATTAGACCTAAGAAGCATTTGTGAATGAAAGTCTTCATCTGGGCTACCTTATTCGGGTCCCACAGCTTTAGAAAAGTATTTAGCATGATTTAAAAGTAGGTACGGGTAGAGAAGTGTTGAGATCACAATTATTTTTAAATTGTAGCAAGTTGAGCTAATAGAACATTACTTTTAAAGTATTCTTTTTATGTTATTTACTATACTCCTGTGTAGCAGTAGTTCTGATGCTAAGGTCCTGTTCCCCAGTTGCTTCTTTATCTGTGAGTAAAGAAAGCCATGGGCTAATAGCTGGGTCGATTGTCCCTGGAGGCAAGCAGAATGACACAGGGAGGAGAGGAGAGTTTGCCATGCTTTGGAGAGAGAGAACAGCAATGTGAGGTTTCAAATGGAATACTCCTACAGGCAGACGGTCCCCGGGTGTTTAGCAGGGGCTAGATCTGACTGAGCCGCTAAAGTTTAGGGCAGGTGGGAGGTGCAGAGATAAAATTATTAATATGGCGCTCTTTTCCAGGTGGAAGATAGTAGCACTCAACAATTGTGCCAAAAAGGCAAGTTGAAAAGGAACAACTGTGTGTGTGTGTGTGTGTGTGTGTGTGTGTGTGTGTGTGTGTGTGTATTATCTGTGGATTCAGGGGAAGCTGGGTGGGGGCTGGTAGCTCAGCTGATTCCCAGAGGTAAGGCAGGGCAGCAAAAAGCCACATTCAACATTCCTGTGTTTTAAAACTGAGAAATACAGCAGCCCCAAAGAAGTTACAGTTCATTAGATGTGTGTTCCTGTGTTTCTCTCTACATAAGAGGCAAGCAAATACTCTCAGCTTTATAGTTGATAGAATCTCTTGCAACTAGGCTTTTACTGAGGCAGAAAAAAGCAAAGTAAATGTTCAAGCATGTTATTAAATGTTATTTAACAACAATAAAAATCTGAATTTTGTTTTTTTCATATAATAGTTCTCTTGTAATTCCTAGCCCTTTATAAGAGTGAAGCCCGTTATTAGCCATGAACTGTGTATGGTCAGGCAAAAGGTCAAATTTGTCAATGGAACAGACTGCCCACCCCTCCCACGCTGCTCTATTCAAGTTCAAACTTAAATCTGGAAAAAAATAAATAGCAATTTCAAGAAGTGTGTGTGTGTGTGTGTGTGTGTGTGTGTGTGTAAGTAAATAAGTAAGTAAATGCTCTGGTAAATATGTTTGACCAGCAATCTTAAGTTTTTATTCCAATAGATATCTATGGCTGGGGATGTAGTTCAATGTTAGAGAATTTGCCAAGCATGTGCTGGGTGCTCATCTCTAACTCTAGCACTTAGGGAGGGCTGGGAGAGAGACAGTCTGCGTTCTGTTCATCATATACAAAGTAGGAGCTAGAGTACCTAAGAATAATGAGTATTGACAGAGAGGGATCTGGAAGGATGGGTCAGTGGCTAAGAACACTGGTTGCTCTTCCAGAGGATTCCATAATTTGATTCTTAGCCCTTTAATATTAACTCACTCCATTTAGGAATCAGTTACTCCAACTCAGGGGATCTGATGCCCACTTCTGTCCTCCATGAGCACTGTAGTAGACAGATTTGCTTGCAGGCAAACCACCCACAGACTTTAAAAGAAATACATTTTAATTTAAAAAAATAGAACAAATTAAAGTCATTATGATTTTTTTTAATCATTGTCAATGGTTTCCAAATAGTTGCTTCCTCTTTCCTTTTGAGCATTGTATTATTTTATGTCATTGTATCTTGTTAACACTGGACATGACATTGTTACCAAATTCAATTTCTTTTTGTTACGATATTTAAAGGTTTTAATTGTATGTGTTCATTATACATGGTATTTTGTTGCATAAGGATATTTTCACATTAGTGTACATTGTGCCTTCACATTCTCCTCCATGATTTCTAACACATTCTTCTGCCTCTGATTAGTCTCCTAGGCAGTTTAACTTCTATTTTCATATATATATATATATATATATATATATATATATATATATATATATAAAATGATTTTATGTATCTGTACAAACTTTAGGAACCACAGACAAGACATATGACAAGAAATTAAATTTTTCATACATATTCTTTGATAACTCCATGTATTTATAAAATGTGTTTTGTTCTTACTTTCCTCCCTTCCTTATCCTTTTTCAAGTCCCAACCATACTTTTTCTTCTTCCCAGCAAGTCCTTCTTCTACTTTCCTGTATTTTTTTCATATAACCTGCTGAGTTTAATTAAGGTTGCTTACATGAGCATGAACGATGGGGAGGTTATTCATTGCCAACTTCAGAAAATGATCTTCTATCTCCCAGACACAAGGAACTACCAATAGCCTCCTCCTGTGGATAAGTGAGTCCTCATGAATATCTCCTCTGCCCGTGATACTGTGTTTACTGGCCCAATCTTGTGCAAATCTTGTGCAGGAAACCATGGGCAGTGTGACCTCATGAGGGCAACAGCCATGTTATATCCAGAAGACAGAAATTTCCAGCACTTCTCCACATCTTTGGCTCTTATATTCTCTCTGCTCCTTCTTCTGATATGTTCCTTCAGCTTTAGAGGGTGTGATGTGGATTCTCACTTGGTGTGGAGCACTCAGTTGTCAATTGTTCTCAACCTGTTGACCAATTGTGAATCTCTGCATTAGATGAAGCCTACTGCAAAAAGAAATTTCTCTGACCAGTGCACAGAGCAGCACTGATCTATGAGTATATGTATAAATATTTAAAGACAGTTCGACAACATGTCTATTTAGCAGAACAACAGAAGAGTCATCCCTGGGCTCTATAGCTTACTCAGACTTTTAATCAGGTTTCTAGAACCATACAAGAGACCCTCCTGTAGAGTAGGCCTCAGGTCCAGTCAGAAGTTAACCCCTTGGTTAACCCCTTGATAGCCATGCCACTATTGTACTAGTGAATACCTCTTTATTTGTCAGGTAGGTACTATAGCACAGAGGGCCCACCTCTGGGTGAAATCATTGATGACTTTGTTCCCTCAGCAGCGCTCTTAACACCTTTGGGCAGAATGAAAACTAACCAATCAGGAGCAAGTTTTCAACTCAGCTTTAGATTCATTTCTCTATGCCCTGAAACCAAAACACATGACTCTTCAGTTAAACAGGACTTCCAGTTAGTTCTAGTAGATCACAGAGAGCAATGGAATAGCCTATATTGGTTGGAAAGTGGGTCTTTTGGCCTACTCTGGCCAAAAGTTTCCAAGTATAACCACACACTTACACTGGGAATTTTCTTTAATAATATATAGCTCCTGGGAACAGCATTAGCCACCAATATAGGGTACTTTATTTCAAGGTCTATTCAAAAATTAAAAATTTTAATTAGCTTACAAAGCAATCCGTTTCCATATGGCTTTTTCATGCATCCTTATTTTTGGTTAGCTCTCACTCCAACAGTTTTTAAATTTTATTTATTTATTTTATGCATATGAGTAAACCACCATTGCTCTGTTCAGACACATGAGAAAAGGGCATCAGACCCCATTATAGATGGTTGTGAGCCACCATGTAGTTGCTGGGAATTGAACTCAGGATCTCTGGAAGAGCAGTCTGTGTTCTTAACTGCTGAGCCATCTCTCGAGCCCCACTGCAACATTTTTTGCCATGCTCCCCAATGCCAGAACACCAATACCCTTAAATCTTTCCACCTATAGTATTCCTGGTCTTTTTTTTTTATAGCTCCCTGGCCTCTGCAGGCACTGAAAATTAAGCACACAAATCTAAATAACGAGAAGATAGGAACCATCTATAATATATATATATATGTCTTTCTGGGCCCCAAATTAAGTATTAAATTCTTTATTATGCTTTTTTTGTTCTTACCTAAAAGAGCTAGTAAATATGAAGCAGAGATTTACAAGTAAAATACTTTCATGTATTTGTGTTATCTCTCTCTCTCTCTCTCTCTCTGTGTGTGTGTGTGTGTGTGTGTGTGTGTGTGCCTGCATATGTGCACATCTTTGAGTATGTGTCCATGTGTTCATCTCCTTATAAGAGATATAAAGGATATCTGGTGAGCTGATGGTCTTTGGCTTTTTACTGGTGGCTATTGAACTTTGCATAATGGCAGCTATTTGTGGTGGCCACACACTTTATATTACTCTAAATTATGTAATTTAGCTTTATACCTGAAGAAAAATTGTTTCAGTTTGTCCTACTGGAAACTCTTTCAATATTTGTCAAACTGTAGGAAAATAATTCTGCTCATCCTAAAACTGAACATGAACAGTAAAAATGGAATATTGATATTCTTTTCCTGACCCCTGGCAGTGGTGTAGTCATGAAGTAAAATGCTGACTGAAGATTGTCTCATAGAATACTTTTGAGGTTTTGGTCCTTGTACTACACTTTTTTCTGAATTAAATCTAATAATCCAATGTACACTAAGGACAAAATGGTATACTGAAATTTCTTTATCTTAGAATATGTCTGCCCCTTGAACAATTCTAAAAAATCATTATCTTAGAAGTTCAGTGATTACTTTTTTTGTCCCAGAAAAGAGAGACTTACGAGGGACTTACTAGGAAGAAGAGTTGAATGGAAGGTTGAAAGAGTGCAATGAGAAGGTATATAATCAAAGTATATCACATATTAGCTGCACAGCTATGAAATAATAAATATATTAAAAAGGGAAATCTACACAATCAACTAAAAATGCATTAAAATTTTTTAATCAAATCTTATTTATTTATTCATTTCATTTATTTCTTGCCTTTGCTTATTTATTCATTTACATATATACAAACATATATATATATATATACAAACATATATATGTAAACTATACATACAGACATATATATGTATATGTGTGTGTATATGTGTGTGTGTGAGTGTGTTTGTAGGCACATGCCATGTCATTACTGGGAATAAAACTGAGATTCTCAGGATTAACATGAGCAGCTCTACCTGCTGAGCCATGTAGCTGGCCATCCAATCTTATTTTAAATGTGTCTCAAATTTCTTATCATCATCTCCAGAGGGGAGAACTGTTTCTGTTATAATATTAAACAATTGCATATCCCTCCATCTTAAATTCAGTTGTATACATGTTATCAACTTTACCTGAGCATGTTTTACACTCCTGTAGTTAATGCATAGCTGAAATCCCAATCTTCATGTCAAGGACAATATCTTCGTCTTTATAGAGCATATTTTTCTGCAGGTAGACAGAGCAATCGGAGAGGGCATGAACATGAGAAGGAGGGATATTCATGATCTTTGATGTGCATGAGAACCTTTATCAGCTACTCAAGCATGAATCTAAAGCCCTTTGGCTATCTGGAATTGTTTATTAGGACCACTAATATTGGTTTTTAAATTCCCCAAACATTTTTAGAGTCTCTGATCCTTTAAAACAAACTGAAGACTATTATATTCTCCAAACCTCTGTGAAACTGAAGCATATGTCGTATCCAATAAATGAAATCACTCGCTCATCTGTTGTTTCCTCTCTTCTGTGTATACCATCAGATGACCACTTGATAGTCTGAGTATTTCCTGCCTTATCACAGTGAAGTATCTCTGTGGATGCAGTTTAGGATCAGCCAACCCGAGCAAGCTTCTCAGTCTGTGAACTTGGTCCACCTACTTTTCTGGAGAGACGTGTGACTCCAAGTCATCTTAATTCCTTCCTGATGTCAGTCTCCTCTGTCATGTGGTCTCGCTGATTCCCCTGTGCCCTTCCAGGTCCCTTCTCATGCTTTTCTCTAGGACCTTGGTTGATTCAGTACCTCTTCTTCTTGTTGTCCTGTTCACATCCTTCCTGTGGTCAATTTTGCCTATCCATACATCAGACATTGTTATCTGAGAGGACTGCTAAGTTTTCCTCCTGGTAACTTCCTTTACTTAAAAAGGGTTGATTAGGGTGGTTAGCTTCATTACACCCTGAGACTGTAAAGCTTTGACCAAGAACCTGAAATCACCTAAGCATATCATGTTGAGCTATTAGTAGAATTAGGTTCAGCCTTCTGGAAACCAACATTATTTTAAATCACTACACAAGTAAGCAAAGAATGAGAAGATTTGAAAGACTTGCAATTTATTCCATGTATTCCAAGACCTCCTGCTTGGAACCTCCCAGTTATTGTCTGAGAAATTGGGTCATTATTGTTTATCAAAGTATGTAGCAGCAAGTTTAAAAATCTACTCAGCATTACCTTAAGTAAACTCAAAAATCTTAGTGTGCCTCATACTGATTCCAAGGCTGATATGTGTAAGGTATGTAATATATATGTATATTTTGTGTGTAATGAACCTTTATCTATCTATACCTGCATAGAATTTCCCACCATAACTCATTAGAATGATTTTCTCAGATTACTTACTGCCTGCTTACCCCAAATATTTACATAAGTTAAGTCATAGTTGTTTAAAATGTGATGTCTGAGTCTGTGACATTCCTTTCCTGCCAGCAGTTTCTTTTTCCATTCGAGTCTCCCCAGCTCCTCAGAACCCATTTCACCAAGTATCCATCCTGATTACCTGCAGGCCAAGAAATCCCTTGGCTGTTAATTGAGAATTAAGACATTGCTGATAAAAGGTATAACCACTTGCATTAATATTTGCATTGCAAAAGGAGTCTTAATGGGGAAATAATTACTCTTTAAAGATTGATATCTGTGAGGCAATTTATCCAGCCTGGCAATCTCTCAAGTCTCTCCACACTGACAGCTTCTGCTTTGCATCGTGTTCCCTGGGCTGGCAACAGGTAATCTCAGTAACCATACATCCAAAGTACAAGGGTGCAGATGGGTTAGTTTTGAATTCTATATAACATGATCTAAAGAAGCACTGAAACTCTCATCTGTTTACAAATCAATTTGCTCTTAGAAGACCTTCCAACAGTTGAAAAGATCAGCAGCCATCTATGTCATTTTCTAAGGTTGCTAGCACCTCATCTACTCATCACAAGTAATTTTGAAATGAACTTATGATGTATAATGGGATACAAAAAGCAGATATGTGTTTTCTGGTCCTATTTTTGAATATAACGTATAACATGTACTGTTTTTTCTCAAGAGCTTAATACCTAGAACAGGGGAACAAGATGGAGATTAATTACAAAATTAGCACTAAGATGTTGACAACATTGTGTACTTGATTAGAAGACTCCTTTCTATCTGTGTGGCATCCAGAAAGTCCCTTCTTTGCTGAACTTTATTTTCTTCATTTGTCAAGAAAGAACAAAAATAAATTTATATATAAATGAACTAAGATGTCAGCAGGCTGTGAGATACAAAGTGGGACCCAACAAGTGGAGACTGAATTGTTAGTTCAGGAAAGTGGAAAGAATTCAATAAAAAAAAAAGTATGAGTTTCTCTCATAATTTTTCTCTCCTTCAAATTTCATGTCCTAAAAAGCAGATTGGCTCCTGATCCCCAGGTCAATCTGACTCTTTGGAGGGACAAAAAAGCTCAGGTGTTAGTCAGGATGTCATACACTAAGATCAAACAGATGGTACCTGAGCCTCACCTAGATGGTTCTAAGGCAATGGGTTCTGGCCCCACTCTAGAAAATCTGAGCCTTTTTGTGAAGATCCCAGTGATCCCCATGTAAAAGTAACTATGAAGGAATTTCTACGTAGGCAGTTCATGGACCACTTTGGGAAGCAATGGAAACATGCTCAGAGGAACCTGAGAAACATGGACAGCATGCTTGTAATCTGGGTAATATATTCACACAATTTCCCTAAAGTAAGAGCAAAAGGGAAACATTAAAACAGCTATTTTAATTTAAATATTAGTCATAGTTGAAGAGCTATTTTATTTTTTCTGGAACCATCTGATGCATAGACTTGATACAAGCTGCTAAATAAGGCACGAGAAAAGATATTGGGCTGAGGTTTATGAAATTCGTAGAAAAATGTGTTCAGATGGGTAATATCTTTTCATCGTCTTATAGTGAAACTGTGATCTCACTCCAGGGAAGTTGTTTCTAGGAAGTGCTGAAGTAATTATAGTCCAAGTGTCTTGCATCCTAAATATCTGATCTTTGAATAGAATTCAGAGACTTTTACACAAATGGACAGTGGTATCTGAGGAGATATGCTCTGCAATTACTGACTGTCTTAAACAAGCATCTGACTATCTCTAGATTGAAGTCCATTATCAATGGAATGTCTGGATAGTTACTCTGTGTGGCTGCAGTGAAGTTCCCCCATGATAGGAATAGGATTCAAGGTGAGGTTGAAAACTTCCAAGCAGACTGGTCAGCTGCCCAGATTGAGAAGAAATGGCTTTAGCACAGGGTTGATAGACTCTTTAATTGCACATGTATGAGGAAACAATTTTGTAATTCATGTCTATCGATACCACATGCTGAAGGAGGAGGTGGGAAGCTAATAGGGAAGTTCAGAAGTTCCTAATGAGTCAGGACATACACTGAGGTTTTTTTTTTGGGGGGGGGGTGAGGGAATATAAAAGAAAAAACACGAAGTAGGGCAAGAATGAATTATATCTACATCCTGCTCACATGTTTATTCCCTGTGAGACTCACCATTCAGATCATTAAGGAAACTCAGGTTGAATCTTTCTCCAAATATTCAGGTTGAAAGGGGCATCGGAGTAACAGGCTCAAAGATTTCTGCCTAAGGCTATTCAGCTACTAATCATCACTCATAAAAATATAGTAAGCAGAGTCCAAGAGTACACATCATATGGAAGGTGATAGTGATGCTGACAAAAGATGGTGAGTGGTTAAGTCCTTGCTGAGCAAACAAGCGAAATCCATCGATCAGTAAGAAGAACTTTGCGAAATGATGCTATAGGTGGAGGAGTAGGTGGGAAATTCATGTGAGTGTGCGAACAATGCCACCTTCAATATCCAGACCCTCTCGGTCAGAGAGAGCTTCTAACCACTAGCCAAGTTCAGCTCTTTCTACTTGGAGCTGAGTGGATGAAGACCATAGCTGTGGTTCTTTCTGTGGCTAGACAGTGACTGAGGTAGGTTAGAGAGACAGTGAGCATATACAGGGCACACACTGAAACCTCTTCCTGTCTACTTAACTGGGAAATTGGTCTTCTTTCTTACAATATTGGTTTGTGTGCTACTATTCCCCTCTCATTGGAATGGCTCTCTTATTTACCAATTAATTTGTCTTCCTTTATTCTAGAAATAGAACTATCTCAGAATTTATTTCGTTTTGGGTTTTTTTTTGGGGGGGGGGTTTGGTTTGAGTGTTGTTTGTTTGTCTGTTTGTTTGTTTTTTAGAAATTTGCCTTTTGGATAAAGCCACAAGTGCAGTTAAACAAACTGAAATTTTTAAATCCAATTCCAGTTTTTAAAATGTTTTACTATAAGAAGAATACAGGATGTTATGTCAGAAATGTGAGCAGTATAGGATACCATAAAAGGGGGGGGGGCATAAGCTAAGCATAAGAAAGTTTCCTGCCACAAGCTTCCATTACTAATAGTCCCGTGGTCCAGAAGTAAGACTGCTAACAACATTACTTAAACATTCTTCACATATAAACAAGTAGGTCAAAAATTGTGTATATGAAGATATTTGTCTTTGTGCATGTATATTTGTAAGTATAAATAATATATTATATGCAATATTATATGATCAACATACAATTATAACCAGGTAGCATAGTATTCCATATTACATGAATTAAATCATGCATAAACTGATCTGTACAAACAAGAGCACATAATAGTCCTTAACTTAAGTAAACTCAAGGCATGAGGATGATAAACACTTTGTGACAATTCTTTTCCTTGGTTTGCTTTATGACTTTGCCGACAACAAGCCTAGAAGAAATGGAGATGGATTTTCCTGTGCGTGAGTTCATATGATGGTTTTAAGATTGCATCCTATTTTAATCTTTCACACAACATATTTGGTAAATGGATCCTGCTGCTTTTGCAGCTGTCATTCGTGCTGGATGTTGTCCCATTTTATGGATATAAAGTATTATGTACTTTCCTAAGACAGTGGGTGCTTCTGCTTCTCTGAGCATCATTATACAACTGTGGACTCACTAGTTCATATATGCCCATGTGCAGCTGGAACAGATATGACCCAAAAATGTCAGGTCACCCTTCTAGTGTTGAAACTTCAGCTCTATATTACCGGGATCCTGTTAGGTTGTATATACCACAAAGCTGTTCTTCAGCCTGTCGTTTGTGTATTGCTCAATAAAGGTTTCTACTATGGAGAAGGTTTTACATTGTATGTCATCAAATAATAAATTGCTTCTTAGGGTTTTTATTTCATGCTTTACTTGGGATCTCATTCTTTAACACAAACTGTCCTGGTCACTATGTGTAGTTGGTCTCAAACCTGGGGTGGTCTTCCTGCCTCAGCTGCGCAGATGCTGGGACTATAAATGTGAGTCACATCAGTCATTCCCTTCCTTTCCATGTGAAAGAAGGCTGGGGCCTCCCTGAATCTTTTGATTTCCCCTCTCCATTTGAAAATGCAGGTTTCATGGGAGATGGATGTCCTCTTCCTCTTTCTCTATACTTCCTGATTCGTTTATTGGCAGTGCTTGGTAGTAGTAGACATTTGTTGATAACGGCATACACTAGGAATCTGTGCTGATATTCCATGCACAACATTCAAATCCATGCTTAACTATTTAGGGCTTTTTAGTCTGAAGACTTCTATTTTGAATTGTTAACCTTATTCTACATTACAAGGTAACCCATTTCTAATCCCTTTCACTCACTAGATAGCTAACTGCTTCTCTCTGCATATAGTTATTTTCCACAGAATTTTAAGGCCTCAGAAAACAAATTAAAGGTAGCCTGTTGTATCAAAACAGTAGGTATCATTTGTTCCTGGTTTGTAGCCCATTGCTTATAATGATGGTTGTTAAGGATGAAATCCAGCAGACTCTCATGCTATCCCTGCCCTCAGTGAAGCATCACCCAGTCCACAGATGACTGGGACTGACAACTTTGGCTCCTTCCTCCCTTCCAATTTAATTAGAGAGAAGCTTGAAAGGGCATCCACCTTCTTCCAATATCCATGTGTCAGGTTGAGAATGTCTTATGTACTTTCTTCATTTCAACCATCGAAACCTCTGGTGGCCTTTTTTTTTCTTCCTTTGTTTTTATTTAAAAGGAAGGAGAAGAAATATCCCCTATGCTATGCTTTTTAAATGAAGTGACTTGTCAAGTCAGAGACTGTAGCTGTAATCTGAAAGGCAGTAAATTTAGCGACCCTCACTTGCACTGACAACCTGTCCAGCACTTGAAACATAAATAGCAGTGGAGCCAAATCGCTGCTGTTTTCTTATTAGGCTTCGGCCCAATGGCCTCACAGCCTTCCTTAGTGCCTTGGCCCAGCTTGGGCAATCAGCTGCTTTTAGGAGCAAGCAGGAGCTCTCCTCTTTGCTCCCACTTGGCCTAAATGTGTGCTCCTGAGCTGTAGCGAGGCCCTTCCCAGACTGTGATCTATCTGCTTCACAGAAAGGTTAAAAATCCCATACTGAAGGGTGCCAGTAAGCAGATGCCTGGAACCCAAAATGAATGTGGCTAGACTGTTCAATCCCCTTTGGTATAAAATGAAGACACCAATTACCAGACCCCTTGTTATTGTTACAGTGACCCTTGGGTCTTACCAAAGGCTGTCCAATTAAAGTTGGCTGGAAACGCCACACAGGCATCACTTCAGTCCATCCTTAAACATGTTCCTTGCTGCTCTACTCCCCATCTCCATCCACACTTTCCATTGACTATGTATTGATGTTAAGCAAAAATAGTTCTCTGAATTGGGTGTCTCTGAATTGGACAGAACACCCCATTCAGCAATGAGCCTATCCCAGAAAAGGAACCAGGATTTAGGGGTGAACTCAAGAGAGCCACTTCAGCAGCTGGACATGCAAAGGAAGAATGGAAGGGCCAGAGAGGGTGGCTATGTTTTGCTTTGCTTTTAATTACACTTCAAAGGCCTTCCTAGGCAGCTACAGGACTCTGCCTAGCTGAGCTTCTGCAGTGCAGCTGCCCTGCTGGGTTTAACACACTCACTTACAAAATGCCAATTGATTTATGTGACTCTTGAAAACAGCAACTGCTGCTCTCATCTCTCTTGATATTTAATCCTCAGCCATGGCAGAATCGCTAATAACAGGTCGAGTATTACCCCTGCAGTTTTGATGACAATGGTAAAGGGATCTTGGTCACTGCCGCCTCTGTCCAGCAATTCAAATCTTCGCCTCACCCTCCCTATTACAAAATAATCTTGCAAACAATCAGGACCTGTGGGAATTCTTACTTCTATTTTATTCCCAAAGGATTCATCTAGAGTATTTTTTTTCTGTTTTATTCAGTTTTAACTACATGCTGCTTTTGTCCTGCATTCTTAGCAATGAAGCTGGAGAAGGACAGTGAAATTGCTTTACAATATAATGTTTGTATTAGTTCCATTTTCCACCATTTTGGAGAACAAAATCCAAACAACACTTCTATCAGGCTATAGTAAATTGCATCATGGGAAAATCTGTACAAAGGAGATGATCACACAATAAGAGATGAGGGAGCCAAGCTTGCTCTCTTATAACAATATTCCTTACTAACTAACCAGGATCCTCTAAGAAATTTCCCCCATGGACAGCAATCAATGACCCAATTCCCTCCCACTAAACCACATCTCTTCCAGGTTTCACCACCTAATGACTATACACTGGAGATCAAGTTTCCAGCACAGGAATCCTAGAGGGACTTACGCAAACCACATAAAACCACAGATAGAATCCATCAGACAGCTCCCATGCAGCCCCTTTCCCACTGGTTCCAGTTGCTATGGTTTGTAGACTAAACACTTAAATCCACGTTCAGTCAGAATCACACAGCACCCTGATATATTTAAGCACCCATGGAAGATACTAACTACACAGGATGTCCCAAGAAGACCTGAGACATACCAAGACCAACAACATGAAGGTTACAAAGCATCCCACTCCATCATAAGCATCCTGCCTTTATTTCCCAAATCATGTCAAGTGCATTTGTAATCAAGAACTTATTAGCTTCCACCAAACACAAAGTAGTTAGAATACATTTCTTCACATTTGAAAGAACCCAAGCAAGCTATGGTAAATACCTCCAGAGGTTAGGGTTGAAGCTTGTGTCGCAAATTCTTATTTTTCCCCTAGTGAAAGTCCACTTTCTCTTTTTGGGTCCAGACTCCATTTAAGCATTCTTCTCGTCATGGTACTGCAAGCACCAGCCACTGTCAACTCAATGACTGTGGTGACTTTTTAGATATCTTTGAAGAAATTGGTCTTCTATTTCATAAAATCCAAGGAAGGTTTATCAGGGTATTGAGAAACTAACATCAAAAATAACTGGAGTTTGGGAGCTGGGGGTTACCTACATGTATGATGACTGAAATTCGAATCCCAGCACCCTCATGAGCACCAGGTCGTCCGGTGGCTAGCCTGAAATTTTAGCATTCAAAAGGCAGTCAGAGCATCCCCATAGCAAATGGGCTGGCCAGATTAGACAAATAGGCAAATTCTGGCTTCAAATAAGAGACCTTGCCTCCCATATGTAAAGTGGAGGGTGATTGAAGAAGCCACGTAATGTCAGTTAAACTCAGGCTTCCATAAATGCAAATATGCACATGTGCACACATATACCTCCCCATACATGTGTAAAACACACACATACATGTGTAAAACACACACATACATGTGTAAAACACACACATACATGTGCACAAAAATAAAAAATTGATGTCAATATGCGAAGGACTTCAGTTAAGTAGAGTCCTGTAAGATTTGTACGATTTTATTCTTAGAAACCATGTTTCTCTGGAATAGAAGAAAAAAGGAAAGGAAAGAGGAAGGGCAGAAGAGAGGAAGGAAATTAGGAAGTAACAACAGGAAGAAAGGAGAAAAGGAAGGAGGAACGGATGGAAGGAGGAAGGGAGGGTGGAAGTGCGAGAGGGAAGAAGGAAGGGAAGTAAGGTGGAAGGCTGGAGAAGTGAAGAGAAGTAAAGTGAAGGAAGGAGAAGGTATGAGGAGAGGAAGGTATAAGGAAGAAAGGAACAAGGTGGGAGGAAGAGAGGGAGGGAGGGAGGAAGGAGAAGGGAGGAAGGAAGAGAGGGAGGGGAAAGGAAAGAAAAGGAAAAGATGAAAGGAGAGATGGAGGGAGGGAGAAAGGGAAGGAGGGAGGAAGGAAGGAAGGAAGGAAGGAAGGAAGGAAGGAAGGAAGGAAGG
>NW_021620725.1:2398908-2461638 GCF_004785775.1 Grammomys surdaster | reverse complement strand
GGAGGGAGGGAGGGAGGGAGGGAGGGAGGGAAGGCAGCGAAAGAGATTAGAAGGGAAGAGGGGAACAGAACAGAAGGAAGAAGAGGTCAAGAGAGAAGGACAGAACCCTGCAGGTGCAGGAGTAAATTATCAGGTGGATGCTCAGATGAAGCAAATCAGAATTCCTGCTGTCCTCCACACTTGTGAGTGTTGTCCTCTCATGAAGGCCTTCCTTTCTCTTCCATGAGCTTCTGCATTTCAGACCACTTCCTTTCTGGCTTGCCTGCTGCCTCCCATATGTTTGTCTGTTGACTTCCAGAAAGCCCATTTGCCTCGAAACTCCTTCTTGCCAATGGTAAGTCCGTTGCTTGAGGCTTCCAGGGCTCCTTTGCTAGGTGCTGGCGTTTTCATGTGCCAGTGGTTTATAATACTAAGGGAGGAACTTCTAAAAATAGATGCATGAGGCCAAATTTTACAATGCCATTTTTCACAGCTATTGCTTAGTTTGCTTCTGTCTCTGTAAAGAGGGTAAGTGAAGTGTACAGAAGATGGCTGTGTGCTTCCCTGAGTTTCTATAACAAAACCTACTGCTTTGCTTGCTCTCTAGTCCCATGTATGCACCCTGCTAGTTTATACACTAGAGGAAGAAACTCACTAGGTTCAGGAAATTATGAACTAAGCAAACTCTAGCTTCTCTCAGCAGTGCAAAATGATAAAATAAAAAAAAAATGTTATTCTTAATTCTTATCATGAGCTTCAGAACCCCACAGATCTGATTTGAATATCATCACTCTCTTACACCATGAACTTGGGTGACTTCCCACTCCAACTCTAAACCTGTGTTCTTCATCCTCAAGTGGATACCATGACTTTATAAAATATATTTTGACTATTACTGCTGAACATATTAGCCCATTCTTAAGTAAATATTAAATAGTACCTCATTCAACAACTGTTCTGATATCTGGGTTTAATGAGCATTTTGGGGGGGGGATCCAAAATCAAGAATTGGACAGAGAAAAATTGATAGCAGCAAGCAAAGTGAGACTTTATTAGAGAAGAATGTGTTTCCAAAGGAGAAAGAGGGCCTGAACAGAAAAAGGGGATGTTGGCAGTTCTACTGTGCCTGCTACACACGGACAGAGTTCTGTGTCACATAGCATGGGCTTTGGGGTAATATCTCTGGCTTCTTGCACATACTTTATCTGTTATATATAGCTTCACATACAGCTTCATATATCTTATGTTTCATTGACATCTTTATTTTAAGATTTATTTTATTTTGAAGTGTGTGTGTGTGTATGCGCGCGCGCGCGTGCGCACGCAAGCACATGTAGGCTTATACATACACATATATACAATTGCCCATAAAGGCTAAGAAAGGATGTTAAATTACTTGAAGCTGTAATTACTAGTTATGCCTGGACAGGTCGTAACTAGTAACTTAACTCAGGTCCCCTGCAAAAGAAGAGCTCTTAATTACTAAACCGTCTCTCACGCCTCCAAATATCAGTATCTCTTTTTTCTTTTTGGCTGTACTGGAGACTGAATCCAAGGCATTAGACATGCCAAACAAGTGTTCTACCACTGACAGATATCCTCAGGACTCACCAGCATATTAAATCTCCACCTAGGGGTGTCCTTTTCAGTATTGTAATTTCAGGACACCTTCAAATTCTTTAGACTGCCTCTGCATCTGTGTCAGTGGCTCCAGTCAGTTCCAGCCTTAGCTTGAGGCTTTCTAGTTTCTTCTTTGGTAACAAGGTATTCTCATATGCTAGCTGTGCAGCATTTGTGTAAGGTCTTGTGGACCTCACTGCCTGAAACTCCTGCCTCAGATCTGTGCCATTTCGTGAACGTTCAGTTGGTTGCAACATTTTGCTGGACTCCAACAGGTACATCAGGCAACACCAGCTTTTCCTACGGTGTATAAAGCACAATGTGGGGCATACAATATAACCATAGCAATTTTCAATACAAGTCCTATGGAGAACTAAATATAGACGGTCTTGATTTTACTCTAACACCAAGTACCAATGCCAATAGACGAGTGTGCATACAATAAAGAATTTCAAGACCCAGGACTGGAAAGGATGTGTGGATGGGGGCCCCAGCTAGGATGCTGAGCTTAAACAATGTCAGCTAGCTGATATTGTGTGTGAGAACAAAAATGCAAATAGGGGTGAATTTGATCTCTGTGGATGCCAGAGAAAATAATTCCGGAGCGTTCTTATTTTGCCCAAGCTCATTCACTGAGGCAAAGCTAATGGTGACTCTCCCCTGGCTTTTCCTGTGTCCCTGCTTTCTGACTGCACTGCTGGGGGCTGCAGAAGTCATGAGACCAGTTTACATATTCCACATCCTGCTGTGTTTTACCATTCAAATAAGGAGTATTAATCTATAGGAACAACCTACTCCTTCCCCATGAAATTCAAACATCTTAATAGCCACACTCATCTTCAGAAAGCTTGCCCTTCTTTCTTCTCTTTGTCTACCACTTCCTTGTAATAATCTTTAATGTATCCAGTCCCCCTCATTTCCTGCAAGGCATCCCCCTGTTCCTATTCTCTCAAATTTTGCTGCTCCTTTCAGTCGCTCACCACTCCCTTCCCAACTGACAGGAGTGGATGAGAAGTGGTTTCCACCTTAGGATAGCAGCATTGTAAATACCACAGGATCTCTTAGTGGTATAGGAAATGGAGAAACAAAAACTTTCAAAGGATCCAAAGAGAAACACACTAGGGATATAAGCAAAACCTGATGCAGGCATCCTGTGTAATTATTATGTCCGCTCACTCTTCCCTTCCTTAACATTTTTGAGAGGAATGTGTCATGTAGAACTGTAGAGAAGAAGCAAAAACATTATCATATCCTCAAGAATGAAAAAAATTAGAAATATACAAGAAAAAGGAGGGGATAGTAAAGGAACTATAAAAACAGATACTTAAACAGATACTTGTTCACCCAGGAAACTTCAAATGGCATCATTGATTTGTGATACTTTCTCCTTTTGTGTGTAAGTAAGCTCATAGCCTGTGTCTGCTGTCTTTATTCTCATCTCCAAATGCAGACTCATAACACACACACACACACACACACACACACACACAAACATACACACGCATCCTCTGAAAGATAAATTTCAGTTCTTTGCTTTTTGTTAAACTATATGTTTGCATTGATCACTAATGTGTTTACAGCCATATGTAAATAGTCAAATTCAGGTGAGTAAAGGGGTTGCTATTTCAAACACATTTTCCCCTTATGGAAAGATAGATCTGCTAAGTCACTTTACCACTCCTCTCAGGTCACAAAAAGAAATGATCTGTCTATTTCTCAACAGGCAGCAGTCCTTTGAGTTCTGCCTTGTTAAGCCCACAAAACACTAAACATCATCAAGTTTCATGAATTGCCCTTCTTGAATCTCAAATAAAACAAAGAATTACAGATCTCATAATGACTAATAAGATAGGTCTTTAAAATGTATTGTCTGATGTTGAACAGAGGTAGGTTGTCATATCCTAGGGGGTGGAATAAGAATAGCCTATTGTGTTTACTAAGTAAATATTAGAGGGCTAGTGGATTTTGATAGTAGTAGTTGATTTACTAAATCCTCCCCCCCCCCGTGTGTGTGTGTGTGTGTGTGTGTGTGTGTACGCTTGCGCACCTATGTCTCTGTGTCTATGTGTGTGGGACACATGCATACTCACATACACAGAGAGAGAGACAGAGACATAGAGAAAGACAGAGAGACAGAGTAAGAAAGTTGGGAATAAAGGAAGAGGGAGAAGAAAGAAGGCAAGAGGGTAAGAAGCTTCGTAGAAGTATATCTAGTTGCAAATGACTGCTGACTTACAAGGACTAGTTGACTTTGGAAACTCAATTTCACCAAAGCACAACACCTGGTATACTCTAATGAGTATTATTTCTAGCTGCTTTGCCTCCACACTGTGGAATACCAAAGAGAATGTTTCCCTCATGTCATTAGCCCTGGATTCCTCTTTCTGGCTCACGAAGACATACTAATGGAATTAGTAAGGCACAACTTGAATACACAGAGACGAAAGGGGGTCATTATAGTTGAGTGTGAGAGTGTGAAAGGTATGGACACTAAAGAAGACAGGGAGATATTTGTCTTCTAGCTGAATTATTGCCAGAAGACACAAAATTACACTAAGCAAGGGGAAACTAAACACCAGACACCAGAATAAGCGCAACATTCATCAGAGTGAGCAAAGTCGTTAAGATGTTTAAAATACAAAAAGATTGAAATTTACATTTTAAGCAAAATGTATACAGGGTACTCAATAAAAGTTTGGAATCAGAGAAAAATCTAAATTGTTGTTTGCAAGTTCTCCAGATAAATGGCAGGCTGTGGGTCACTTTCTGTCCTAAAGTTTTTGAAAGGACAGGGTATGGTGATGGAATCCTTGAGTGGGCAGAAACTAGACAGTGTGACTGAGTAAACTCATGCCTCCACAGGAAGATACACACTGAGGAAAAGGAAAAGCATGGGAGAACGTGAGTGCACTTGCGTATTCTCTGGTTATGGTGGGTTATTGCGTGCTCCAAAAACATTGCAGCTGCTGACACAAAAAGGAAAAACATCTTGTCGAGCCTGTTTCTTTTGGAGGTCAGCTTGTGGCTGATGCAATGATTCCACACAGCATTTGCATCCTTACAATATACCAAGGAATGCCCTTGTACAGATTTTACCAGCAGCATATTCTGCACACTAGCTCCCCCAGCACGCTGGTGGTACTCTGTTAGAACCATTAAAAGAAGAATGGATTTTTATGATGGCTTCCAGACGTGGCTCCATTCTCTTAAGCTGTATGAGGTGTTGTAACTGCCTCTAATACCTGCTTGTGTTGCTTAATTCTGTTCATCTGTGTCCCAGCCCATCAGGACTACTATAATGAAAAACTATAGGTGGCTTACAAACAATAGGAACTTATTTAATACAGTTCTGGAGGGTGGGAAGTCCAAGATCAAAGTGTCTGCATACATATTGTCAGGGGAGGCCTCATTCACTGGTTCATAGAAAGGCCTTTTCTGTTGTATCCTTATGAGGTGCCAATTCTCATGCTCCTATCATCTCCCCAAGGCTTTAGACTTCCAACTTGCATTACAGTATAGATTATGTCTCAGCACTCAAACTGTGGAAGAGCCAGATATTAAATTTGTATCAAGCTACCAGAGTAAACATTTACCAACTTCCTAATCAATGGCAAAGCTCATGCAAGTTCATGGAGGCTTCTGGGTATGAAACAACCCGGGAGGCTTACAATCTGGAACATTGGCTTGCTCAAAACAGAAGACCTCATGCTTTCTAAGCTATCACTCTGAACTAATGAGAAATTCTTGACTGAAGTAGTACAAATACTTCCTTACAGGTAACCCTCTTGTGGGCTTGGGGAAACTATAATAGCAAGAATGCCAGAAATGCCTGAGTTTCAACTAGAAGATCCAGAAGAAAAGCAAGGAAGAATTATAGTGGTCTTATCCAGTGGTATAAGTGATTATCGGGCTGGTTAAATGAGGGAAACTCGTGTACGTTATCCTACAAGAACTTCTCTACCCTAATGAGACTCTGCCCTGGTATTGAATTCTGGAAATAGGGGTAGCACTAGGGTAGAAGACTCTATCATGGAAGAAGGAGAAAGGATATCTGCCTCCCTCGTGTGCATTATAATGAAAGAAAACCCTCCTTACCTTCTAAGGTGGTATTGGGGAAGTTTTTCCTACAGACATGAGACTGAAAGTTTATGGAATCTTGCTTCATTGGCTACTTCTGGGGGTGCAGTGAGAAGTGTAGGGTGAGATCAGTTAACATGCTCATTTGGTTTAGAAGAATCCCAAACCTGAAATCCAATAAATATGGCTTTATTTATAGTTTTATTCTCCAACTAGTAAAGCCTGAGGAAATATTGCAGAAAGTATCTTTCTTTCTTCCACAACAGGTTTATTTCTTTAAGAAGATAAAATGTGGGGAAGGGATCTGTGGACACTCCCCCACATTTCTAGATATGGAATGGAAAAGGATGCAGTGTTTCAACCATCTTCAAACCTGTACCCATTCTTCTCCTTTTGAAAATTCTATGCTCACATAAGTTATAACTCGTGTCAGTTTTGCAGTTATGGAAGAGGGCAGGTGGAGAAATCTTAAAACTCTCATAGTTGTCTTTAACACTTCTTGCTACAGTCTATCATTACTCTTAACCTCCCCCCCCAAAAAAAGTGACCTTTCACATTTTCTACATATTTTACATCCTATATCTGGCACATAAGATCTTTCTTGAGAATAGGCAAGGGAAATCTTAGGTGGAAATTAACCCATTTAGAAATAATACTCTGAGATGTATCTTAGTGGGCAGCATTTTCAGTACAACATGTGCTATCTGGAATACAGTGTGCAGCACTTTCAGTACAACATGTGTAATCCAGAATACACTAAATCCAAACCAAATAATTGTATATCATTATTGCCTATTCCTTATTTTCTCAAAGCCAGTCATCTTGTCTGTTGGCAGAGATTAGAAGCTTCTCATGTTCCCAACAGTTGTGTGATAAAATGTAATCAAAGAGGTCCTGTGCTCTTCTGGGAGTCTAGTTAACAGGCTTGGTTGACATATCAAGACAACGAATTCCTGTCCATGCTAGCTGGATGTTATGTTGATTTGGTCATTTGGGGACTTTTAGGAAAGGAACAGCTTGTGGCATTTGAGCGGAGCCATTAATTGGTATCGTTTAGTGTAGCATGACGAGGAGGAAGATTCCATGGTGGGGCACAACTGTGTCAACACCCCAGCTGCTCTGTGCTAACTGAATGGGCAGTGGAGCTGTAAATTTAGTCATGTGAGGGGCATAGGATTTTACTGAAGTTAAAATTCACAGACCTTTCTGTCCATGCTTTAGCTACATCCTTTCTGTTGCCCAACCTCCTTCTCCACCATTTCTTCCCCCCTTTAAAGTCTCCTCCCACGATTTTTCCTTCCAATCTATTTAGGAAAAAAAGTTTATTTAATTGGTTAGGTGCCTTGTGAGAGTGTAAAAGATTTCTTGTCTAGTTTTTCTTTATGGAAACAAAACATTCGATTCTGTAGATTGTTTCAAAGTAGAGCCTTCCTGGCCCTAACTCCAACTGTAAACACTGGGTGTGCCTTCTTATGCCCTAGACTTGGTGTCTCAATCAAAGACATCATTAGCTACACATTCTCGTACAACCACCCATGGCTCGAAAGCCTGGATGGTAATCAGCACAAGAATTAGCACAGGGCTTATTTTTTAAATATTTAGATCTATTTTTCTTTATGTATGTGTGTATGTATATATATATATATATATATATATATATATATATATATATGCATGTATGTATGTGGCACATATGTGTACATGGCTGTAGAAGCCAGATGAGGACATCAGGTTCCTTAACACTAGAGTCACAGGTGGTTGTGAGCTGTATGATGTACCATTAATTGAACTTGAGGTCTATGGAAGACCAGGAAACCCTCTTTATTGAGCCAGCTTTCTAGTCTCAACACATGATTTTTGTGATAAACAAGATCCACATAATTCAAAAAGTGGCATTTCTTGCAAGCAATCCACTCTCTTTCCAGCAGCTCCTTTGATGTAGGAGGGTAAGTAGTAAAGATGATTACCAGTGCAACATGTAGATCCCTGGTGATTCATGCTGACTGCTGCCCCTTCTTTGTTCCAAATACTTGACTAATGACTGACAGATATGAATGCTTGAGCACTCTAGTCTCTTGTCTTCTTGTTATTGGGACAGTGTTGAAATGCGAAATGTGTGGTACCCTGAGTCCCCGAAGGACCGAATCAGCATTGTTTCTGGAAATTTAACCTGGCATCATAACCTGGCTTCTTTCTCTACCAGCTACCATTTCCCAACTCCTCAACCTGTTCTTCCTCAAAACACTTCCCATTTAATCACATTCAGAAGAAACTTTATGGTGTCGTCTGTATCTGCAGATTCTGACCTCAGACAAAGCACGTTGTCAAATTAATGAAAAGTCATGTTGATTTATTGCTTTTAAAAGGAAAAAAAAGAGAAGTAATCTGCTGCCTATTTTAGACTGATAAAAATAATCATGCAATTGTCTGTTTTTTTTTTCAGGAAGAGAATTTGAAGGAGAAGAAGAATATCTGGAGATCCTAGGCATCACCAGGGAACAGTCAGGCAAATATGAGTGCAAGGCTGCCAACGAGGTCTCCTCCGCGGATGTCAAACAAGTCAAGGTCACTGTGAACTGTGAGTACAGGATCAGCAGGTGTTCCATGCCCAAGGCACACTTCCACTCCCAGTGCGCTCTACAGATCCCATTAGCAAAAGCTCATAGCATTTCAAGCAGATGTTCTTCTGGTCAGGGATGCACATTTATACATTGGACACTTCCAAGGGCAAGACTTGGCCTTTGAATTTGATAAATCAACGCTTCTGATTCTAAATATAACCAGCAATACATTTCACAATATCCTCTGTCTTTTACCCAGACAGTGGAATTAAGAAACCATGATGAGACACACCACTTGAGTTTCTGGCAGTCACTGTTGTAGAGCCTGTGGACACCAAGGTCATATTACTTTGGGAAAAGCAACAATCTATATCTACTTTAGCTGAAATTTTTATCTTAATGCATTGTTTGTCAGAAGAGAATAGCCCCAAGATTATATTATATCCTCTGCTATTTAACTAATTGGCCTTGGGACCAAATTCAAGCCCATTTGGTCAGATACAGTGTGTCCCTGACGGCTAGAGGGAAATGTCTGATAAGTTCATTTCAGTTATCTATTTCTCCCTAAAGCCTGGGCATTAGAAATGAAGATTTCACTAAGATGCATAGGTAAGTGAGCATACTTTGAACTTGTCAGATGAAAGGCTCTTTAGATGTAGTTCAAAGTGGGAGGAGGGAGGAAGAGGGGATCTATAGGATGTGTGTCACCCAGCAAAGGAATAAAAAATTTGTTTATCCTGCTCAATTAAGAGTGACTTCCTATAACATTCAAATTCAAAATCCTTTACCACATAATTATGCCTAAGGACATGAAAGGACAAAGAGATGTCCTGACACACCTCTCTCTCTCTCTCTCTCTCTCTCTCTCTCTCTCTCTCTCTCTCTCTCCCCCCCCCTTTCCTCTTCTCTCTCTCTGTGCATGTATATTTATTACCGCAGTCATACATACATAGACCCATTTATGCATGAAACACACAATCACACATAATCAGACACAATCACACATGGCACAAATACTTGAGCCTACATCTGAAAGTGTATTTTAAGCCATGATGCAGTACATTTTTGCGTTCCTACATCTTTCTTGATGTCACCTATATGCCAGAGTCAATATAAATGCACTCTAGTCCTCTAACAACACTGACAATGTAAATATAATCAAGTCCAATTTAAAGTTTTAGAAACTGAAGCATAAATTTAGGAAATCGCCTATCCAAAGCAGCACAAAAAGCAAATGTAAGGGGTAAGGGTGTTCAGCTTCAGGTCTATTTGATTCTAAAGCCCAAACTTCCCAAGGAAGCAGAGGAAGAAGAGAAATTTCAATTATTTGTAATGCTCGACATAGCTTCCTGTTAGGGATTTAAGCATGCTATTAGTCTTGGTGTAATCCAATGAGATAAGCATCAATATTCTTGCTTTAGAATTTTGGAACTGAGCTTGCTTAAGGTGGCTTAGCCTCTGCTAGAATGCCCTGGTCCCCAGTGCCTAGCTCCAGCCAGCCTGATAGCTTTCTGAAATGGGCAATGAAGACTCCACTGTGTACCTTGGGGAAGCCAATAGACACAGCACTGAACTCCACGTTTATGATCTCATTTTTAAGAGCAAGGGGTTGCATTTGATGAGCTGTGAAGTGCTTTTATCCCTGGCTGTCTCCAATTTTTTTTTTTTTTAGTAATAGAGTTTTGAAATGCCAGTATTACTATTCTTTTGCAGTACTGGGTGTGTTTCAAAGATGCATTAATGATCTCAATGTTATAAAATGCTTTAGGTCCTTTTTTCACATGAAAGGCAATTTCTCTGGGTGTTTATGTAAGTTTGTAATTAGGTTAGTTAACTTCTATTATGCACACATAGCCATGCTATCATCTGCCACCTCTTCTCTGACTTTTAGAGTCAAGATTCCATTTTCACTTAATTGACCTTCAACTTAATTAGGTTTCCTGAAAGTCCAATCATATAGTAAATAGAAAATATTTATGCTTCCATTGTATGAAACATCAAAGTAGTCTGGATTGGAGATGGTTTCCAAGATCAAAGCTAGTCGCCTGGGTCCTGTTATTATTGAAGCAATTAGTCTGACATTGCTCCCTCTTCACTGTCCCCAAAGTATAATTTAGAACAGGAAAAAATACTGATAATTTTCAAGAAAACTTTTATGAAAATATGAGCTTTTTTCTAGTAATGAGTGAATGACTGAATATGGACAGAGCCCACCGATTCTCAAAAATTATCTTGGAAGAATTCAATTAGAGACCCAATGTGCTTTAACCAAGAGGAACAAGAATGTGCTCAGCCTTACAAAAATAGTCAGTAAGTGTTAACTGAAGGTAAAGATAGAAAACTCAAAATAAAACTCCATTTTAATATTTTCCCAAACTCTATAAATAAATCATACTGGCTACAAATCAGGAAAAACATTCTAGTTTCAAATTCCTCTGGAATCACCTTTTTAATCCAAACCTCATAAAGTACATGTATATAAAATCAGTCCTCACACCAGAAATTCTGTTCAGATAAACTGTGGTACCCAGACATACTTGCATTTTGTACATAGATGGAGTTTCCAGGATTGAATTATAGAAGCTTGTTCTCACCTATAGAAAGACAGCCGAGATCTCTTTTGTCACTTCATCTGAACCTTTGTTTAACTTGAGTTCTCTTCAATTTCAAGCAGAGGCTTCGGGATTAGGTCAGGCAAACAGGATGGCTAAGAGAACTACTGATGGAAGAGATTATCATAATGAACACACCCTGGATACCACTAAAAGAAGCAATCTCGGCACTTACAACTTTCCCACTGCTGCTCATTGATTCATTTACTCATTTGCCAACATATGTTTGTTATGGGATACACAGAGGCTAGCCCAGTAAGGAAGGAGACATAACAGTCTCACCCGTTGAGCTCACAGCAGATTCTGAAGACTTTCCTTTCTACTTCCCTTAGATAACCTGCCTTTGTGATAGGTCTATATTATTGCACATAGCCATTTTACAGACAAAGTCTATTTCCTACTTGGTAGGAGGGCCTGGCATCTATAGAAAGCTAAATCATTACCTTGAAATCTTCGCCATTAAATAAATTTGGTAAAATTTATGGAATGGACAAGACTTTTGACTTTCTTTGTCTTATGAAGGCACAGATTATATCAACCACAGAAATACACTATCCTGACTCTACACTCTCAACTGCACCTTCCATTATGCCTTAACGAGTCTTTAGAATAGTATCTGCCCAAGAACAAGTGTTCAATAGATGCATGCTATTGCTTTTTTTCAGACTTTTCCTAGAGTGGACTTCTTTCCTAGTCATGAGGAAATTCCTAAATGCTGCTCTCATTCTTCCCCATCCAAAACTGACATGCTAATGTCCTTACCTTTTGCCTACCCACAGTATGCCCCCCCACCTCTCTCTCTGTCTCACATTGACAGCCTTTGCAATTTCTCTTTCCTCTTCTTATCTCCCTTTCACCCAACTCTGCATCTAGGTCTAAATGACTCACCCTATACAAACGGTAGAGGACCAGGGACATAGACATTTCCAAAGCTCTTACATGTGTGTTAATTTAGAAAAAGCAGAGGTTACTGAACAACATGCACCACCTGTTGGGTATACCCGTGTGTAGAGATACCTACAATGGCCAAGAGAAGGCATGAAATCTCCTAGGTCTGGAATTATTAACAGTCGTAATCTACCAGGTGGCTACTGAGAGCTGAAAGAGTCTCTAGAACAGGAACAGGCACATGTAACTTCTGGACAAACTTTCCAGAACTTAAATGTGCAATTTAACTAGACTCTTCAGTATTTTGGTTCAAAGGTCACCTGATAAGCAAATTTAGGGAAATAATGTCTCAATGTAGAGTGAGACCTCAAATTATTCATGACAACACCTTTCCAGTCACTGTGTTGGCCTTACATTTTCCAAATAACATTCCACTTATATTTTGAGAATTTCATAGAATATAGTTAATCATAGCTATTCTCATCTCCCAGATCCTTCTAGATCTTCCACCACCTCCCTCACCCCCAACTGTGTCTAGTTTCATACTCTCTCCACCCACGCTCTTGTATGCACACACAGAATGTAGACATTCTCTGACCTAAAGTCAAAGAGCTTATGAATGACAGACTTCAGACTCCTAGGTCTAACTCAAATTTCTCTGCACCCATACCCAAGAGAGCAACAGTGGTGAAAGCAATTGATGTACCTACTTTAGATGCTGAAAGTGTTCTTTTTACATGTGACTTCATACAATATTTGCCTTACATCTGTGTATGAGATTGATAGGTGTCATTGTCTGTATTCGTAGGCAAGAGGCCAAGAAGAAACAGGTGTCTATGGCAACAGTAGAGGCATGGGAGGACGTCAGGCCGGAATCTTCAGATTTCTAATTTAGAAATATACCAATTATGTCACTATATGTTCTGCCATTTTTTCCAGCGTTCTATAAACATTTACAGAAATCTGCAATATTTACTTTTCAAGCTCCCTTAAATAATGTTTTATTTTCTTATTAAGAGTCTACTCCTGGAGCTATAGAGATGGCTCAGTGGTTAAGGACACTTATTTTTCTTATACAGAATCTGGGTTTGGTTCCCAATATTGACATAGCCACCAAAGCTTACAGCCATCATAACTTCAGTTCCACTGTGTCTAATGCCCGTTTCTGACCTTCCTGAACTCTAAGAGCACTGGGCTCTGTGCAAATGGTGCACAGATGTATATGTGCACAAGAACTTCATACACATAAAATGGATAAATCTTGAAAGTGAAATGAAAGAACTTATTCAAACAAACAAGCAGTTCGGAGAGGTTCAGAACACGATCAACACGGATCTAAATCCATACTTCAGCAAACATTGCTCAGATGTATTTGAACAAGTTACTAACCTATTGCAAATTTCCCTTCTTGTTCTCCAAATAACACTACTAATGCATAACTCTTAGGGCTGCCATTTGGACAAATAAAGATGTCTGACATCTGAAACAGTGCTAATAGGTGTCTATAGTGTTGTTAACCATATCCTTTATTAAAATTTTATGATTTTTGCAATCTTTCCCAATATTAGGAAGGTTAAATGAATGAGAGGTTTGTTTTTTTTTTCCTAAGCCACTCTTATCCTTATTATCATCATTCTGATGGAAAGAATTTTGTTATCAGTGATGTAAGAATTTAAGGAAGCTCTGATTAATGTTTTTAGGACCGGGAATTTTGAAGTTAAAAAACTGGAGGAATCATTTGACAATTTATGTAAGCGCTTCCAACATCATGTAAAGAATGACAACGAATCTCTCAGTGCAGTATTTGTAAGAACCACATTTTTATTATAATCAAATTTTGAACAGGCACACTTATTATTTTAACTCTACAAGGCATGCTACAATATAATTCATAATAATCGTTCTTAGCCATAGCTACACAGAATTTATTCTAAATGAACTTTGAAATGTTCATTCACAAAAGCCATGGAAGAAGATCTGGACCATGATGTCATTTGAGGAATAAGAGGAGCAACAAGCTTTTGTACTCCTTATTAGTGGCTGTGAACTGACTTTGATGAAAGGAACTTGCTGGTTCTAAATGAAAAAAAGCAAGTGGTTGGACTTGGTGATTGATCAGAGTCATCCTTCTTCTGAATTTAATGTGCTTACCCCTAGTTTCTAGATAGCTTCCAGCATGTTGGGGCTTCTAACAGCTTAATAAACACTTTGTTGCTTATCTGCTCACCTGTGAAACAAATTCAGAAATGAAGATAAGTTTGAAAAGCTAAATGCTTCCATGGTAGAGGTCAAAATATAAGTATTACCAAGTAGTACCTTAGCATCTCTAACTAGCCACACACACCCCAGGCACCCTGGGCTTGGGCTAGGATGTCTGCCTTTATGAGATCAGGAAGGAGCAGTTCTAGATCCAGCTTTGAGAATGAGAAGACCTCCCCACCCCACCCCAGAGCTCTTTGGCCAAAAGCAAAGTTCCAAAAGAACTAAGAACTATTCTTTTAAAACAGAAGGGTCTGAAGTCCAAGAAACTTGGAACAACATAATGAGACACTACCTCCAAAACAAAGACAGACAAATACCAAACAGGGCAAAGAGAAGAGACAAACAGGCTCAACATGTTCTTTTGTTTGTTTGTTGTTGTTGTTAAAAAAATCATTATCCCCCAAGTAATACACATCAAGTAATAGGCACATCAAATAATATGGACTTAAACAGTCAGAGCAAGGAATGTTCTGGAAAGTTATGTATCTGTGACTTGTGATCCTGATACTATGCCAGAGGGTTTTGAGGAAATGCACCACAGCTATACTGTGTCAATATGCTATAGCTCTGAGTAACATAGTGGTGCTGGTGATGATGGTGGCAGTACTGGTGATGGTGGTGGTGGTGGTGGTGGTGGTGGTGGTGGTGGTCATGGTGATGATGGTAGTGATAGTAGTGGTGGTGGGTAAGGGTCTGTCTTTCTTGACTGGGTAAATGACAGAGTAATGAAACATCAGTCTTCACTAAGGATTTGTCATTTATATGCATGTAGCTCCAGAAACAAACACGTCTTGAGATTTATTTTCCATATTAAATAATTGAACAAACTATAGAATCAGAAGTAACATTGTCTTTCCTACCAACATCAGTGAACCACTGGGCTACAAACTGCGACAGCGTGGGTGTCTGCAGAGCAGGAAAAAGACGAAAATAAGTGAGGATACAAAATTAAATGGACTGAGTTATTACACAGTTGGTCATCTTTACCTGATTTATTGATTTATTCTGTGTGTGTGTGTGTGTGTGTGTGTGTGTGTGTGTGTGTGTCTATGTGTGATGCATATGTCCTATGTGTTCATATGTGTGCATGTATCCACATGTATACATGTATGTATATAGGCCCACATGTGTGTGCATATATTTGAAGAACAGAGTCCAACTTCAGCTGTCTTCCTCTACTGTTCTGTACCTTAATGGTTTGTTTGGTTTTTGTTTTGGTCTTTGTCTTTGTTTTAAGACAAGATTTCTCACTGAATGTGGAGTCCACCAATTGGCTGGGCTGCCTGGCCAGCAATCTATCAGGCCTGGCCGAATCCTGGCATTATAGACATGCACCCACATGCTTAACTTTTCACATGGGTGCTGGTGATCTCAACTCAGGTCCTCATAGATTTTCATCAAAGTCGACTCACTGAGCCATATTCCACCTTTTGTGTACATTATTTTGGTGGATAGCATCTCTTGATGCCCAAACAAAAAACCTGGTATTATCCCTTTATCTTTCCTCCCTTCCTATTTATGTCTAATCCATTGCTAGGTGATCATTTCTAAGGTTCTGTATATTTCAAATCTGTCCTCTGCTTCCCATCTTTTTATAATAAACCTGGTGCAGAATCTTCTAAATTCCTTCATCAGCTTCCAAATGGGCCTCCCTGCTGCTAGCTCCAGGCCTTTATTGATGAGGGAATTGAATCACTGTGACTCTGGGCAAAGTACTAAAGTCTCTAATAAGAAAGGACAAGGAGGGGCCAAGCCTCAATTTGAGCTCATATATATCAAATTTAAATCTAAGCTTAAAACCTCCTCTATTTTATGCTCTATCCCTCTACCAATAATTCTACCATCAGCACAAATACATCCAATTCATGCACTGTTCCTTGAACAGATGGGCTTTAATGACCTAGGTAGCCAATCATAGGTAGAAAGACTTTTCAATGGAAACTTGCTGATCATTTTAAACTGTCTTCTTTGAAAAGATAAGGAAGGAGGGAAGGACTTAAACTCATGTGGATGGCTCTAAATCTAGGCTCAAACCTCAATTTCAGGCTTCCTACAACTGACCACTACTAACTCTAGCTCCTAACCTAGGGAGTAGAGACAAGTGAATTATCTAGAAAGCTAGAAATTTAAAGACAAGCATGGTTAAAAGTATAAAACTGCATGTGCTATAATGAAGTTGACAGCTCAGTGTTAAGGATCAGACTGGGAGGATTGCCATATACATTTAAAGTGCAGTTCCCTTCTTGTATAAATGATAAGCCAAGGTTCAGGCTATAGATACACTACACATAGGCTGTACGATGAGTGGTCCATAAGCCACACCGAAGCTATGTCCCAGGACCCCTACTTTCAGTTCATGGTTTTGCTGGGGTTTTTTTCTTCTGTTTAGCTTTTCAATAGAGCATCTTCTCATTTTGTGCTTCTAAGAAAATAAGCAGCGAAGTCTAAACCAAAAGAGTAATGCCCTGGACTATTGTTTACATATGGTTTGACAGAATTATCTAAATGCCTTCTTACTCTTTTCTCTCTGAAAATGGAAAAAAATCCATACTAATGGTAAAATGAGATGGAAAGAAACTGCAACTGCAGACTTTCCTGACATTGTTCTATATGATTCTGTAGACGAGAAATTTAAAACTGATTCCTAAAACTATAGGAAAACAAAAACAAATAGAAATAGCATAATCCAGATATTTAAGTAAATTGTGTATGGTAAAGTTTATTTTATTAGTTAACTTTTCCTCCACAAAATCTGAGTGACCTGACTGGTAGTGCTTAGGCCTATTTTTCCCATACACACAGCTAAGTTACCATTCCCTGGAAAATAACCTTTAGATGAAAAAGTTCTCTTTCTGTGTGCCTCTCACTATCTTTGTGTCTCCCTCTTATCTGTGTGGTGTGGTGTGGTGTGGCATGGTGGTGGTGCAAATGTACATGGGGGCCGTCAAGTATAATCTTCAGGAATGCCATCAGATTTCTTTAACTCAGGCTAAATTTTCTGACCAACAATCCTCGGGAATCCTCCTGTCTTCACCTCTCCAGACCTAGGATTACAGGCTCATGCAATGATGTGTAGAATTTTTACATGGGGGTCTGGAATCAAACTCAAGGGCTCATGCTTACAAGGTAAGGGCTTTACTGGCTGAGCCAACCACCTTGGCCTGGGAAAAATCTTTTTCTCAAACTTTACATGGGCAAAAAACATCATGAGATCAACGAGATCATGTCTACCATATTGTCTTACTTCACTTTAGTAGGATATGTATAAAGAATCATGGCAAAATTACACTATCAGATTAGGTTTATACTTCATCCCAAGTCAATTATAGTTTTGATAGGCCCAGTCAGAGGCTCTCTCAATAGATAGATAGATAGATAGATAGATAGATAGATAGATAGATAGATAGACAGATAGACAGACAGACAGACAGATAGACAGATAGACAGATAGACAGATAGACAGATAGACAGATAGATAGATAGATAGATAGATAGATAGATAGACAGACAGACAGACAGACAGACAGACAGACAGACAGACAGAGATAAAGATAGATAAACATATCCAACTGCCATTGGAGTGAAGGACTGATGGCAAGCAGATCTTCTGTCCAGTATTAGACATATCATATTGCAACTCATACATAAAAGCCAAATTGCCATGTGTCATAGCAACAGAAGGGAACACATAGGAGCAAAGACCAGAACAATGACCTCATGGTAGATTTCTTTCTTATTAGTTTCTAGAGTCTTCTGATGACCTATGGCAAAGTTACAGATTAGAATAAGTTTAACCCTTTCATTTTCACCAGACTTTTCAAAGCCATTACTAACTATGGTAATAATAGCAATGACAAAAGAAAATGGTCAAATTACATGTTTGCTCAATGACTAAGTACAAGCACTGTTCTTGGGGAGGCAGTGAGTTCAGGTTCCAAGCATCCATGTCGGATGGCTTGCAGCTTCAGGGCATCCAGTAACCTCCGTGAACTTCATGGGGTCCAGCACTCAAGTTATGTAACACACACACACACACACAGAGAGAGAGAGAGAGAGAGAGAGATACATATATACATGTAACTAAAAAATAAATCTTAAAAAATTATCTTTTGGCTTCATGGCTTCCTGAAAAACAAAAGCCATAACTGGAATGATTGAGGAGGGGAAAAGAAAGCATGGCTTTCATTCACATAAAATGTCATTGAGTGTTGTATAAACCAACTGGACATTCCATTAGTCATATTTCACTTTACTTTAGCTTGCTGGTGACCAGTCTGATATAGCTAATCGCAAGGCATGTCAATGATGCTTCCACATAATCGCTTTCTTGTCTCTGTACAACCAGACGCCTTTTCTGACTCTGCCTTGAGTACTATAAATTCTAGAGCCTCCCCCTTTCATGTAAACCTGTGTATTCATCCTTTTAACAGATTATCCAACTGCAGCCCTCTGTGCTCAGAGCATCCTTTGCTCTCACATAGTAAGCATCTCTGTCTGCTCTTGCTATAGATCCACCCACTATTACGGAGTCTAAGAGCAACGAAGCCACCACAGGACGACAAGCTTCCCTCAAATGTGAGGCCTCAGCTGTGCCTGCACCTGACTTTGAGTGGTACCGGGATGACACCAGGTAACCCTTTATACCCTAAGTTCCCAATCTGAGTCACCTAGAGCCCAATAGCAAGACCTTGCTCAACTGTAATGGTGTATATTTTTTCTTTTCAACATCTCTATTACATTACTTAGAAATTGTAGCCCTTAAGCTGAACCCAAAAGCATTTAAGATGAATTTAAATATGAAGGAATATGGTTCTATTGGTAATTTCCACCTATGTATTATTCTTGAATGTAATAAAAACTTAGTTTAAATGGAACTCATCCATTGCTGTGTCTTTGTGGATGGACATAGACCAGTTCTAATAATAGAAGTTACATGATTATAATGAGTAAGTGAGGAAAGATAATAAACACTCTATTTCCTCTCCTCTCTTTAAAAACTCTAGCATAAAGATGAAGGGAAAACCACAAAGCTGTGCCCTTCAGCTGTATCACTTTAACTTTTCTATTTTTTACTCTTAGGATAAATAGTGCAAATGGCCTTGAGATTAAGAGCACTGAGGGCCAGTCCTCTCTGACGGTGACCAATGTCACTGAGGAACACTATGGCAACTATACCTGCGTGGCTGCCAACAAGCTCGGTGTCACCAATGCCAGCCTAGTCCTTTTCAGTAAGTATGCCAAAACAGAGTCTGATTCCATGCAAGTCACAGAGTTCCCTCGTACTGATTTGAAATCTATCCCCCATCCTTAAAGGTAAACCTATACAAAAATAAGAATATTCCCACTGAAACCAGAGTGGAGGCTGCCAGTCTCCACGAACAGCAATATTTTCAAATAGAAGAACTATTCTCTCTACTCTCTTGCTTTGGATAACTTCCCAATTTTTTCACTTGTATTGCACAGTTTTATTTTTCTTATGGTTGGTTATTCTTCAAGAAAATTCAATGAATACATATTTATTTTGTGATGGCCTCTTTCTGAAACTGGGGTAATTTAAGAGTCTGGAAATGGATAGCTCTTATAATATACCAGCTAGTAGTTATTGGGAAAGAAATGTCCAGTAAGAGCAGATGAAGTCCTGGGAAAAAGAGAGGCTGAAAAAAGAAAGTGTTTTTCCTAACACAAGAGGAAGGGTAGAATGAGTGTTTAAAGCATAATATAAAATTTGAAGGAGAAAGAGGTTCTGTAGAATGGTTTCCCTATGGTAGTAAGTTTACATTTCTGATCTGCCATTTGCAGCAGACGTAGGATCCTGGAAAAGGGAGCATTTCTGAAGATCAAAGAAGACCTTGAAAGATGGTGGAGAAGTAATCAGTCCTTTTCAAAGGCATAGATGTTAGGAGACACCACCTTGGAGTCTTGCTCATTGGTAGCATGTTCAGCTATGTCTGTAACTTCACAGCCTTGTTGGTCAGGTAGCTATCATTCCAGATTCAAAAGTCCCTGAGAGACAGAGGATGCTGAATGAGGTCATTGAAAGATAATATGTGGAACACGAAGGCTTTATTTATCAGAATAAGTAAAGCAAAATGGTTAGAACCTTCTTAGCCACAAAATTCACTTAGATTAAATAGAAAATACTTTGAAGGTTTTATTATTATTTTAAAATAACAAACCTATGAATGCTTTTTTTTTTTTTGCTCTATATGTGCTCATTTGGAAAGCATATACTATGGCTAGGAAAAACGTCTGCATCTTGTTGTATTCAATTTCAATGAGCCTTCAAGGGAAAAAAAGATTCTTTGAAGAAAAATCCATTTAAGTAAGAGTTCTCTTGAAGGGTAACATTAAAGGTTTTTGGAAATTTCTGAATATCTAACACTACTTTTGTAAAACAACAACCATAAACCATTCTAGTCATGGCCTTAAGTTTCTCATTCTTAGCAGTCTGGCTTTGGTCTGTGGGAGTTTCATGGGGGAGAGCTATATAAATGTTACATCAACTTGAGGCTGGACATTCATATCCTGCTTACTTGTCCCTGAAGACTAAATGTAAAAATTCTTTTCATCAATTGGAAGCAATACTCACCAAACAATACTATTGGAAACAATAGTTCCTTGGGGAACTATATGTTAGGAGATATAGTTACCCATTCCTTCCTGACCTAAGGAATTCCAAAAGTATAGGCAAACCCTAGATTCAGTGATAAATCTGAGATTCTGACAAACTCAAAAGAACCTGCCCAAGTAGAGTACTATGCACCTAACAGAAAAGTTTTTAAGGGGATTCCAAAATAGAAAATGCAACAAGATTATTTAGAAAAATGAACAATTATATACCACATTAAGATATATTTTCTTCTCATCCCACAGAGAATGCAAAAAGCAAGATAGTTATACTGTTCAAGTAACAAATAAAACATTGCCTTAAGGCTGAGGAAGGAAAAGCTGAAAGAATATTTACACAGAGAGGCAGAGCAAGTGCTGGGTTGTAGACAGTAGAGACATTTGTAGGACCTAAGAAAAGGGAACTACCCATCACAACCATCCATGAAAAGACTTAACATGGTAAAATTAGGAAATATGAAGAATTTTAGAGAATTTTAGGTTTTAAACTGAGATTCAGGGAATTGGTCAAATGTTTTCTATCACAATGTCCTTCATGATTTGGGGAAAGTCATCCTCAATTATGAAGTACACAGTGCTGTAATAGGTGGTGGGCATCTCCTCAGTGGTCCCATACTGCCCGCTACACAGCATCATGCAAGTTTAAGTACCAGTTTTGTATGCAGCATGTATATACAGCATACACCTTCAACTTGGTTAACGATTGTTTCCCTGCTTTATGATGAAGTTAAGTTATTACATACTTACTAAAGACCAGATAAAATATCACCAGGTTTTGAAGTGAACGGAGTTATTGCCATTGTAGAAAATTAGCTAACAACTCTGTTTCTTCAACCCAAAGCCCAGTTATAAACTTCAAGGGGAGAAGGTGTATGTCTTTTGTGATAAGAACAGTGTGGCTTCCTGACCACCTGAACTCCATCAGTTAGGTTCAGAAAGCATGTCATTACAACCTGCATAGCTATAGTCTTGGAGATGGGGCTTTAAGGTGGCCCAGTTTGCACAGGCCTAAAAAATAAGTAAAAGAAGAAAGAGAGAGGGAGGGAGGGAGCATGCAAGGAAAGAATGTCAGAAATGAGAGAATAAAGTGGAAGGAAAGAAAAGAAAGGAACAATATTCCTGTGTAAGTAGGTTGCCCATTGTTCACATTCAAAGTCAATGAGATTAAAGAGAGAGGGGAGGAAAGGCCCTTGTAAGACAGCTGGTGTTCCTCCACCCACCAGTGTCAGGAGGGGTGACTGAAGCCAGAGGCTCTGACAGAAGCACTGTATGGGCAGCAGGGTGCTCTGCTGACCAAGCCGGGCCAGAGCAGATACAGCAGCTGGTGAGCTGCTGCCAGCCAGAGGCAGCAGCAGGTAGAGACACACAGCCAGCATCCCTGAGTTCATGATTATTCATCCTTAATAGCTAGTCAGCACATTTCTGGGCCCTGTCCACCTCAGTGACATGCTGACTTTTGCAGTGTCAATTTGTCATTCGTTGTCCTCAGCAACATATATATGTATCCTTCTCTACTCTCTATTCACCTCTCCAAAGGGGTCAAAATAACTGGATGATAGAGCAAGAATACATTGTGTTTATAGTACTTTCTTCCTAAGCCACTGGAAGCATTTCTCTTTCATTTGTTCTCATTTCCCTCACATTCTAGTACTCTGCCAAAGACTAGTATATATATTTGAGTAATACATTTTACATATTTTTCTTCCTACCTGAAGTAAATGGAACATTTCACATTTATCTAAATGTGTGAATTTAGTAGCAAAATATGGATGGGCCGGGATTCGGCTCCTTAGTCAGTTCAGACAGAGCAGTGTTCATGCCACAAATGAAGATGGGAATTTCTTTTGATGCAACGAGTAGTTTCATAGTCCGCAGATAGGTTAGAACCATCTCAGCATTCATATGCAGATAACTGGAAATGTACCCAAGATGATGGATATACCTTATCTCAGTGCTTCCCTTAAGGGAGGAAAAATATGGGCAATTATTTGAGTGTTATTAATTCTTTCCAAGTGATGCTTATGTAAAGTGTTTGCTTCACATGCTTGTCCTTTAACCTTCAGGACAGCCTTACTGTGTTCCTATGGTTCCCTGTTGCACAGCAATTATGTAATCAGTGAAACAAAATGATGTATACACTGAGTTTGAGATTTAAAGTTGAGTCTGAAATTCCTAGAGACCAGTTTATATAGACCAATGTGTTATTTATTTTTGTAAACCAAAATGTCAGGAGCTGCAGCTTGTGGTGTAGAGGTGAAACAGCACTGAACTTCCATTTCTTCCCTTTCTCCTGAAGCCTTTCTCCTGACTACTTAATGTTCTGTCCCTGTACAGTGAAGAGTTCTGCTTTTCCCCTTTCTCCACTATCTCCCATCAGCCTAGGTTTACTGACTCCTGGGCTAGGGTCTTAAGTCTTTGAAATGTTGAGATTCTCAACTAATATTCCAAGTTAGCAGCTTATTTCCATGTAAAAGGAAAGTTCTGTCAATCAAATTAGAGAAGCACGAAGATTGTTAATGTATTAAGACTACAGACGGTAAGAGAATAAAAATATAAAGATATCTACACTGGTCCATTCTGTGCCTGTGTACAGCGAGTGCTTTTCCATTTCAGTTTATACTTTTAAAAGATCATTAACTTATAAACTTGTAATTGACCAGAGATAAAAACTGTCCAAGCAGTCTATGAGTACAGTGAATCTTCACAATGAGGGCCTCCACTTGTTCTTCCAACCAAAAACAGCACAAGGTATTATTTTAGTTCTATGTTAAAGGCATATTTTATTTTAAATTTTTTTGGTGGTACTTACTACTTAACAGACTCCTTAGCCATATTCTTTTAGATGCTTCATCATAAAAAAAGCTCCAACCCCACACAGTATATAACAATAGACACTAACTCCTTCAAAGACTCTTTCTGGATACAAAAGGAAGCGAGTGGGCAAATGGGTTGCTTTTTATTTCAAAACAGACATCAAATGAGTTGAGTTCCAGGAGTAGTTACCTAATATTCACGATGAAATAAAATCAGAGTTAGGAAATTATTTTGATATAAACACTTTTGCCCTTCATTTCAGCGATTTTGGTACAGTCAATTCGAAGTGCTTCCTTGTGAAATGTTAGCAGCCATTTGGGTCGGTTTTGGTTGGTTGGTTGGTTGGTTGGTTGGTTGGTTGGTTGGTTGGCTGGCTGTCTGTCTGGGTGGGTGGTTTTATTTTTTGATATCCAGCAGAATCAGCCAATAGTCCTCTTTCAGCCACATATCCCATTTAACCAATAAAAAAGCAAAGCCCTTACTTAAAGACCATACAAAAAGCCACAGCCTATGAACAGCAGAATCTGTCCCTAGCATCTCCCACTCATCTGCTGTGACCTCAAGCATCCACATCCAAGGGAGAAACACAAAGCCCCCTAAGATGCCTGCTCTTTTCTGGTTTTGAAAATCAACAGTGTGAAATTTTCTTTTTCTGTTTTAATTGGTATCTGCATCACTTTTCAGTTCACTCCTATGGGAGCCCACAAATCCTGCTGTGAACTTGACAAGGGCAGTAGTAGGAAGGATGGTGGGGAGGATGAGGATAAAAAGAATCAGGAAGGAAAAAGTGCCTGAGAACGGATAAGCTAGAAGGATAGAATGGAGAGAACAAGATTAACTTATGAGGGGTGACAAGCCTAAAGTGATGTCAATAGGGCGGGGCAGGGATGGTAATAACCAGCCAGCAAGCAGTTGTCAAGGTGATGGAGAGAAGGCAGCACAGTTTAGCAATACGCATGCTCTTGAGGAAAGCTGGGCAGAGTGCATGCATCCAACTGTGAACAGTGTGGTGAGAAAGTAATAAGCTGAGTCACTTAAACACTCTGAATAATAATAGTAATCATAAGATAAAACACAGTGGAGAGAGTATGGTATGGGACAGTGTTCTCCAGCTGATACATAAATGTGAAAGCACTTCAGCTATTTATTTTCAAAGCTGGAAACCTAATCTCAAATGCACAGTGAAGATTTAAGTCGTTTTTTTCTGCTTGGCACTTGTATGACTATGACATAATTATTCTCTGGACATTATTGAACTATTGTGTCTCAACACACTTAAGCACCTTTCTCATTTAACCTACAACTTTTAGCCGAGCTAGACAGTACAGTGTACCTGGGAATTTTCTCAATGGCCAGATGTGTGAAGAACCTGAAGACTGAGTGGGGGAGAGGGAGGAGAATCAACTTTTCCTGACTGACCTTACAGTACGGTAAAAGATGGAAGACAATCCAAACTTGAATGTCTTATCTCTCTGTGGCTTGGTTTTGGTTGGTTTATATTTGGCATTGGTCACTATTTAAATGAACTTCTAGATTAAAACGTGGAAATGTATGCTAACTGTGTTGCTCCTTAGTGTTAGGAGTTGGCAAGTAGTGAGCCCTGTCTCTCCCACATTATTCTACTTTACTGAAGGAGCCTCAAGGGAGATTTAGAGCCCAATGTAGAATATTAATGAGAAGTACGGAAGATCCCCTAAAACCTCAACTCCATCAGTATTTACAGGAAGCCACCCAAGTATGGGACTATGAAAGTGTGAGACTTCTTTATTTAAGACCCAAGGGTTCAAATAAAAGTACTTGCTATTATTTAACAGGATGTATTCTCGAAGTTTGGCTGGCTCATCAAATTTTGGAGAAGATTGCATGATAGCAAGAAGTAGGAGGAAGAAATGGACTACAGATCAAACTATATCATTCCAAGAAACATACTGTCAGAGAAACTACCTCCTCTGGCATCCCTAGTATGGAAATAAAACCCATGAGAGAAAAGATGAATTAGTGTTTCCCCAAATAAATTTTCCAGATGCTTGGCTAAAGCTGATACAAAGCTGAAGGATAAGGGAGAGGAAACTGCTGGTGGCTGCTATTATTCCATCTATCACTACCAAAAGGGAGAAAGACCAGAACCAAGAAAGATTCCATAGCTTCTATTATCTGTTCTAGTCCCTCTCCCTAAGAAGGCACCACCTTGGTATTGGTTTTCTAGCAGAGGAGAGGACCCTATGTGGAGGGCTACCACTAGTGTTGGCTCTCTACTCTTGCTTTAATAATTTAAAAAAAGGTTTATATTTATAATTTCACTAATATCTGTCTTTGATATTTTAACAGGAAGAACAAATAAACACTGTACTGGAGATAAGATTCTATAGGCATGGAAATTCCTGTTCTGTAATTGTTTGAGCAATTAACCTTGAGAATACACGTGTGTATTTATACCCTCCGTGATGTTTACCATTTTTCCCCTTTAGAGCGTGTTTTACCCACAGTCCCCCACCCCATTCAAGGTCAGTATGATTTTTATCACTGTAGTTCTGTTCCTGGGTCATTCTCCAATGTAAAACTATTCAAAACACACAAAGGAAGAAACCATATTCTCAAAACTCACATTTATTCAAAGTTACTTTTTCCTTCATAAACACTGCAAAGCAAGACATTCTGTTGCCCCAACAACAGCAGGTTCATAGACATGCCACTGCCTTAGCTTCAAGTCAGTCAGCTATACAGACAAGGAATAATGTATCTTCAATAGACATTTAATATAGGTCACCAAGAGTTCCCATATTAGAACAGAGATGCCTGTATACCCTAGCTCTCTCGGCCACAAAACTGCACATTAATGATCCCATGGACCACCCCAAACACAAAGGTTTATAGGTTCTGAACTTATAGTCATTGCCATTGCTTGTAAAATGTACTTCCCAAAGACTAAACACAATACAATCACATGAACGCTACTTTACCTAACTATGGGCCAACTTGTGTCTTTTACCTTTTAAACATACATAATTTTAAAAAAAAACACAAATAACAATTTATAAACAGTCACTCTATATTCTCCTCATAAAATGTTCTACAAACCCAAATTAGATTTTTGCCTCCTACATCACATTTAGATGCAAAGTCACATCCAAACTTTCTAGCTTAAGGGTATTTAAAGGCAAATTGGCAAATAAAATTAAAATAATACAAAAAAATTGAAATGAAACCAACCTACCATTGAAATTAAATCTCAGAAAAGTGATTCGCAAAGAACACTCAAAGACGTGAGAAAAAAATGGAAACTAGGCCATGCGGGGCCTAGTTTGAAAAAAAAATAAATCCAATTAAAGAAGATTATTATACACACTATAAGAAAAATGTGCTCAGAATTATAGGAAGAAATGCTGCTGTTTCATAAATTTGAAGATGGATCATGTTTCATTAACTTGTCCAAGCTAAAGTTTGGACCAGACTTGGATGGAAATCGTCAAAGTACCAATAAAGGAATTTTTGCACATGTATGCATTCACATATATGCAAAGTTGTTTTAATTATATTTACAACTAGTCACAGAAGGTTTCTAGGGTTGACAAGACAGCTTAATAAATTTTGAGAGAAGTCTAGACTATTTTAGTATAAAACTTAAAACCCTGTTGAATAAAATAACTTCCCTAAAGCATTAATAAAATCTGTTCCTTACCATGGGTACTAAAAATAAAATTGTTAAAGTGTGCCTGGTTTTCAGTCTTGACATGAAGCATGGCATTCGTGGAAAATATTCCATCTTGAATTCCTGACATGCCACAATTATTTTAAGACATTTAACTTCGAGTGTTGCTACAGAAATCGACACCGTTTTATCATGATGGCATCTTGCAAATATCTTGATAAGGAAAACACATACACACAGGCATCACATCTGGCCCAGTCGATCACATTTGCAAAGAGGTCATGCCCTGTCCAAGATGAGCTTTGCACACAGTATCAGGATGACACTGGGATCTCTGTGACAGCAGCTCTGCAGCCACAAACTCAAATATTTATCTGATGGCGCATTGTGACTGAACAAAGTGAAACCGAACACTGTTCACAAAGGACAGCTGCAGAATGCTGGAGAGCAGTTTCATTGAGGGGCTGACCTCATTCAATTCTGTGGAACTTTGTTTCCCACACACTGAATTGTTGATTGGAGAATGACCCTCGTTTGATTTTGCACTGTATGTAGACTGTAGCTAGCTTTTTTTTTTAGATAGATTTTAGAGAATCTAGTTCACCTTACTACTAATACTTTGGGCTTCTGCTGGCAGGGATTGAAAAGCTGTTCATGGAGACATGGGAGAGCTGGTGTGAGGGGGTCACTGGAAAATGTCAGTTCTCTTAAGTACCCTGTCCTTTACAAGGATGACATCTTTCTAGGGACCCAATCACTTTCTCCATCTCTTTTCAACGAAGAGGGCTTTCCATGGAAAATGTACTCACCCATGGAAAGACGAGACAATGACAGAATACTAAGCCTCCAGAGTGACAACTCAGGATTCAAATACCCATGAAATGTATGTCTTACTGTGGCCACCATTGTTCTGTATGAGTCCCTTATTTAATTAAATATTGTATCTTGTCATCATCTATTTGGAATCTTAACTTTCATCACCAAAATGTTGACTATGTCTTATATTTGCTGTTTGAAGCAAATGGCCTCAAGGATTTCAGAACTTGATATCTTCAAGGTGATTTAAAAGGTGAAAGTTCCAAAAGTCCCTTTTTTGCCCTTGTTAGTAGAAAGAAGGACTTCCTCTTCTACCCAAAACCTAGTCCAGGTAGTTTTCACCCCAGTCGCTTCTTCCTTAGTGCCTCACATTAGAGGGTCACCCCTCTCATCCTCCCATATCCTCAATGACTTGTGGTCCTCAGGCCATCTGGGACTGTACCTTTATGTATGAAGTGATATTTCAATACTGGGATGAAACCAAAGGGTAATATGTATTGTCTGTAATCACTTAGAAATTCTCCATTGCCCTTACCACTGTACCAAACATGAAATAAAACATGAAAAGCAGAGTGCTTCCCTGCTCCCTAATCTTTAAAAAATGTATATTTAAATATACAAACATATATTTATATATAGACAGAAAATAAGTGGTGTTCCTTCCTTGATTTGTTTCTGATAGTGGATTTTCCCATTAATTTTAATTTAGATTTATTCATTCTGAAATCAGTCCAGAATTGCATATATTTGCATAAACACCTCAACTATCTCACTGCAGAAAATCCACTGAATTGTAAAATGAAGGAAGAGTCAGCTCTAAATTTCTGAGGGAATTTTCTCACTTTGTTTGCCTGAGGCCATTTCCAGGGGCCTCTGTGAGCCTGGGCAATGGTGGTGTCTCCCTTTAGCTGACTTAGATGTACCCTTTTGTCTCTGGAAGATGCCCCCACACTGACAAGGAGCATGGGTTCAGCATGAGGCAATGAAAACAGCATTAGAACGTTGAAATCAAGTGTAAGAAAGGAAGACAAGGACACCCACCATTGTTTTGTCTTTCCAGCTTCCGAGCAGAATCTCCCATGAGCTCTCTAGGCTCTGTCAGCCCATCCTCTTCCAGTCTCTGCCCATATTATCATTATTTTTACAGAACAGGAATAAATGTGTCTCGCTTGTTTGTCTCCCATCTGATCATTTGTCCCGAGTGAACAGCCTTTCCAATCGCTAATCCCATGTGGCAAGTAGATCAGGGAAATTTTGAGATTATCTTCCAGGTTCAGGCATTGCGCTGGATTTGTTCGCATCTGCTTGCCATTCAGTCTCTGTTTTTCCATTGATAAAACGCATTGCACATGGCTGGGTTTGCATGATTAATGTGGCTAGCTAAAGCTCACTCTGAAAACAAAACAAACTCTCCAAAACTAAAGTTCAAAAATAGTTTACAAACCAACCCACGGACAAACCAGGTTTACATAAATTGAAAGTCACCCTGATTTGTTTTCTCCCCAAAGAAGATTGGTGTCCTTATGGGCAAAGCTGGCATCCAAACAGCCAGACTATACCTACAGCAGAGGAAGAGATAGCCTTGCCCTTACCTGGCTCTGTCAGGAATGTGTTCTTTAAATCAGGATCCAAGAGAATGGAAGGGAAAATGGGAAGAGGAAAAAACTGAATATATCTCATTGTGTAGAGATGGCGGGATAAACCTCACATTTCATTTTCTGAATATATCATGCTGGAAATCAAGGAGAAGATGCCTCTCCCAAGTCCTGAATATAACACTTTCACCTGTTATAGCACTGGTAATATTAAGAATAATAAAAATACCTAATGTACTTACCATTTTCTCATTTACCAATACATTTTAAGGCCTTTTGTATGTACTGTCTAGTCAATTCCCACAATCAAAAGAAATTAATACTTATTTCTTCCCACAGATTTAAGTGACCAAAGCATACTCAAATCTAGTCTACCACACACTGAACCTAAGATTATGTGTGTGTGTACATATACATATACATATACATATGCATATATATGACATTGGAAACCAACATTATAAAGGCATTTATAATGCTCATTAGATATACACCTAACAAATTGCAGTGATTCATCTAATTTGTTTTACACTTATAACACATACATACATAATAGTTACTTTATTATCCATACATTTTTGGAAAGTCATATTTGTATGTCTGACTAATGCAGAGATTTACATGGAAGCATGGAAAAACACAGGAACAGAGCTGTCTGGCATCAGTCCATCTAATTTCACACACTTACTCAGACCAATTTGCATACACACCTCTATTAATTATGGATAATTACTAGCATTGTTCTCTGTAATTCAGTTTTTCCAACTGTGAAATGGGAAAGAAATTGTATTTTTCATGCCTACAAGCTCAAAGTGGTATTTTAAATACCATATGAAGAAGAATGCTAGAAGAAAAGCATATTTAATTTCAAATAATCATATTTAGCTGCACATCCTTCCTGTGGTTTCTTAAAAGCAGTATTCTGAGAAGTATTTTCATGTCATGTCAACATGAGCATTAGGTAAACATGACTTCCTTGTACTCTGATTATTTTGGATCCCATGTTTTACATGTCAGCCCTGCTAAGAAATATAAAAGTCAAACTATCTCAAGGCCAAATGAAAAAAAAAGAAGATTTTGCCTTAAATTTTACTCATACCAGAATAAAAATCTTGAAGAGAATCCATTAAATGTCACCATTCTCTGTGTGAGACACATTAACTGCTCAGTAATGGCTGCCATGCTTTCCACCACATTATGGTAATCCAAAGTCAACAGACCAAAGAACCTTTCATTTGTCCCAAAGATATAGATCTTATATAGGAAGATTAAAGTGTTAAAACACATCTCTCCCTTCCTATTAGCTGACACAAATAGGGGTCTTAGTCCTACTGATAATATTTATGCAACCATGATGTAACAAAATCAGAGAATTTATAGAACTACCATTGACTACAGCTAATATACAAGAAAATAAATAAGGGTCAATCTGCATACTTTCTTCTCTGGTTCCTTCAGATGGGATTTAAGTTTTCCTGCTGATTTTCTTTACCTGTGAATGAATATTGCAGCCATAGCACTACCTCATGTGGCATTTGTGAGTTACTGATTGCCACAGAATGGTTTAGACCCAACTGTAACACTCAAGGTCTTACTTCCTTGTCCATGTCTTACCCCTCTCTACCTCTCTACGCTTAGCTTGGTGTGTTCCCTAAACCATTCTTGTTACAATCTGCTAACAGGAATCAATATGAAGCGTATCCACCACGTTATTGAAACAGCCAACAGCAAACCTGTCGTAGAAAATCTCTCTGAATTTACATTTAGCTTCAAGCTAAATAGCTAAAAGCCCTACAGCCTGAATTTACAGGTACGGGAATTCTGACATTTTTTCTCATCTTTTCTTATTTCTCCAGTCTTGATCTGCTTACACCACCCAGCCTTTCCTGGTCACCTCTCTTTCCTTATGCCTTGCTGTGCTATTTTGATTTCTAAAGCCAGCTAGGATTGAAAAACAAATATATATATATATATTTGAAAATCGAAGCTTCCACAAAATTTTAATTTGATGGAAGTATTATTCTTGTATGAGCTTTATGAAAAAAAAAAGAATCTTTCAAAGTAACAATTACATTTGGGGATTAAGTTTAAGTAATTGGCAGTCTTGTCTTTTTAATTAAAAGGAATAAAGCTGCCTAAGAAAAGCTCAGTGAGATTTGCAGTAGGAAATGTTGGCATACTATCTCACAGAGTAAGAAGACCGGGATCCTGAATGGACAGATGAGGCTGGCATTCGTTCCTCTGGTCTTTAGAGTGAACTACAGCAGGGCTAGCCTCAGTGTTCCTCATAAGCTACTCAACATGAAGGTACTGTGAGAGGCATTGCAGGTAGAACTGAAGTAGATCCTTTCTTTAGGAGCGTCTCTCTAGGTTGGTGGACATGGTAAGGAGGTAGAGTCCTTAAAGGAAGTATTAAAAGATAAACAGAGAAGGAGAGGACTGAGCAAATGGCTCAGTAAAAGCGTGCTTGCCTAGCATGTGATGGGTCCTTGGGTTGGTCTTCAGCATCCCTCTCCCAGACAGGATACTAAGGCATCAGCAGGATCCCAGACATTGACAAATGTCATACCCTGGTCTCCTTCCAAATATAAACCTTCTTTTCAGTTTGTTCCTAAGTTCCCTTTTCCTCTGTCACCTGTGGTTCTTATTCTTGATTTTCCTTTTCTCTACATTCTGTTCAGATTCATCTTGCATTTGCATATGCATATTATATCCTCTTGGACTCCAAACAAAACAAAAATAAAAGTTGAGAGTAATAGAAATCACTTCTAAACACTCATCACTGCCATGCCAGCACCACTGAGTCACTGTAGGATCTATGGAGAGGAGACAGCCATGTCTAAAGAATCAGGATACAAATTAACCTCAGTAACAACATCCTTACAAAGTCTCTCTGTCCTCACGATGGCCTTTCATCATCTCAAGTTATTTGTAGGTATTAAATTAAATGAACACTTTGATGGAGGGAACGAAAGGTAAAGCACAGGCTTTACATCTTCCCTTGCACACTGCTGTGAGGAAACACACCTGCCAAGTCAGAGCACAGCATGAACTAATGAGGATGGAATTCCAATTTAGGACGTTCATATGTGCCAGATGCATGAGGGGAGTCAGCCGACGACTCACTAGGACTCTGCTGAGGATTGTCAGCTTCTATCTACCACAAATCAGGAGAGGAGAGACCTTACAAGCCATTTATCATGCTTTCTAATTGGACACTGGGGAGCCAAGACTGCCGTAGTATACTACACTGCTCTGCTTTTTCACTGACACTAGAAGAAAACACTTCCCACATGTCTGTGACATGTGTACACTTGACACCTACACATCATGACCAGCATGATATATTGACTATAATTCACAGGAAAGTTTCTTGCTTATTGGCACACCTTTAAGACCTTGCAATTCCAGCATGACTTTTGCAGCCTGCCAAGAACCACTGGGGCAAGCATAGCATCCTCTCAGTAGGTGGGGAGAACCCTTAAAGGCAGTTAAAGATGTGAGCTGCTGGTTCTAGCCATCCCACATGTTCTAGTTCATATAGTTCCAAACGTCCCCAGCCATGTTCCATGTTGTAACCTTGTTTGACCATTGGACAGTGGTTATGTTTTAATTTGTGTGTGTGTGTGTGTGTGTGTGTGTGTGTGTGTGTGGTTTGTTTTCTTCATTACTCGGAAGCAGGGAGTGTTTGGACAGCAGACAGTAAACAATAACTGCACTCTGTTGTTGATTCACAAGCTCCCGTAACTTGGGGAACTTTCAAATTATTTCCCCCACCCCCAGAGTTCCAGAACACAGGTAAGTTTGTCACTGGGTGCCCCTGAAAGCAGCTGGAACAGAAAGAATGGTTCCCTGAGGGCTCAAACTCCCCTTCTGATGCCCCAGCTATAGACCTCTCTCATTGCTCTTCACTTGCTCTGACTTTTGCTTTGTAGTGTTTCTTTTAGAGTTCATACTTCCTCCTTCTTAAGCTATCTACTCACTAGGAACAAAGGAAAGAGCATCCCTTGATAACCATCAATCAAAACTAATTTGGACTCCAACTAAGTGGCTTTGGCATTGACCATTATTACAAAGACATCATTGATGTCCTCAAAGAAATGTTATCCTAGAATGTGTTCTGAGCTGGGCCTTTTGGAAGTAACTGTGCAGAGCAGGCCAGGAACAGTGTCTATACAAGGACAGTTCACAGCCAACAAGGGGAAGCCTGTAGTATAGATGACTAAACAAGCAAGTTCAGCTTTATTAAGTGCCAGGATAGGCACCTGCAAGGTGCTAAGGAAACAGAGTCAGGTACTTTAGGTAGGTAAGTCAAGGGTGCGTCCCTGGAAAGGGGGAAACTGAACAGCAGAAGGGAAGATGAAGTAAGAAACAGAATATCCCAGTACATAGAAAAATCTAGAATCCAAAAAAAGCTCACTGGCAGATATTCAACATAAAACCCATCTGATTCCTAAAATCTAGAAAAAAAAAAGAGAGAGAGAGAGATTTTCCTTAAGATTATTTCTGATCTTCCGTATTTGGTAAGAAAAATGACGAAGGAAGGAAGGAAGGAAGGAAGGAAGGAAGGAAGGAAGGAAGGAAGGAAGGAAGGAAGGAGGGAAGGAAGGGGGGAAGGAGGGAAGGAGGAAGGAAAGGCGAGAAGGAGGAAGAGAGAGGAAAGAAAGGAGTTACAAAAGAAACAGTAGATATTTATGCTTGTGTTATGAGAACTATTCCCTTGGGCTGAATAAATAGGCATGCATGGATAGTCTGTACTATAGGTAGTAGCACTCTTCCAGGTTGATTGTCTGGGTTCTACTGAGTCTGTTTCCTAGCTTAACATCAGAGGAAACTTACAAAGTTTGTGGTAAGACTTCGTTTTAGTTGTAGGAATGGTCAGGTTTTAAGGAAACAGTTATGCTCTTAGAAAGTTCACCCAGATCTTGGGTAGATTGTATTTGGTGTCTGTTGCAGCAGTAGTAAACAGAAAGAGATACAGAAACCTTGTGACTAAGGTTTCCTAGAGATCAAGAAGAATGTCACCAGAAAGGAGCCTGAGGCATAACTTCCCTTAGCAAGACCTACGCTGTGATGTTTAGTTCCACAGAGGCAGATGCAAGGGGAACTCAGAGCATACCAATATTTTTTAAATCCCTTATCTTCTTATTTCCAGGAGCTTTTAAACCCTAGGAAATCCTACAGATTGACTTATTCTCTCTGCATTCAAATTACTTCGTTTCATGGCGTTCGAATGTTTTTGATTTTTGAAACATACAAAATGAAAACTTACATTACATGGATTAAAGACTGCCTTGAATCCCTCAGGATTTTGAATCTAAAAATGTATGTCTAAATGATTCTAGAATTCAGTTTAGACCTTGGAAACAGAAAGCAGGGAGTAAAACCAAAGAGAGGGAGAAAATAAGTGAAGTCTCTAGAGATCTACCCAACCTTTGCATTTAATCCTCTTTTAGCAATTCAAATAGATGAAAGGGCAAAAAAAATCATTAAAATATATAGAATATGTATATTTTAAAACACAGATGTTAGAATCTATTTTCTGCTTTAACAGCTCAGTTGAATCAACAGCTAAGTGTGATTGAGGCTGGGGAGTTACAAGACAGTTAATAGGTCTCTATCACAGCAGGAGGCTAAGGATCAAGATGTCACCCAGAGGTGCAATTCGGAACATTCCATGGACAAGGACAGAAACACATGCTGCCTCTTTAAAGCCTAAAACTATCTGCCTGGCCAGGAGCCTCTCCCTGACAACTGTGTCAAGTGAGCTTGCTTTATATGTATTTTCCTACATTACAGGCCCTGGAGAACCCTTTATTAAACTTAAGCCTGTGGGCATTCTGAAACACTTTAGTTCATTGATTATTAAAAATTAAACCTAACCAGGATGAATAAGAAACCCTTGGGATTTGAAAAAAGCTGCCTTCATGTAAGGGACTTACTGGAGTCCTCCATTCATATTGTGTTTAACGAGACTGTATTTTCTGTAATAACCCATAAGGTAGAGCCTACAGCAGCCGGATCCTGCCGCTTTTTATAGGAACAGTCAACAGTACATCAGGCTTCTGGTCAGAAGGAATCATAGACCTGTATAAGCCTCTTCTATTGCTTTACCCTCGCACACTGGGAAGCCATATCTCTTAAACATCATCCATACTGGCTTCTCTTTTGTTTTATTGCATGAAATCTATCAACTTAATTTTAAGGGAGGGAGTCAATCATCCTAGAATAGTGAAAGCAGATGCTAAATAATCAAAAAATGCTGTTTTGAAAATTTCCTAGATTTAATTTTTTTGCCATGTAACATGCTTATAATTATATAAAGTCCAGGACCACTTAAAATAGTGGAAATTAAAACTATTCCTCTTAAGTTCACAGCAAAGGCACAACTTTATGGGAGAAGGAACACACTCTATGTCTTGTTTTAGGTGATGCTTATATAGATGTATACAATCTTCAGAACACTTCAAATACTCGATTATTGTTTAGTATAATCCCTGAGTTTCAAAAGGAATGGATATAATATATACAAAATAATACAGTTTTAAATTATAATCTGGACTTGAACAATCAGAGAAGCATGCAAATTAGTGGTAAACCCATGTCACAAGCCGAGCACAATCTTCCTTAGGACTTTCTTAGGAAAGCTCTAGAGTTGTAGAGAAGATTGTGGGCACTGGGGATAGTGTGAGGACTTGCTTTACTGTCTTTACTGACATATGTTAAAATACTGCTTGAGAATACATTCTACTATACGGCATACGTGGCCTCTTGCCTAGATTACACCTTCAAGGCCAGAACATGTCTTTTGCCTTCTTCTTGAAGTATTGACAGCTGATGGTTCTCAGCTAGTTGCTCCTTGTGCATTGCCCTCAGCCAGACACAGCAACTTGAACCGGTGAGTAGCTGATATAACAGTGGGTTTAGAAAGGTTTCCCTTCCCTCCCATTATAGGAGACACCAATAGAGCTTATCCTGGTTTACAGTTCCACATAGAACTGGTCACCTTCCTCTGTCCAATCCCACTTTCTTTACTCCTTTCTTTCATGCTGATATTAAAACTTCTTCCTAGAAAACTCCCTGTGTAGGCCCTGTGCATGCTGCCTCAGTTTCTGTGAATTCCTATGTACGTCATCCTGTTGAATTAGAGGGCCTTGCTTGCTTAGTGTCCTCCATTTCTTCTGGGTCTTACACTCCTTGTTCCTCCTCTTCTATAGGGTTCCCTGCTGACTGAGGGGTGGGATTTGATGAAGATATACCATTTAGTGATGAGAGTTCCAAGGTCTCTCACTCTCTGTCTAATCTCTGGCTGTGGTTCTCTGTATTTGATCCCATCTGCTGCAGGAGGAAGCTACTCAGGTGATAGCTGAACAAGGGACTGATCTATAGCAGAGTGTCGCTAGGAGTTGTTTTATTGTTACATTCTTTAAATAGAACATTAGTATATAGCTTTACCCTAGATTCCTGGACTACAGAGTCTTAGGATCTTGGTCACCCAAGCATTGTTGGGTTTGGGTTCCAGCTCATGGAGTGAGCCATAAGTCTTATTTAAGACACTGGTCAATTACTCCACAAGTTTTGTGGCTTCATTGTACTAGCTTATCTTGGAGGCATAGAGCCACCTTAGATCAAAGGGTTTGTAGCTAGATTGGTGTCTATACTTCTCCTTTGACATCATGCTGAATACCTTCCTGTACCAACAATGCTTGCCTGTAGGGGTAAAAGCTCTGTGTAGACACCAGCCTAACTTCTCCATGTTCAGTGAGTTGTGTAGGTGTCGCCTTCAGCAAGGGAGCCTTGTTGTCACTTTGTAAAGAAAAACATATAATCTTGGCAACAGCCTGGGATGTTTGCGGGTCCCCGTTGGACCTCTTTGGCCAATAATTGAATTAGATGTAAGCCATTCCCAATACTGAGAGTTTCACTTGTTGACAAGAGATATCCATCTGGACCTCTGTCTTAATTATTTGGCAATGTCACTTCGATCATCTTCATAGATGTATGTATTTTAGGAAGCTTCTACTGTATTAAGTTTCCATTCTACTGCTCAAATATTTTTAATTCATGATTTTTTGTCTATAATTCTATTTTGAAAATAAATACAATATATTCTCATGACATAAGATTTTTTTAGATATCAAAACTACAAAAAAATAAAACCAAACCAAACCAAAACAAAGATGACATATGATCTATCTCCTCAGAAGAGAGGATGTCACTGATATGATGTAAATGAACATCTTATGTAAATATTTGCATTGTCCACATTCTCTAGACCCTTCACTATTTCCCTTGTCCAGGGTTGAGGAATGTCAGTGCCTCGTGCAAGGCTGGAGCAGAAGCAGGGTGAGGAGCAACTTTCTGCTGTCCAGGACTCCCATCACTGCTTGTTTACAGTACTTTCGGGGTCTAGGCACAAGGCTTACCCTACAAAAGGTTTCCCCTGTATTTCCTCTGGGACTCTCAGTAAGAGTCTCACTCAAGTTGGAGAGCATCTACCTTTTCCCTCTACACTGAAGGATTAGTATTTTCCCTTTTGTGGATTTATTTCTTCTATATTTTAAAAAGTAAAGTAAATTATGAAAAGTCACTTACATTTCAAAAAGGTTTTTTTTTCTTTGTTTGCATTCTATCCATCATAGAACATTTGATTTGTAGAGATTTGGTGATCCAACTGATAAGAATAATAAACAAGGCTCAAATGTTTTGTTTGTGTTTTACAACATGCTATGACAGTATTCATTTTGGTTTAAGTATATTTACTCCCTGTGTCACAATGTTTTGGTAAGTTGCGTCAGTGTCTCCTTCTCTAACCAGCTGATGGTCCACTATACAGAGCAAAGCCCTCTGAGTTATTCAAAAGCAAGGTGTAGGATTCCACTTCAATCAAAATCTAGCTAAGGGATGATAACATTCTTTCTCAAATGCTGATGGAGTGGTAGGATTTCACAGCACTTTGGATACTGGGTAGGATTTCACAGCACTTTGGATACTGGTTCTTACTCGTGGAAACAGCAGTCTTCTTATAACTTGGGCCCCCCATAACCTCAGAATGAGGGTGGAACTCAGTAGTCAATGGGGCTTCCTGGCCCCTGTGAGACCCAGATTTAGATCCCAGCTCTGCCACAGTGTAAATAAACAAGAACAGCGAAGGAAAGGCCTGGAGGTTGAGGTTCAGGTCACCTTCTGGTTTGATTTTCTCCTATCTAGCCTAGACCCAAAACAATTCCTGATGATTCTCAGAGACTAATATTCTAGAAATATTAGGCACTAAGATTTATACAAATTGAATATCACACATGGAAGAAATCAAAAGCTCTAACAATGCAAACAGGAATCAGAGGGCATATCTTTTTCTGTGGCAAAAGGAAAAATAATCATACATGGAGGCAGAAGCCACTAATCCCCAAAGCCTCTGAGTAGAGAGAAGAAGCCCATGAGAAAGAAACTAATAACTTCCAAAGTGTGGCTTTCAAAATTGAATTAATAAAAATGTCCCCCTTTTAAGCCACTCTAATAATAAAGGTTTTATTTTTCAAAACCTTGACACACACAAAATGTCAGAGAACAAAATCCCACCAGTTTCTACAGAGGAACCTTGCAAATGTTACGCTCTTGGGCCTTGGTGTCAGTAAGGAAAGGAGAGTAAAGACTGAAGCCCTACCCCCCTCTTTCCCCTTTTCTTTGGCCACCTTAGTGATTGTCTTAGTTTGGATTTCACTACTGTGAAAAGACACCAGGACCATGGCAAGTCTTATAAAGGACAGTATTTAATTGGGGCTGGCTTACAGGTTCAGAGGGTCAGTCCATTATCATCAAGGTAGGAGCATGGCAGCATCCAGGCACGCATAGTGCAGGAGGAGCTGAGAGTTCTAGACCTTCATCTGAAGGCTCCTAGCAGAATACTGGCTTCCAGGCTGCTAGGACAAGAGTATTAAAGCCCATAGCCACAATGACACACCTTCTCCAACAGGGACACACCTTCTAATAGTGCCACTCCCTGAGCTGAGCATATACAAGCCACCATAGTGATTTAAACCACACCTTTTATATATCACTTTTAGGCAACAGGAAGACAAAAATCTTTGTCCACTGTGGTCCATCTCTACCAGAAAATTATTAACTCTGACCCAGAAGGAAAAAAAAAAAAAGATGTCACTAAATATATGAAGTCGGCTACCAAGGTGCTATTTTCAAACCTGTAGCAAACACGGCAGAACACTAGCCTTGCAGAAAAAGTTGTGCAATAGATAAGAACTGGTTATTCCCTTATTCAAATACAACTGCTGCAGGTAACAGATGAGATGCCTATGTTTAAATAAGTACCCTGGAATCAGGACAACTGTGCAAACAATGTCAAGCCCCAGACTGCTGCAGGGCCCCTCCATGTAAACAAGGATGCTGTGAGCTTTGTCTGGGGCAGAGGCTATGGTCAAGAGACAAACTATGCAAAGCTGCTTCTGATCCTTAAAGACTTGCTATCTGGTCACTGCCTCCGGTACCCAGCCCCAAACCACATCCCTAGGAACTTAAAAGGAGCACGGGTGATAGACAATGTTTTCTGTGTCTGATAAGGTCTGAATGTGCCTTGAGCTAACAAGAACACTCCCTAACTAAAAGGAATTTCCAGTGAAGTATTTCAAATTACTCACTTTAGGCAAAGATGAGGGGAGGGAGAAAGGACAGAGCAAGAGAGGAGAAGAAAGAATACAAAGGAAGAGAAAGATAACAGAGGTTAAAGGAAGAATACATTTCTTGACCTCCGACCTTTTCCTTCTTTTCTTTCTGCCATGTTCTCAGGAGATAGAAAGTCAGCATTTTGACACCAATGTTTGAGAATGATAGAATATTCTCGGTTCTAAAATCTCCCAAAGTTTTGTCTGGTGCCTGACTGCAGATGTGTCTGTTTATACTTCTAACCTGCATCTGTAGGCCTGCTTTTAAATATATTTTCAGAAGCAAGAGCAATATGTAGGAGGAAATGTTCATGAAAAAACATAAAAGTCAGAGATTGCAGATAATGGTCTCCTGAAGGATCCAGGGAATCCTTCCAGGAACAGTATCCCTGGCAATGCAGTTTTTGTCAAGAACGTAAAACCACCTTTCACTAGAGAAAAGGATGGCAGACAGGCATTACGGACCAGATCAAAAACTTGTCTATAATAACTGGGAGGCCTCTTTTGAAGAGTCACATTTCTCACCCGATCCATCCAACAAGACATACTACAAGCCTTTCGCTCACTGTTGCCACCTGGTGGACAGAGATGATACTTTCCAAAAGCATCTAGGAACATGTCCTGGTGTGACCACAAGATGGCAGGACATAGCCAAGGTTTCAAACCAGCTCAGAATCAGGCGGTTTTTCTTCCTCGGAAAGAGACTAATCAGCCAGTACGGGATGAGTTAGAAATAATTGTACAAATATCACAAATCTGTCACATTTTCACAAAGAAACTTGTTAGAATTGTCTAATTGAAGTTAGAGTTTTAAGGTCTCCCGTTTCACATAGAAATCAATTTATGGCCACAAAAGGAAGGAATATCTATAAAATGTAACTAGACATTTAGTTTGTCTTTTAAGCACTGGTGAATACACATTCGAGCATTTTTGCACAGTTACTTCATGCAACTGTTCCAATATATTTCTTGTAATTCTCCCTCTTTAATTGAAGAATAGAGAAATGTTCCCCCAATACATTCATTCGTAATGTACAGATTCTCACCCAAGCCTGCATTCATGGGTTCTTGTGAGTATATTGCCAATTGCACTCTAAAGATTTTGTTGCTCAATTAGCCTCCTTCCTATCTGGTTTGCATGCTTCGAGGTCTAATGTTTTGCCCATCATATTGTTGGCACACATGCTGCATGGCTTTTTAATCAGAGTATCTTTCTTCCACTACAAAAAAAAAAGGCATTAATAATCCTCTCTAGAACGATCCCACCACAAGATGGTAACAATGACGCCTGTTAAATTGTGTGCTAGGTGTAAGGAGAGCACACAGAGTAATGATCTAATCCTGGGAGCAGGTTTGTCGGGGCCAGATTCATTAAACTCATGTACAAATGATAAAACCAGGGCACGGAAAGGTTAAAAAGGTATCTCTTAGCTTAATCGGAGTCACTGCCCTACCTGTCTGCCCTGAACATTTGCTTAAATTTCTTCCCACAAAGCCTGTGCACCAGATTTAGCAAAGAAAGGAAAAGAAAAGGCCACAATTCTTTTCTTGAAAAAGGTTTCCTCTAGATCTAGAATTCTTCAAGTAAATGGCCTCAGTGGCTGACTCCCAAGAAGGAATGTGCTCCATGTTTCTATATGAACTTACGGTATAATGTGTTTGTTGATTGGACCATCTATAGGTAGTGTTCTTCGAATAGAAAAGCTCTGAGAGATGCTGGTGTCTCTGGGCATCCTCAGATCTTCACTATGCGCAGCACCAGTCATCATAACACAAGAGACCATTCAGAGTGATTCATGCTAAAACTAAGTAGTTCAGGGAAACCATTGTACCTACAAACGTGGGGACAGGCTGGCCAGTGTTAGTTTTACTAGTGATGAGGCATAGCCAAACCTTTGTAAGCTTCAGACACTGAGACAACCATGCCAATTTTTTATAACTGCCCTAACGATGCCAGGAAGTGTTGTACTGTTTGAGAGCCTCTCCTTAAGACTACTTGGGATGGACACATGAAGAAATATGCAAAGTAGGGTATGAACAGGTTATCAGAAACCGTGGTGACTTTGCAAGCACGATTTCAAAGAGCTGAGCCCAGTGTGCTAAATCAAGTTCCTCGTTTTTCTGTCTCAGAAGCAATGTGACACATGTTTATTTTTCTCATATTTTGATGTGCATTCAGAATGATTGCTATGCACTGGACTACAGTATCACATAATAACAGACAGGGCCCCAGACTTCATGAAGTCAGTCTAGGGAGGATGACAGCCATTAATCAAAGCACCAGATACACACATTGTAAATTAAGACAGAGATGAGTGTGATAGGAAATAAAAGGACCAGGCACCATCAAGGAGATCAAAAAAGGCTCCTTTCTGGAAGTAATAACCCCACTCTGAAGGGTGAGTGAGATGCTACTACAGAAACCATAATACCTCAGGAGAGGAAATCTGGTTCCAGAGAGCATAAAAAGAAAGCTAGGGAGATGGCAGGTGTTTGTGAGACTAGACCACATCTAGGATTGGTGAGGAGAAACACAAATACTAAGCTATGGATTGAGTCTTTATCCTGAAAGCCACAAAACAAACAAACAAACAAACAAACAACCCTGAGGGAAAAAAATAGAAGCCAAATTCTAAGATGGCAGAGGGTCTATATAAAAAGCTTCCTGTGACTGAATGAGCCAGGGCGTTTTAGCTTTCTGCTAGCTTGTGATACTCAGTTTGCAGATCTGATCCTTCAGTCCTGCTGGTCATAGAGAGAAAAAATATCCAGATCTCACTGCCAGCGTGGCCTTCCATAGCTAATCAATCATTGAGTTAGTCCTGAAATAGAAAATGGTACCCTATAGAAATTTTGCTTATTTACTTCCAAAGGCACAGGAGTCCTTTGAATTATTTAGCAAAGATACTTTAAAAAAGAAATCTGGATGCTTAAGGAATATGATCTCGTTTGACCTTGATATTTATTAACACTTGCAACAAGTATTTGGAGAAAGCTACTATATCATGTGGTCCAGGCTAAGTACTAGCTAGATTCAGTGGTGGATGAGCCATGCACTGTGGATGCCCTTAGGAGGAGATAGCCTGTAAGCAAATGAGGAAATCATACCAGGAGGGGCTTTAGTGATGCTTACCCTAACGCTCAGTAAAAGACGTTGAGGGTCAGAGAGTAGTGACTTTGGGGAATTGGTGAGTCCTATGATGGTGACTGGAGTGAATGACCGAACAGTCTAGAAACCTAAGGGGACATTTCTAGTAGATGATACAGCAGCTGTGAAGCTTGGGGTAGGAATGGATGTGCTTGTCAGGTAAGGAGCAAGGTAAGACCAATTGGCGTGAATAGGGGCACGGTGAGGCTGCGGTTCAGACACATTCTATGGTTGCATACAGTGTCGAGACTATGTTCACACTCCACGCTGGGGTCCCTGTGCTTGCCTAACGGCAGAGCATGTAGCCTAGAGAATCAGTAGCTGCCATTCAGTTTTTGGTCCTACCAGTCGCTCATTTAGTCTATGATGAGTCTCTTTCTGCTCGCCTGTCCTTCGGTCTCTATCAACCTTTTCTCCTTCTGCCCTGTCCCCTGCCTGCCTTCCTCTCATCCTTCTTTCAGTGGAGAGTCACAGACTACCCCCATATTTATTCTCAGTTGATAAAGCCTTTTTTTTATTTGTTTCTGTTTTGCTAAATGTTTCTTTTTTAGAAATTGCCACCACCGTACACTTCAAGCCGAAAGGTATGGTTCCTGCTTATAAAACCCTTTTAGACATTACTTGAGACTCCAAGCCATATATTGTGATCTAATGTACCTGAGTTTGATTTAGCATTATGATTCGTGATAAAAATATCAATAACACAGTTGGCAATGTTTTTCCCCAGGTCGTGTACTTTCTTATTAACAAAAGGTCCTCATCCTGACCCTGGTAGTGCTTTTGACCAAGACTCACTTTAATGTCCCTCAGCTAAAGCAAGCTTTTTGTTCCCTGTCGTCCCTTCTTCTATCCCTTATGTGCTTTATCTCAAGTGTCTATGGTTAATCCCACAGATCTCATTTTGTAGAATGGTCATTACCCAATGGCAAAGCTTTCAGAATTTTACAGTCACTTGTTGATGAATCAAGTAAATACATTGCTGGATTCTGATGCCTACATCAGACATAACGGCTAAGCAGCAACTCACGAATTGAAGTGCGCACGCAATTAACATTTCCACCCTGCCTCGGTTCTCTCAGCTCCTTAAAGTCTCACTTGCTATACCTTTCCTGGAAAAGGCTGTTCTATGATTGTCATGTGCTCCTGTCAGCCATGTGACACAGTCTACATTCTTATCTCTACAAAGACAGGGCCAGCCTGCCAAGGCTTCATTAAATGGACCCTAAGATGCAAGCAACAATGATGTCCTATGCATACACTAGATCAACCTCACAGTGTCCATCCCAAGACGAGTACTAAGGAAGCTGGGATGAGACCATGCTTCATGCCCTCCTGGTCATCACTTGACGTCAGTTGTCTCTTATGAAAATAGTTTTCGGGCTAGAGAGATGGCTCAGTGGTAGAGAGCACTAGCCGCTCTTCCAGAGGACCTAGGTTCAATTCCCAGCACATACATGTCAACCCACAGCTGTTTGTAACTCCTCTTTCAGGGGATCTGACACCCTCACACAGGTGTACATGCTGTCAAGACATCAATGTACATCACATAAAAATAAATTATTGTTTTAAAATGAAAAAAATAGCTTTCTTTCTAACTCACAAAGTGTGTGATGACCATGATCATCACCAACAGTAAAAACCTGTTGTGGGGGAGGGGATTGAGGTCCTCCAGCATCCAAAAGCCAGAGAGGTTTCATGGTTGCTCAGACCTATACCCTTTTTGTGGTCTATCTTTGCAGGTCATCCCTGTCTCAGCAAATAAGAGGTAACCAGGAACATATCTTCCACATAGGGCTCTTTGAAGCAAGAAGACATAAACTATTATTACTCTCTTTAGCTCTTTTCTTCCCAATGGTATGATTACAAATTATCCATTAATTTGTCTAGTGACACAGGTGAAACTTCAGGACTTTGATGTGGATGATGACATCTGGTATAATAGTTTTTATTCAGATATTATCGTGTAAAGGTATTAGGTGTGACTATAAGTTTTAGATAAGGTTTTCACAAATGGATGGGAAATTATTTGATTTTTTTTGTATTTGTTTTGTTTTGTTGAGTCACGGTTTAGTGTATTCCAGGCTAGCCTTAAATTCATATGGATGAAGCTGATGATAGCCTCCTTATCGCCTCTTCCCAAGTACTGAGACTATAGTCAAGACTGCATTGAGGAGAAAGATGCATTGCTTTTAATGTTATCACAAGAAAACTTCAGCTGACCAAGCTACCACTTTCTAGAGTGTAACGATAGAAAGTAAATGCAAGAGGAGCCTGCGTTTAAGGTCTAGAATTCAAAACTCATGTTATTTCGCCTCTCAATCGGCTCCCGTCTAGGCTTCAATGAGCTTTAACCCTCAATTCACAGAGAAAACTGTATTAACAGGACATAGACAGCAGGTGGCGCCAGAGTCAACATTATCACATTTGCCTTCAACATGGCTTCCGAGGTCACCAACACATAGAGCACACAAAGCAGAAATATTTTGGAGATTCTATAGATTGTCAACCTCCGTTATTCAACAGATTTTTGCTAAATCGCTTAGATTTTTGATTTATGTTTTAGTCATTCCATCAGCCTTTAAGAATTCCAAAAATAAGTTTATTTTCTATAATTGAAACACAAACATTAATGCTGATTCTGATTTCTTATTGGCTGAAATGGATACCCGGGGATCATCTTTAACATAGTTAACATAGTTAAAGATGACTTTGAACAAATCCAGTCACAATGTGGGAAAAAAGGAAACTATCACTGATCTGTGAATTAAAAAGTGTCATCAAAATAGACGGTTGAAGAAAAATACTTTGTGAAATCTTTGAGACTTTACAGAAAGGCAAAATGATAATCTCAGAATCCTACATTGAATCAGCAAAAGAGAAACTTGCTAAAAATTCCTATTCTTCAATTTCAGGATATTTAATAAACTTTTCCATAAATTATAGATTTGGCCCCTATACAAACACAGTCACAAAGAGATGCAATTTAATATTCACGTTGACACAGTCCTTTACCTGAGTCTGAGAACCTTGAGAATGTTAATTTGTGATTTATAATTTTACTGCAAGTAAATTTTGCCTTTTACTAATAACCCTTAATAGCCCTGAGCCAGTACAGGCTCAGTTGCTCAGTGGGTAAAGTCACCTGGTGCCAAGCCAAAGTACCTGAGTTTGGTCCCCAGGACCACATAGGCAAAGAGGAGAATTGTCTGCTATGAGTTGTCCTCTGACCACACACCTGTAATGACATGCACAATGTACAAACATGCACACATAATAAATAAATAAGACCATTTGGTTTTTTTCCCTTTAAGCCTGATCCAACTCACACATATCTTTGATTCGAGTTGGTATTTCATTCATCTCTGAAACCAAACTTTCTGTGTTGTGAATAATATATGGAATATTTACCAAGTACTACACGTGCTAGCATGTGTGCATTTATATAATGCCCATATAGAATATGGTTAAATATCCCGGTGTGATTGTTCTCTGTGATATGAAAACTATGTATCAAGCCTTTGAATTGTGCTCCTATTTGCCTGTTTGTAAGGCTAAGTTGTGTTTGCAGACTTGTGCTTTCGTAATAGCTGTCAGTATATGCAAGCACTTGCTGAGCGTGGCCATCTGGCACAGTAACTAAGATTTATCATTTGCATTTCAGCAAATAAGCAGAATTTCCTAGCTATGAACTAAAACATAATTAATGATTTTGTGGATTATCCTTCCTGCACTAGCCATTAACTGGAATAGTCTCCCGTGCAGTCGTAGGCGTCTATAACTGCAGACCTAACTTGTGATAATTCCCCAACTGTTACCTATTTACAGGATTCCTCGATTCTGTTTATTTACTCTCAAGTCAACTATGGCCAGAGCAAAGCACACAAGCACATTAAATAGCTGTATGAGAAAACTTAATAAATAATAACGGTTAGAGGTAAAGGTATCTTTACCAGAAGTACACACTGCGTTTCAGGTATATGACAAGACTATCAGGAATAAGATTAAAAACTATTGACATATACACAGTGGGAATTCCTGTTACAGCATAGTGTGTGAAAGTAAAGGTTAGCTTGTATTATGTACTTAAAGGCCAATAATGTATGCATATGTCATATATGTATAGATATGTATATACAGGGGACGTAAACTTACCTATGTGTGTGGATGGGTGGATAGGTGGTGGAGGACCCAGAGCTAGGCATGCGTACACATTAACAAGAATGTTCACTTTAACATGTTTATCTAGCTTCCTAGGAATATACCTTACGCTTTTCAATAATAGAACTCTTGTTTTCTTTAATGTTTCCTACCATTTGAATAAAATGATGAGGCCAGTTCTCTGTGCTGTCCGTGGATACTTCTCAATCCTAAGATGTCAGGACAACAATAGGGCCTGTCCTAGCACTAACAATGAGATTACAGAAAGAAGCAAATTGGGCTTTTTTCAGAGAATCCATTTTGTACTAGAGCAAAATACAAACCATTTTGGTACATGAGACCTTAATTTTTGTACAGATTTTCTTTATTCTGAAAGTCTTGCTGGTACACAAATACAGACAGCCACTAAAAAGATACACGAGGAAAGCTTTGCCACCAGGAGAGGAGCCTAGGGAGGCTGACAGTCCCAGGCATCCAGAAAGCATGGCAGAGGAGAGAAGGAGCTCAAAGCAGACTTTGCATGAACTATCAGGATGCCTAGACATCAGAGACTGGTGAACAATTACTACAGATGCTTTGAACCTCAACCCTCATGAGAGGGGACCTGAGGGTGGCCAGGGGTGTCTCTTCTTACAGTGACACCATAGATGTTCAAGAGGTCACAGAGTGAGCTGGCTAGAATTGCTAGATATTTAACTTGTTATTCTGGTTCCGTGCCAGACAAAGCTCATTTTGCATAATCGAAAGGCACAAAGTTTGCATATGTTCATATTTTCATATTAAGCAATATTCTGTCACTCTAGCCAAAATATCAGACTTTTTTTTTTAAAGATACTGTCTCCATCTCCTTGTAGTTTTTGTCTCGACTTAGCATTGCTTTAACCAGAATTTCACCCACCAAATGTTTACTGGAGACACTCACTGCTGAGTTTCACTACCGCAGCTCACCACATGGTGGCGACAATGACTCTGGAGTCAGACACTTAAGATTAAATCTGGTGAGCTGTGGAAGTATCCCTATGTGGTTTTCAGTTCCTTCCACATTTCTCTGGAAGAAGACGGTATTTGTGACAGCAAGCACGCAGTTGTGCACTTATGTTTATGGTTTTATGAACAGAACACACATCCCACTATACTGTAGCATCGTACAGTTGTTGATCGGCTCTGTTCTACTCTGTTGCTTTAGCTCTTGACACAGAGCATAGTTTAGGAAGACATTCTTTAATTCAGTAGTTTTCCATGGTACACTCTCTGCAATCTTAGGTATTTTAAGCAGTTTGGTGACACTTCATAGACTAGAACACACTTCTGTTGTAATTGTACAACATCGATTTTACACACACATGCACTCACTCATTCACACTGAGTCTGCATACGTGGCCCCTAAAACTTCAATGTGACCCATAATTACAGCCCTGTCAGCTTCTATTCTGAGTATCATTGTCTAAGTATATAGCCTTAAAGCAATGTCTCCTTAGTGGGGGGAGAAATGTTTTTTTTTTAATGAAATCTAAGTACAGTCACGTGAAAAGAATAGGACCGGAAGTGCGAGTGATGAGGTCGTAAGTCAGACCTCCCATTTCCGCTACTGTATTACTAGTACCACGAGCACACAAATCCTCATTCCTCTCCTCTCCACACACTATCCCCTCCAACCCAAACTCATCTCCCCTGTCCCCCACTGGCAACCTGAGTGACCCAGAGTGGCATTCCAAGGATCAGTCCGGGTGAGGTCCGTTCTCAGTTGCCCCAGACTTGAACCCATCCCTGAGCTTCAACAGTTTGGCACGATTTGTTGTCTTTGCTTTTCTTCTTCATTCTAAGGTGATAACTTTGGGCAGGAGGACCTTTACTTCTTCGTGACACTATAGGACTCTGTTTTTTTAAACCTTGCTAAGGTACCACTCATGCATAAATGCTATTTTACAACAGTCCCCACCCACCCTCATTAAAGAATAAACAGTCCTGCCTCTCACCTATGAAACAAAGTAGAGACTGATGACTGAGACCTTCTGGGACTGACGTTGCTGCTATGATTTGTCTGCAGGGAGAGCTTGTGTTAGGCTCCTAAAGGATGGACACCAGTGCTTGGAGTCTTAATCACAGTATTGGCTTCACTGTAATCATGTGGAGGGCACGGGAGAGGAGAGTAGCTGGAAAAGAGTCATGGCAGCCACCCTAGCAACTTCTCCAGCAGGAGTAGCTTCATATTTAAAATAACCTAGAGACCTCAGAGAGGACAGAACTTAAAAGATGGGTCCCATCCTGAGCACTGACACAAGACATCAGTGCCTAGCCATGCCTTGCCTCCTGACCACACCTTGCCTCGGATGTCACCTTCAGCTGTCAATTGCCAGAAGATGCTCATTCTCTCTCTCTTTCTCTCTCCTTTGCTCTGCAGGACCTGGGTCGGTGAGAGGAATCAACGGATCCATCAGTCTGGCCGTACCACTGTGGCTGCTGGCAGCGTCCCTGTTCTGCCTTCTCAGCAAATGTTAATAGAATAAAAATTTAAAAATAATTACAAAAACACACAAAAATGCGTCACACAGATACAGAGAGAAAAAGAGAGTGCAAGATGGGGGGAAGACTATTGTTTCACCAGATTGTGTGTTTAAAAATGAAGGGGGAATATGAAAAAATGAAGAAAATACAAAGCTAAAAGCAGTTTTAAGATCCTTCAATAAAAATCTGAATATAATTTAGGGTGGGAAAACCTCTCCCAGAATATGTGTCTATCTTCTAAGCAAATGACTGCTGTGTAAAGATTCCATCATGCTAAGGACATCTGATGTTGTACAAGGGAGACTATTCAAGAAGTACCAGATGGGTATTAACTCCCCCACACTATACCCTTCCTTCATCCATTGTCATCTGTGGGGAAAAAAGAAGGTCTTGCCTTTGGTGTTTATATTTCCATAATCTTTTTATTCTGTTTTTCATTCGAGCTGATGTGTAGCCATTTTGGACGATCTATGGAAACCTGTGTTGAGCCTTTCTCGGGCTCCCCTGCCTCGATCATCTCTCTAACTTTAAGAGCGCCCCCTTTCGCCTCCAGTGTGTTCTATCCCTCAGTACACCCACTCCAAATATTCCCTTTTTCTCTAACCCCCACCTCCCTTTGCCCCAGCAACCCAGAACACTAGTCAGGCCGCAAACGCTAGGAAGTACCATTTTCATCTTCTCCACTGTGCGCGTGTGCTCAAGTCTCTCGCTCTCACGTAGATGTACATGTGTGTGAGCGTGTATGTGTCTTTCTCTAAAGCATGCCAGGGGAATGGTCCATGTGTACATAGACCCATTGTGCTGTAGATACTGTCCTGCACTGTAGTTGTGAAGTGCGGCTGTCACAAGTTGCTGGGGAGATGGGCTGGGTGGGAATCAAGGAGCAGAATCCCTCCCCATTCATGGCCGTCACATGACATCAGTGTACATGCAAACCAAGCTGTGCTCCTTTTGAGGGCAGGACCCCATACCCCTCCTGGTCTCATTTTCAGAACCCAGCTGGGAGTCACTCAGAATATCACTGTACATGAAAGTGCCTACTACCAATGGGGTGAGCAGACAGGGAACAGATCCGTCGCCTGGATGACATGACCTAGGGAGGAAGATGGTCTCTGATTTCACTCTTAGTTCACAAGCCTGGAGTATCTATCCATGAGTTTCATAGCTTTATAAAGGCTGAGCCCCACTGCAGAACGGAGCAGCATGTATTGAGCAAATCTTCAGAAAAAAGTGGGTATCTGAATGGTAACCCCCCCCCAATGGAAGGAGGAGCCCTTGGTGACCCTAAGCAGGCTTGCTATGCCCCTTCACTAATCTTCAAGTAACACTGCATTTGCCCCATAATGCCCCTAATTGGAGATTGTTGACCCAATAAAATATTGTGAATGAGACATAAAATGCAGACAGATGCCCGAGTCTTCTACAGAGGCTGCTAAACCTCTAATGCAAAGTATTGCTCATCACAAAATAGGAATTCCAGGCTTTGTTCTTTTTTTTTTTGGATTCTTATCCTCGAGTTCAAGGCTAACACCTTATTGGCTTCCTGTCCCACTGCTGATGTATATGGACCATTGCCCATAGAGGCCAGTCAGTATCCTAAGCCAGGCCACTGGGACACTGATTGAGCGCACCTTCCCACTCCGTTTAGACTTACATCTGTGAGTCCTCTTGGCACCAATACTGAATCCTGAGGTTCTTGCTTAACCATCAGGAAGGTCTGAGCAACATGTGATGAGTCCAAGGAGAAGTGTGAGCATTCCAAAGCCCTGCACCATCACCTTGCCAGCAGTGTTGGCCTAGGGGAGGTCTCACAGGAAGGCTGCTTCTCTGCATGTGGGTATCTTTGCTAGGAAACCAGCCGCTGCTTTCCCTTAAAACTATATAGAAGCATCCGAAGTGATTCACCTTAGGAAAGGATGAAGGGTTATTGCTGAGGTCATAATGCAACGCTATCTCACAGAGCCAAGGCGCATCAAGTTTTCTGACCTTTGAAATGGCTGTCACATGATACAAAATGAAGGGAAAGAAGGAAGAAAAGAAAGGAAAGGGAGGAAGCAAAGAAGGAAGGGAGGGAGGAAGGGAGGGAGGGAGGGAGGGAGGAAGGAAGGAAGGAAGGAAGGAAGGAAGGAAGGAAGGAAGGAAGGAAGGAAAATGAGTAGTATTTTATTTCTTCTAAGGAATTACATCATTTAGTTTATAAATCTTTCACACCCTGTCTTCATGGTTTGCAGTTTAGACATGATCCAGAGGATAGACAGGGCTTAGGATGAATAAAAGTATTTAAGGAAGATCAGATAGGAGTTCCTATCCAAGAGGGTAGCTAGTAAAACATAGGGAAGGGGTGGCAGATTCCAATATGATATATTAGCAATCAAGGACTTCTCTAGCATTCCAGTCCTCTTGTATGAGAACTGAAGGATACGTGTTTCCCATGCTAAAGAGCTCTCCACATCCTTAAGTAAAATCTTAGAAGAGTGCGTGCTGGCCTACACAGAAGGAATAAGGAAACAGGAGTTAATTCAGCTTCATTTAGTATTAGCTTCAGAAATGGATACCTGTGACATATCATAGGTTTTGACAATGCACCTGGTATTCAGTCCCCATCCTATCATAAGGACCAGCTCTGAGTTTTGTGGGAGAAGCCTCGCCTTTGGAAAGGATTCCTGGTCATATCAATACCATTCATTCTTTTTGTTTTATTATAATGGCCCATAGAGCAAACAGCTAACGATTCTTTGAAAATGTGGTTTGCCCATATCTCCAACAAGATCTGAGATTTTTAAGAATGTCTCTCCCTCGTGGAGAAAACCTGGGTCTCCTCATATGCCACATAAGTTTGAGAATGTTGCTAAGTCACATGCAGAACTGAAGGAATATTCTTTCAAGTAAGAGTAAAATCACTGAAGGGCCAGGTGACCTACACCAAGATGTCATACAATTGACAGAAAAATTCATCATATTGCTGTAAATCCTTCCAATGATCTAACTTGTTGGTAATGAAAATGCAAACGAGTCATTGGAACAAATAGGTAGCACGGAGTGGAGGAATGTATCCGTAAGCCTGGACCACTCACAGATTTCATATCCTTTGTATACAAAGTGAAAGTTACACCATCCATAAGACAAAATCTTTAGCCTCAGCTTTCAGTTTAAAAAGTAGAAATTACCTTGACTCAGGGCAGGCCCCCAAAAAGAATAGCTCTCCTGGATTCTACAACTGCAGGATAGTCTATTCTCCTTGCAGTTGGTGATCAAAATGACGTTGTCTAGTGAGAAGTATATTGTTCTTGTGAAACTTAAAATCGTTTTCTGCAGAAAAGAAAAATTTACAGCTTATGGAAAAGCAGATCTGTTTAGAAGGGTTTTTCCCTGAGCTCTTGTGTTCTCTTCCAAGTAAGACAAATATTTTTCCCCTTTACCATGAACATTTTTTTTCTTTAACTTCATTGACAACTGAGGCTATTCAAAGAGACCTTATAACAATACTCGTGATTTTTACGTTCTTGGAGGACAGAAACAAAAGCGTTTCTCCTCCAAAGATGGACTTTACCTCCTCTGCCTACAGAGACTTAAACTCCTCAGCATGAGGCTGCTTTTTGAGTTCTTTCTTCTCAGCCCACAGTCACAGGGTCCTCTTCAAGATGATGACAATGTGACAGCTTTTATTGGCTAGTCTTCCTCAAGTCTTAACTTTGTCCTTTACAGGCTTTGAGTTCTTAGAGCAAAAAAAAAAAAAATTATCTATCTGTGTATGTGTTGTTTTAGATCTTATCTCTACAAATGATATATTTACAATAATGTATGTATTAAAAGAAAAATTGAGAATGATGGTTTAAACTTAAAAGGAAGAGAGGTATTGAATTTGGTTAATTTTTTTTAAAAAAGTGCTATGCTTCATTTAGAAAAATGTGGATGCCTTTTTGTCCACTTTGTTATTATTTGTTTAAAGGAAGTTTACTTAAGAGACCAAGTGCTATAGGATTAACTATGTCTTCATGGTTTTCTTTATTCTCACAAATTATCAGCCTGGATTTAGTTTTGGTTCCCCAGTAAACTGCCAGTTCTTATAATAATGTAAGAGCAGTGTTACATCTGACCTAAAAAGCTATTAAGACAATGAAGACAAATAAATATACCAGAAAAAAAATATGAGATAGACCCCAAGAAACACAAACTTACTTTAGGAAATCTCTTTCGCGCTTAAGCATTAAAAATGTTTCTCCTCCAGAGACTTAGTCTGCCCAAGCGATGTAAATTCCCCATTATGGTTGACATCATATCTGTAAACATCTCACTAAATGCAAAATGAAGTTCACATTTACGGGCATACCAGTGGGAAGAAAAGTAAACTGTTCTCGTTTGCATTCAGCTATGCTGTTCAAATGTCACCAACTGAACCTCAAGAAAGAATTTGGTTTTGCCCACAATGTATATCACTTTCCTCTTGGCAAGGCAGCTGGTGTTAATATTAGGTTTAGGTTTAGCATTCACGCCAGCGAAATGTTTATGGATATTGTAGAAAACTTATTTTAAAATCCTGATTTCTCGTCAGTGCATTTGCATACTGTGCTGATTAATAAATTAGGCACCAATCATGTGTAAATCAATGTAAATCACTAGTTTACGTACATAACATAAACTATGTAAACTTCATTTCTCATGCAGAGCCCAAGTTCAGCTAAACCTATAAATCTTAAAGAAAAAGAAGTCAAAATAAGAAGAACGAAATCCGAAGCTTTTTACAGGTCAACGGTCTTAGAGGAAAGTTCCAAACATGGTTGCTTTAGCCAAAGGAAGCAGACCAGGAACACTTCGAGGCACTTCCAGCCAAGTACAGCTGGCTCTTCTTAGTTCCTTCTGCCTCAGTGAAGATTCTTTAGCCTGACCCAACCAATCCTAGGGAAATGGAAAGAAAGAGGACTAAGGTATGAAGGAATCCTGGACCCAGGTTATTGGTTTCTTACCAACTAATACATATTATATTGTATCTTTATTTAAATAGTTCCCTGGATTCACCAATACTTACATGAACAGATTATCACACATCCCCCATTTTTCGGTCTGCTTTACACTTAACCACACTCAGAAAATATTATTGTTGTTATTATTATTATTATTATTATTATTATTATTATTATTATTTACCCTAGCAGCCTTGTGTATCTACATGCCTGTGGGTTATAAGTACAGAGTCATTTGATTAGCGAGTGTCACTCCCAGGTGTATCTCTTAACCTTTCTGAAGTACCTGCTGATTTAACAGTGTCCCATATACCTTAACTCTAATCTAAACAACTGATAGATTCATCAAAAGAGATTAAATGAATGTCCTTCCTACCAGACTTTTGTAGAAAGAAATTTGGGTCACATTGAGGCTTACATTCGGCTACCGAGGACAAAAACATGAAAGGTGTATCAGGATTGGAGTCAGGAAAATGAGGCTGTTGCTTTTGGTCTTGCCATACAAAACGCCGTGTAATGCTGACACAGGCAAGTTATTTCTCACTCCTGGGTTTTTAGTTTTCTCATTCGGAAAGTCAAGAATTCGAATGACACTTCATGGTCACTCCCACCTCTAAACCCTGATTCTGAATATGAATTAAAATTCATTAGCTGCTTCTATCCACGCAAGGGCCCACACGCAAAGACATTTGCTGGTCTCTGGTTTTCTCTAAACCCACCTCCCTCCATCTCCACTACGTAGCACCTTCTAGAACACGGGGCTCCAGACTGATTTTGTATTTCTTTCCTGAGCAAAATTTCTTAGAGATACAGATGAAGGGCATTTTCATATTAAAGTGAGGGCACCGAAATAGCTGAGGTAGCTTCCTTGTTCGTAGTATTGGGAAATGTAACAGTTGAACTGTAGCCTAATAGCCTTTCATAGGAAGGGAAACGGCCAGATTGGGCATTATGTACCTAACAAATGAGGAAGTTGCGCTTATGAGAGGAAACATCAGCTTTCTCTTATCCTTGGCCAAGTGCTTCATTATGATAAATGTGTGTCACTGGGAGTTCTCGGCTGGTCCCAAGCAAGCTCATAAAGGCTGTTTTGTGAGAAACAGGCAAGGGAAGGGGGTTTCTTGCAGAAGTTTCTTGAAACTTGACTATAAATAGGCTGTGAAATCGGGCAAGTGGATAGAGAGGCCTCTTCTTTTAACAGCTGGAATCGGTTCAGCTTAAAGCAGCTAGGAGTGAAACAGGACACGAAAACCTATGGGGTGGGGGGGAGGCACGGTTAAAGGAGACTGAGAGTTGTAAAATCTAAAACCAAATGTGAAAGTTACGTTTCCGGAAAGGGAAGTCAAACAAGAAGAGTTGCTGGAGCAGTAAACGAGGGATTGTTGTTCTGTTGGCCCACGTACTGAGCAGACTCAGTGCAGGTCCACTTGTCTGTCCCACTCTGTCTTCAACATTCAGCTTAACACCTTGTCCGGTCACCTTTTTCATGAATCTCTCCAAAGAGCACAAAAAATAGAGCTCTCCTGAACACCGAAGAGCAGAGTTCAGCCATTCATCACCTCCAGCTTCAGGATCACTGTTTAAATGAGGGTGCGCAGTGGGCTTATGGTACTCTGACACTAAATCGGAGAGAGACCCGCCCACCGAACACCTCCCCAATCCCATTGATCTTTCCTAGGCATAGCTTTTTTGGATGGTGCTCGTGAGTCCACCCTAGAGCTACACTCTTCCCGACACAAACCCTCCCTGTGTGATATCTAGGCATGGTAAAAATCTGCTTCTTGCAAGTGAAGAAAACCCACGGAGCTAGCTAGCTTCCTGGCGTACCGCAGCAACCCTCGCCATCCGTCAGGAGCCTCTTTGGAACTCCCTTACCTAAGTCTTTGCTCTTCACCAGAGCATGAACGTGGTCCATCCTGGTGAACTTTAGCCACGATCTGCTCCATAAGTATTTGCTGGGGGAGGGGGGGGAGGGGGTTGGCTAAAGGGAGGAAATACAGAGGGGAGGGGAGGATACCTCCCACTTCTCCCCAGTCCTGCTTCACCCCTCCTTTGCTCTCCTGAAGGTTGTATAAATCCTGTTCTTGGTTAGACGTCTCCTCATTAACAGTGTTATATACATATAAATATATATATATAAAATATATTCCTTTTTCCAGCCCTGTAGACATGAACTGATCTTCCCTTGACGATATAAAAACATGGCCATTTTTTGGTTCAGTTGATTTGTCGCTCAAGTTACTTTATTTTTGTTTATTGGGTGGATATTTTTTCCCTGAATACTAGCTCTGTGAAGGAAAGTAAAAAGCGCAATGTGTGTAAAAAAAAAATTAAAATTAAAGAAAAGCCTTTTTTTTCCTTTTTAAATGTATTTAAATTCTGGTTCTCTCTTCTGTTACTTTACACGTATGAATGCTCTGCTCTTCTGTGATCTTAAAACAAAATGAAATAAACGTGAAAAGGAGATGAGTCTTGGTTGACCTGAGTCCAAGTGAATTTGTGGTTGGCTGCCCTGTTTCTTGAAGGCTTCAGTGAATGGCTCAGGAAATGGAGCCAATGACAGCAAACACCAAGCATGGGAGAGGTAGACAAAATACTGGAAAATGGCAGCCAGGTTTTCTGACAATGCTTCCTCTGCAGATGTGAATGCACTGTTTACCATAATTGTCTTCCCTTAAAACAAAGAGAGAGAGAGAGAGAGAGAGAGAGAGAGAGAGAGAGAGAGAGAGAGAGAGAGAGAGAGAAAGAGAGAGAGAGCGCAACCGATATTTTGTTTTTTCCTCAGTCTTCCTCTAGGGATAATGAGAAAAACATGATCAGATTACCCAGAGGGAAGCTACAGAGGAAGGAGCATCGAAAAGCTCTTGAGTGAGATCTCCAGTCGGTCTTTGGGCTGTGACCTCAAGAGAGCATCTTGTCCTTTCATTAATGTCTCCGTGTCTGGAGCTATCTTTCAGGGTTAGCTTGAATGAGACCCCAAGTGACCTCCCAAAGTCATCTATTATTTCTACATATGAAAATATAGTATGTTCGACACTCTTGCTTCATGAGATAGTCACAGAATCTTTACAGCACACTTATAACATTGTCCCAGGCCAGACAGAAACTAGGAAGAGAAGAAGAACCAGGCAGTTCACAGTTGAAATAAAACAGAGGGTGGCTAATTAATTGTTCATTAAAATGACCAAGAGGGCCCATAGCTTATTTTTAGGAGTCCAATCAGGTCTCAAACACATTCAGGAGAACGGATCCTAAATTTTACTTCATCACAGGGGAATGAAGGAGGGAGCCCTGATACCGGAAAGGATTTCAGGGATGAAACAAAAGCAAAACCAAAAACTTTTCCTTCTACCTTCCGGTTCAAGAAGAAGGCAACAGAGAGATGCAATCTCAACATATTTGAATTTCATTTAAAAAATCATAAAATGCCCTCTACAATGTGTTTATCAAACTTGGAGTTAAATATTCAGTACTCAATCAAGGATGCCTCGGTTCACACACCAGCTAGAAGTGTGGAGGACATTATAACCTTTAGTTGTGAGCAGCTGACTGCACCACACTGTGGGGTGAGTGTCTATGGCTGAATCTCCAGGCTCAGTAGTATGCAAGAATGACTTGCAGAACTTGGGAAAGCCTTAGCTCAGGTTTTTATTATTGCAAGAGTACACACAGTCAAAGGGAAGATCTGGGGAATCCTGCATATGAGGGTACATTGACTCTGCACATGGAAGCGTTACTCTCCTAACACCTGGACATATTTTGAACCAGTGAAAGTCAACTGAGTGTGGGTGTTCAAAATGTATTAACTGTTGTTGATCCCTTGCGAGTTCATTACACAGGTATGGGAGTCTGCGCTCTGGACACATGCTGGAACGCAGCCTCCAACTACTTTCTATGGTCCAGAGGTCACACTGATACTGTAACCCACAATGATACTGGCCTAATTACCTCATTTCTAGACTGAGTGTTCTAAAATGCCCATCCCCCAGATGAGCTGCTCATTGAAATAAACCATCAGGCATGCTCCAAAGGGTCCAACATCAGTAACACAGAAAGGAGCAGCTGCCACGTGGTAGACCCCGAAGACTCTAGGACCTGAAAACAGAGTCCAGCCAAGCTTATTTTCTTTTTTAAACTTTGTATTACCCACTTTTATAAAAATCATTTGGAGTCTTTAAAATTTTCTCAGATATTCTGATGTTTTATTTCCTTTAATCCACAGAAGCATCAGGGTTTGAAAGCTAGCACCTCCTTGAGTATTTGTGATCACTATAGGCTCAAAGGAAATCCTCTGGTCTCTGTGTTCATATGCACCTGTTTTTAAAGCAAATTGAACACAGCATGTGAGAACTTTGAATCAGTGGAGTCTGTGAACCTCATCTCCTGAGGAAGGGGCTGATCTTCCTCACTTTTGTGATCCTCTTATACTTAGCCTGATGCTAAATCTATAGTTTGAGTTTAACAAACAATTGTCAAAGTACCATCAAATGTTGTTCAGTTCCTCCCACAAAGCTGGTACCTGTGGAATTGTTTTATCAGCCTCTGTCATGTTATCACTGTAGGAGATTCCTGAATCCATGGCTATGAAACAAAAGATTGTGCCTTCCCTCATCCACAGAACACATGGAAAACACAGGAAGTCATAATCCATCAGTGTGAAGAGCCTGAAGCCTACTCTCCTTTGATTCTTAAATTATTTTCTTTTTCCCTTAAACTAGTCAAAGCTTTGTCCTGATTAAAGGATATCAAATTGATGAAGGTCTCAGAGCCAGGAATTGTGTTCTGGAACACGTATTAGGAGATGTTGCCTTAAGTAAGCAACTTTCTCATATCCAACCTTTCTTCAGAGGGCTCTGTTGACAAGTTCCTGAGTTTTCAAAACTGTGACATTTGTTTATTTATTTTCTCTAAGGTAAAGTATAACTTTAGCTGTTTTCTCTATACTTTGTATTATTCTGGGTCTCCCTCTTTACCTTTGCCTGCCACCCTCGCCAAAAAGCTTCTGGCTTCTTTCTGGCAAAAAGCTCCTATTTTCCAAAATAAAAACAAAGAAAATCTCTGAGTTTCTGTCTATCCAAAGAAGACAATTCCCCAAGGATACACAAATACCAGAAGCAACCCTGACAAGAAATTCACAAATGAAGAAAATATTAGATGAAGGGAAACTGAGATTACAGACCTGAGCAGCTCTTATGTGTGTCACATGATGCTATCAGGTCAATACAGGACTGTCTCAGCCACCACAACAGAAATTCTACCCAGAGTCCCTCGTAGTAGCAAGTCAGTCTCTAGATACTTGGACTATGAACAGGCCTCGCTCTTCTCATTATCTTTTGGCTTTTATACACTTAGCACAACCCACACTATGGAGATTTATTTTTAATTCTATACTACATCAGGAGACCCTAGGGACGTTGAGTAACATTTTGAGCAAATCCTTTTTTTGTTTTTTTGAGTTTTTTTTTAAAGGTTCTAAATGTTATTACTGGGCAAACACCATAATTTAGACAAGAGCAAGTCTCCAGGTTAAAAATGTTGAAATCCATCTGGTAGGACTGATCTATGACCACAGTTCAGTATAAACCCTCAGTCTTGCCACCTTGTGAATCATGACAGACCCAGCTTCTGTCTCCTCCAGTGTCTTCTCTTAGAAGTTGTACCTGATTTTGTTACCAGTTTTCATCCAAATCCACTGAGAACTAGGATGGTTTTGCTTTTGTTTCTGGGCCGAGAATTGCTTGATTCTGAAAGTCTTGTGAGAAGACACGGTGAGAAGCTGGATCAGGCATGATGCACACTATGGCAAAAGAAAGGAGAAGGGCTGAGCAAATTCTTAAGTGAAAGAAATGAAACAAAATAAAAATCTCATAATCAAGAGACTAAGAATTCCTTCTAGATGGGGGCGTTGCCTCTATGCAAAACCACTTGGGTCATGCACTTGAAAACTCCACTGAGAAGCCTACTTTGTCAGTATAGACCTTGGGAAGGGGAGGTAGGAAGATCAGGAGTTTGCTACACAGTGAGTAGAAGGCCAGCCTAGGTTAAATAATATCATATCTCAAAAAGAACATAGAAAGAAAGGAAAGGAGGGGAGAAATGGGAAGAAGGAGGGAGGAAGAAAGAATGCCTTATAATTCTGTATCTATTCACCCTCCCACCGCTTCACCTTTCCACAGACCCAGCCTGCTCCAGTGATACCTGGTGACTATCAGTCAGGCCAGGTGAGTCAGGGAGCCTTACATCTCTCTTGCTGCACACCCACAATCTATGGCTTTCAGCATCTGTCTTGAGGGCAATGACTGGTATAGCCTAGGAAGACACCGAGGCCTTATTATATATCTTTTTTTATTTTAACAAATTCTATTCTCCAGAGAGAACTCAAGCCTAAGCCAGGTTGCTTGTTTTAGCAGATGGAGATTTCCTATCCCATGTAACAACAACTTGGTGTTTTCTTCCCTTAATCACAATGCATAGTGGAGTAATGGTACTATCAAGTAGTTGAACAAGCCAAGAATCCCAATTAACCAATGCCGCCTCACACACTGAATGCACAAGAGAAGAGAACAAAGGAAAACAATTCTCCAAACACAGTCAATGTTAAGAGCACAGGCCCATGTGCTCTGAAGACATATCATCTTTCTCACTTGAAGTACTGCATGGAAAACACGCTCCTCACCTTCTCAAAGAACCTTTGAAAATATGAAATAATGAAGCTGAGGTTAAAATAAAAATTCCCGGTGGTTACAGTCACAGTTCCCATTAACATTTTAAATGGTTATTTTTAATGGTACATTTAACTAAAGCTAACTTATCCATGGGAAAAGAATGTGGCCATTAAGACCGGCATCTGTTGAACAAACTGAGGTTCCACATTCAGTGGTGCGTGATTTTATAACAGCAAGAATATTACATGCTAACAGCAGACTCATTAGCATTAATTGCTGCATTTAGTCCCACTTAAAACCTCCTGTATCTATAACATTTGCTAAATGCATCATCCATTTTGGAAAAAGAAGTACCCTAAAATGTTATCACATGAGTTACAAAGGAACCAAACCCAGGCAGCCAAGCGGGTATAGAACTGAGGGAGCTGACCCTCCACTGACATGGAGCAGAAACACTGTAGCTCACGGGAAGCTCAGCTTGAAAAGGTGTGGTAGTGAGGGAGTCCTTACCTCCAATGGGAGGTAGGAAAAAGTCTTGGGGGATCAGACTACAGAGATGTCAAACGTTGTCGCCAACCATTTGTTCGTTCATCTTCAAATCTCCCAGGTGAGGGATACTGAAGACCGGCAACATTCGAATCCGGTTACTTTCTCCAGCAAGCGCCTGTCTCACAGAATTTTATCTCCCAAGAGACAGACTTTTGACATCAATGTATGCCAATATTTTCATGACCCTTTTGCATACCTTGTTATCTGATCATTCAGACTTTGTCAAGAGCTGAATGGAGAAGGGATTGGGGTTACATGCCCTGAAACCCCCCTTTGAATTAAAAAAATTTTTTTTCTTAATCCCTTGCCACATGTAGTATTTTAACCATACCCTTTCCCCCCCCAAAAAAAAATTCATTCTGAGGTCTATTTTCTTTTCCTCAGTCTCTCTCAGAATATACCACACACACACACACACACACACACACACACACATGCACACGAAGACACACATAGCCCTCAATATTAGTAGAGTTGTGGGGGTTTGGTTGGTTTTGGTTTGGGTTTGGTTTGGGTTTGGTTTGGTTTGGTTTGGTTTGGTTTGGTTTGGTTTGGTTTGGTTTGGTTT